>NC_140165.1:8180506-8294697 GCF_963971535.1 Notolepis coatsorum | reverse complement strand
GAAGAGGTCAAGGTCCTGGCGGGATGGTGCCAGGAAAACAGCCTCTCCCTGAACATCAGCAAAACAAAGGAGATGATTGTGGACTTCAGGAGGTTGGGGGTCAAGGACTACAGCCCCCTCAGCATCGACGGGGCACCGGTTGAGAGAGTCAACAGCTTTAAGTACCTCGGAGCCTACATATCCGAGGACTTGACATGGACCACACACATTGACAGTGTTGTGAAGAAGGCACGACAACGCCTCTACTTCCTCAGGCGCCTAAGGAAGTTCCAAGTCAGTCAGAAGATCCTTAAGAACTTCTACTCATGTACAATAGAGAGCATCCTGACTGGCAACATCACCTCCTGGTTTGGGAATAGCACTGCACAAGACCGAAGCAGACTACAAAGAGTGACACGTTCAGCCGAACGCACAATTGGAGGGGGGCTCCCCGCCCTCCAGAACATTTACAACAAGCGGTGCAGGGGCAAGGCTAAGATAATCATTAAAGACTCCAGTCACCCGAACAACTGCCTCTTTGAACTGCTGCGGTCAGGCAAGCGATACCGGAGTCTCAAGGCGAGCACAGAAAGACTCAGAAGAAGCTTCTATCCCCAGGCCATCAGGCTGCTCAACGAACAATGAACACTACACAACAACAACCATCAAACGCACATAGCACACACATCCACACGCACACACTCACTTTAAACAAACACACTGTAGCACCCACTCCCCACACTTTATATTTATTGATGAAGGATTGCACTACAACTCGTACACCTTACTGTAAATTGTACCTAAATTGTACCTCATCCCATTTCTGCTTTGCACTATATAGTATTGTACATTAGTACACTGCATGGTATTGTATATTATATGGTAACTCAGTTACGTCTATTCTGCACAGAAGGCCACGCCCCCCTCAGCAGCACCTATAGTATCTGGTGAACAGAAGGCCACGCCCCCTCAGCAGCATCTATAGTGTCTGGTGGACAGAAGGCCACGCCCCCTCAGCAGCATCTATAGCAGGGGTGTCAAACTCATTTTCACAGAGGGCCACATCAGCATTATGGTTGCCCTCAAAGGGCCAAAGACCGTATAAATGTTACTGTAATGTAAAATAAATGTAGCTACTCATTTACATATTGTTAAACATGTTGTTTCTGTATTTATTACTTATTAAAGTTATACATATTACATATGCATTTGCATAGATGTAAAAATATATGTTAGCTTATGTTATTTTAACAAATAATTTTTGTTTATCAGAACCCCATATTACTCCATTAATCAATGATCAAACCATTCAAGTAAATAACAAAGAAGAAGATCATCAAATACAAGCTATGACATTAAGTTTGTTCAAAACCTTTTTGTCACAGTCAAGAGGGGCAGAACTAACAACTGAGCTGCAAAGAACACGTGGGACAGATGTAGCAGATGCTACAAAAACAAATGGCTGCACACAACCTTGCAGAGGCCATACATCCAACTAATGGAAGATAGTTTAATTAACTTTAATTAACAGATTGCAGAATGGGTACAGTACAGTACAGCTCAATACACACAATTGTTAAGGGGATGCAGACCAGAGAAAGACTTTCGACTTGTTTACATCAGGGTCCACCATTTTCAATTCGTAATGAAATTGCTATTATGTGTCTGCATGAACACACAGCTGTAACTGTACTAAAAAATAACAAAATAAGGGTTGTCTCAGTTCACAACTATATTGGTCAAGTTTTGGGTGGGACTTGTTTACGTCCCTACAGCTTCTTATTCAATTGAGCGAGATGCTCGGTTATGTCACACAGCCAGTTTGCATCTGACAGTTCAGACAATATTTCTTCAACCCTTTGTTACCTATTCCGCCTGGATCTTTTTTGTATTTTGGGCTGTAAAATTGTCAAAGAATGTCTGAGGAGTAAGTGCTTTTGGCTTTTTTACTTTGTTACTTCATCAATATCTCAGATGTTCAACATACATGTATGTGTAAGAATGTGTAATAACTAAGGCTGTCAAAGTTAAAGCTTTATTAACGCATTAACCCACAATTATTTTAACGCCGCTATTTTTTAACCCAAGATTAATGTTAAAAAAAAATAAAAAATTTAACCAGAGCTCTTGGGGGCCACATTAACACTTTGATCGCCATGGTTCAAATTCATAATTTACCATCCCTAGCCAGCTCTATTTGTCTATGGATAAGTTCCCCTTCTTTGCAGGGCTATAACTTTTTAAATTATATTGCTAAATTGCCATTATTATGGCCCATTCAATGTCCTATATCCATTGTTCAGGGTGTAGCAACGATATACTTTTTCATTCACATATTCATACTAAAATATGGTCTAAAGTATAAGTATGTTTTTATCGTTTTCTGCAGCTTTCTTCAGAACGTGATTTATAGCCCCAAATGCATTATATGCATGATGAAATATAGTTTGATAGCGATCTGTGCCAGATAATAAATTTCAACTGGGGGTCGTTTATAATTCCGTGGGCAGCGTTAGATGATTCATCCAGTGTGGGTCATATGATCATTATAGCAGTTTATATGGAACACGTTAGAATATAACGCTGCAACTCACCGTGGCTTCCTCGCGCCGCTGGCAGATGAGCGTGGAACAGAATTCTTTCTATTATGGGATGGAGAAATGCCCGATCCATTTCCTGGTTGTATAATAGTATATACGTCCAAATCATGTTGTTTTTTCGAGTTATTTGCACCGTTCGATGTTCACTGTGTCAAGACGGAGTATCTCTAACGATAGCGAGTGCCCGGACGACATATGGATGAGCACTTTCGGTTCGACGAGTCATTTCCTGTTGGCGATCTGCCGATCGGCCACCAGATGGCGCTCTTGAACCGCTAGAGAGTTGAGTGGAGCTTTGCAGTATATCTCAGGGCCCCGGAGGGGAAATATGATTTCGATCACAGATTTTTGAAATATTGATATCAAAGACGAGTTACGGCGTCTTCGGCAGAATGAGCATGGCTAGGAATGACGTCTAAACACGTCATCAGCGATTAAAGTGTTAAATGACGTGGCGGGCCGCATTTGGCCCGCAGGCCATGAGTTTGACACCTATGATCTATAGTGTCTGGTGGACAGAAGGCCACGCCCCCTCAGCAGCATCTATAGTGTCTGGTGAACAGAAGGCCACGCCCCCTCAGCAACATCTATATAGTGTCTGGTGAACAGAAGGCCACGCCCCCTCAGCAGCATCTATAGTGTCTGGTGAACAGAAGGCCACGCCCCCTCAGCAGCATCTATAGTGTCTGGTGAACAGAAGGCCACGCCCCCTCAGCAGCATCTATTTCTATAGTGTCTGGTGAACAGAAGGCCACGCCCCCCTCAGCAGCACCTATAGTGTCTGGTGGACAGAAGGCCAAGCCCCCTCAGCAGCATCTATAGTGTCTGGTGGACAGAAGGCCACGCCCCCTCAGCAGTATAGTGTCTGGTGGACAGAAGGCCACGCCCCCTCAGCAGTATAGTGTCTGGTGGACAGAAGGCCACGCCCCCTCAGCAGTATAGTGTCTGGTGGACAGAAGGCCATTATGGGATCTAGATGAGATGAGACTTAACATTGTTATCCAGGATGAGGCTGTAGCCTATTTATATGCATCCAGTAGTATTCTATGTATTTTATTTCTAATAAAATCTGTTTAAAAAGCTCTCACAATGTGAAAAGAAAATAAGATCAGCACCCTGTTGGTGGACAGCTCACCAGCCTGCTTTTATATTATGGAGTTATTATTATTTATTATTTCAGTTCAAATAAAAAAACAATTGTACACAATTCATCTCAAAATACACTTTAAATACATGTGCTGTATTTTTTTTTTAACGCAGTGTTGCATGGAGTTTTTGTAACTTTCATTTTAGAGTATAGGCCTATACTCTTGATTCCCTTATTGTGTCCCCCAAGTATTTGGTTCATTTCGGCGCCAGTGACAGACTGTGACAATATAGGATATTATAGCTGGTCAGAAAAATTATAATTCAAGAGTGGAGAAAAGCTCGACTTGTATTCTTTACATGTCCTTGAAACAATAGAGGTATTAGTCTAGGGGGGGTTTCTGCCACCGCTGGTACAGCTTTAAGCCAACCGGGCACAGACTGAGTCTAAATCGGTCTGCAAACCGTTCCAATGAGACGCGGTAAGCCAGGTCTGCATAGGAACATGTCGGATGTCGAAGCCGATAAGGAAATAGCCTACAATAAAAGATAAAGGAGTTTCAGAATCTCACTAAGACAAATGTTTTTGTAATTTGTTTGGGGGCAGTATAGGCCTATTATACGGGGATTAAAAAGTATTTATTTATTTGAACATCCATTCAAGAACCATTGGCCATAAATATATATATAACTAAAATAAATAGGTTGGTGGCCTGTTGGGATGTTACTAGATCCTAATGTGGAAAAACTGTGATTGTATATATGTCTGCACTTTATGTGCTCATTTTATGCCCATCTTTTTTCTGTTGTGAAGCACTTTGAGCTGCAGTTTCTGTATGAAAGGTGCTATTATTATTATTATTATTATTATTATTATTATTATTATTATTATTATTATTATTATTATTATTATTATTATTATTATTATTATTATTATTATTATTATTATTATATTAATAACAGCCGACAGTCAAAAGCATTTATTGGGACAAAATTAAATAAAGTTGGTCTTTCTGTTGTCATTTATTTATTTAACGGAGGCAACAAAAAACCACAATCAAAAATTGAGTTATTTTTACCTCGGATATTGATGTGAACTCACTACACTGTAGAAGAGGAGTCAACATGCACAAGACCAATTTTGACTCAAATAACTCCAAAGACTAGATTTGTATATTATCCTATTTTTGTTTTGGTGTGTTAATAGTCAGGTTGTGGAAGTGCTGTTTCTGTGTCTGTGCATCACGCACTTTGATTATATGCACTTTTACTGTAAATTGTGCCTCTATGCACTATGCACTTTACTATGATATGCACTTTTAGGGGATGTTGATATCAACTTTAGCATTTTGTTCTTTTATACTGTCTTTGTTTTTACATATTTTTTTCTCTGTACTGTTTCTACTCTGCTCCTGCATTGGATTAGTTGTAGACACACAGTAGTGTGTTTGCTCTGACTGTAGTACCTTATAGGCTGTATTCCAAATAATGTGGATTCGTCCATACATGGCAAATAAAATCTCTGACTCTAAGCACTGGTAGTTTTGACTATACTAACTAACAAACTAACAAACTAATAACTAACTAACGACTATCCTTGGTTCATTGTTCAATTGGACAGCGCCTTGCTTCCTTTATTTTTTAATCGTATTTGTTTTTTCCTGTTGTTTCTATACACATATATTCATAATTTTTATTGGTTTTTTTTTCTAAATGTTTACCCTTTCCTTGTACAGTGTCCTTGAGTCTGAAACAGGCGCTTCTCTCTTAAAATCCAATCTATTATTATTATTATTATTATTATTATTATTATTATTATTATTATTATTATTATTGTCCCTATATTTGTATGTGTTACTATGAGTTTACCTTCTTGGCCTCGTGCTTGTTGCCGCTGCTCTCGGTCTCCCCGGTGCGCGCGCCGCGGCTGAGGGGCTCGTGCTGCTGTTGCTGTGGCGACATGCTGCCGCCGTCCATCCAGCCTGCGCGCGCGCTGCAGCAAACCAACCGTCCAACGGCTCTCCGGCGATAACGTCAAGAAGAAGTTGTTATATGTTGTTGTTATAATAACTGCCCTCTCCGAGGAATATGTATCCCATCATAAAACGTGTCCGACACAGTAACCGGACTCGGAGTGAGTGACATTCTTACAATATTTCACTGGGTGTTTTCAAAATGACTCAAAAACAAGCATATGGTCGCAAGGCTCTTCACCACTCAGTGTCCATGAGGGTGAGTGCAAAAAAGCGCACAATGTCAGGAGGACAGAATAATCCAGAGTGGGCGTGGTGTCACCTCTCACGTGCAGCCCGGTGGGGGCGGAGCCAAGAGCCCCGGACTGAACTGGTGAGAGACGAGAAGGAGGGGGGGGCGGCGGTTCTGTCAGAGTTTCAGAGAGTACAATGAGACTGAAATGTATATTTAAAGTTTATTTACAAAATGAAATGTTCAATTTTTTTTTAAGTGCCATGATTCAAGTATAGGTTTCAAAGTGACAACAATAACATTATAAAAGGACCCAAGATGAATGAATGAATTAATGAATGAATGAATGCATGCATGAATGAATGAATGAATGAATGAATGAATGAATGAATGAATGAATTAATGAATTAATGAATGCATGAATGAATGAATGAATGAATGAATGAATGAATGAATGAATGAATGAATGAATGAATGAATGAATGAACACTTTATTTAACAGATTGCAAAATGGGTACAATACAGTACGGCTCAATACACACAATTGTTAAGGGGTTGCGGACCAGAGAAAAACGTTTGTCTTGTTTACATCAGGGTCCCCCATTTTCAATTCACCGATAATTTCCTGTTGCAATGCAAGGAAACTATAAATGAAGGAAGGATCGTCACTTCACTGTGTATAGCGCGTGAACGCACATTGGTGCCATTGATTCATTGATTGAAACTTTTATTAACAGATTGCAGAATGGGTACAATACAGTATACGGCTCAATACAAACAACTGCTAAGAGACCAGAAAAAGACTTTCGTCGTGTTTACATCAGTTCGGCCAATGTTGAGTTGAATGGGATCAGCCATCTCATGTCAGAATCATCGGCAATTTGTTGCAGTGTTAGCTAGCTAATGCTTGATATATTGGTGTGTATTTCCTCAAATAGCTGGTATATTTAGCTTCTCCATGCATCTCCCATAGGCTTCAATAGAACTGGCACCAAAGTCCAAGCAAAGCATAGAACGCTGGTATTCTGACGTGATGACCCTTCCTTCTTATATAGTTTCATTGGTTTCCATGTTTGCTAAAAGGCAATAGTTGACAGGAAATACATTTGGATCCAAAGTGTTCCTTAGCAACAGAATCCCATGGGAAGCCATCTATAGCCTATACCGTTGGTGCAGTGAAACACATACTGTGAACGTTTGCAATATATTTTGACAAGTAGCCTAATGTTTTTGAGAAAAGGATGTTCTGTAGTTTCTGATAATCTATTGGTGAATTTGAGCTCAAGCTCACTGAAATGTAAGTAGATTTCAGTGAGCTTCAGTCAGCTTGTACAGACAGGAGCTTGTCCACATTGACTTTGCATTGGTTTGTGGCTAACTATCCGGAGCTAGCATGAGGAACAGCATGATTTGTGGCTAACTATCCAGAGCTAGCATGAGGAACAGCATGGTTTGTGGCTAACTATCCAGAGCTAGCATGAGGAACAGCATGGTTTGTGGCTAACTATCCAGAGCTAGCATGAAGAACAGCATGGTTTGTGGCTAACTATCCGGAGCTAGCATGAGGAACAGCATGATTTGTGGCTAACTATCCAGAGCTAGCATGAGGAACAGCATGGTTTGTGGCTAACTATCCAGAGCTAGCATGAGGAACAGCATGGTTTGTGGCTAACTATCCAGAGCTAGCATGAGGAACAGCATGGTTTGTGGCTAACTATCCGGAGCTAGTGTAACAGAGTTAGAAATGATATTTGTTTGCATGTGAATTTTATCTAAATTGAGAAACATCATACCATATTTGTTTGGGAGCCACCTGGTGACGTGTTGAGGTCATTGTATATCGCGCTGCATGTCCCTGTGGGGACACCGTATCTACCCAGCAGTGTTGTACCGGTCTGCTTGAGGTCTACCAGATATACAGTGACCAGGAAAACACTACAGCTGTTTCTATTTCATGTCTTTTTATAGGCAATAAACAGTCGAAAGCAGTTCCGTCTCTTCAATCTCTGACCAGATGACAACCGTTACACTGGTGCCGCGACCTTCTGGATCTTCAAGATCAGCTCGACGCCGATCGCCGGGGATGCTGTGTGGCTGTCCAGAATTGTGTACAAGATCAGTGTGTGGTCAGATCTGTAACTAGTATATTGGTCAGAGCGAAGTGTTTTCACTCCCATACATAGAGTGACGATTAGTTTTGTTTTGTTTTGTTAAAAAGAAAGAAAAAATATATATATAATTATTATTTTGATTATAATTTTATTTTTCTTTATTTTTCTTTATTTTCTTTATTTTCATTTGATATTCCGTAGTTTAACACAACGCGAGTACTTGCAATGTCTGAGGGGGGAGTTGATGACGATAGGGTGGATACTTTTGCCAGCCCAGTCCTATCGATGGGAAGAGGTTTGGCGTTGAGTGGCTATGCTGAAGGCAGCGATGTCACCAGGAAGTTTGATGGGGGGGTGGGGCATTCCCGGTCCATGGCTGACAGCGGTAGGGGTACAGGGTTGAGTCAGAGCCCAGGTTGTGCTCCTGTTGGGCAGGTCATGGGGGAGGGTCCTCACACTTCTACACCTAGTAGTGATGCTGATGCTATGAACAACCTCACAGACATGGTAGGGCAGTTAGGTGCCCAGATTGGCGAGTCTATAGTCGCAAAGTTGATGTCATCTGGTGTAATAAACATGAGTGGCGATCTCCAGAATACTTCACATAGTCAGGATACGCACAGGGAAGCTACCAGGCAGGAAGCCCCACATGTGACAGTTCAGGTTAGGCCAGACAGAGAACCCCAGACATTCAGAGGTGACGGTTCTGATAAGTGTTCAGTTCAGGAGTGGATTGACATGACTAAGTCTCATCTCAGGAAACAGGCGATACCTATGCTTGAGCAGGCTGAGGAAATTCTGAGTCGGTTAAGGGGTAAAGCTAGAGATGTTGTGAGGATCGGCCTACGTAGTGATCCATCACTTGATGCCAATAGAGACCCTGGGCTGATTTACAATATCCTCCTTCAGTACTTCAGTGATGCATCCTCATGTCTCCCTCTTTCAGACTTCTATGCCACCCTGCCCAAACCCAGAGAAAACCCAGTCGATTACTGGATTAGATTGAACAAGGCAGCAGACCTAGCTATTGAGGGTCTGGACAGACAGGGCAAGCAAGCAGGGAACATGAGTGATGAGGTGGCGCTCATGTTTGTGAAACATTGTCCTGACCCAGAGTTATCCTACACTCTGAAATGTAAGCCAATCCATGAATGGACCTCACGAGATGTGCAGATGAGGATTGATGATTACCAAAGGGAGTTGAGGGCTAGCAGCAGAGTTAGTGGGGCTGTGCAGTTAAAGAGTCACACCACCACTGTCCTCCATGAGCAGTCTAGCTCATCACCAGCCAGTTTGTCAGTACCTGAGCAGTGCCACACCCAGAGTCCTATCTCTCTCTCTCTTCAAGCCCAACACCAGGAGTGTCATACTCCTTACCCCTCTCCTGGTTCTGTCCCAGTTCAAGGAGAGTTCTGCCATGTCCCACGCCCCACCTCTACGGCAGTTGTCGGTCAGAATCTCCAGCAGTCGGAGGAGAGGCTTCTTAGCCGTATGGTGGACATGTTTCAGGGGATGATGGAGAAAATGCAGCAGCGCAATGTCGCTACGCCAATGCGTGGTGGGAGGTTCCCGCGTACCCCTGGAGGGGGACGTCCCAGGGAGCAAGCTTGTCGGGTCTGTGATGACTCTAGTCATAGCACCATTTCACACTGCATGAATGAGAGGCTGTGTTTCGCCTGTCTGGCCCCTGGGCATACAAAGAGGGACTGTCAGGCCAATAAGTCCTCCCAACCTCAGTTTGGGGGAAACTAACTGACCTGTATGTGAAGGGAGGCAGTACAGGTCCCGTCGTGAACTCCCAAACTAGTTATATATCTGATGCTGAGACGGTTTATACGTCTGTGAAGGATTCAAGTGATGACTCAGAAGTTGTTGTGTATCAGAACATACACAGGATTAGCAGCAGTGACAGTCTTTTTTATACACCTGTGGGTGTGGGTGGTACAACAACGCTGGGTGGCATGCTGGACAGCGGGTCCATGGCTTGTAGCATCAGCGAGGCAGCAGAGATGAAGCTGAGGGAGGCTGGAGTGATAACTGAGCACAACCAGATCAATGTGAACGTGGTCCTTGTTGGATGTGGTGGACGTCGTGTCACGCCAAAGTCTGCCTTCGATGTGGAGATGGAAGTGTATGGCTGTAAGATGTCGGTCCCCACGCTCGTTGTTCAGGGACAGCATGATGAGTTGATACTGGGGACTAATGTTATTAAGCATGTCCTTCGTCAGTCTAAGCTGTGCGATTCCTACTGGAAAGCTGTATCCGACCCCTGCACTGCCAAAGATCAAGAATCTGAACAGTTCCTATCTATGCTCTCTGGTCTGAGTCCGTGGAGAGGTCAGGACGTGCCGGACAAAGTTGGCACTGTGAGGTGCAATTCAGCTGTTTGCCTTGAACCTGGCCGTGAATATCTCGTATGGGGAAAACTACCTAAAGACACTGTTGTATCTCCGGGCAGCACCGTAATGACAGAGCCCACATCTGCTCGTTCGGCCCCGAGGGGAGTTTTGGTAGCAAGGATTGTTACTCCATTGTGGGGAGACAGATGGGTCCCACTGAAGCTCATCAATACTTCTGACAGGCCCGTGTTGGTGAGGCGTAATGCAAAGCTGGCCGACGTCTTCTCCTGCATGGCGCTTGAGGACATGGATGTCGCTGACCCTCCAAAGGTCCCCCTGGTCAGTTGTACTCAAGTGGAGATGCCCGCCTCTGCCGAGGTACGTTCCACTGATGACAAACTTGAGTCAGTTGGGTTGAGCAGTCTCGACGTCCAGTCTTGTGATGTATCAGAGAGCTGGAAACAGAAGATGGCTGACCTGATTGTGCGGTATGAGGACATCTTCTCACGCCACCATCTTGACTGTGGAGAAGCGAAGGACTTCGTACACCGCATTCACCTCTCTGACCACAGACCATTCCGGCTCCCATTCAGGCGGGTTCCCCCCGGCCAGTATCAGATATTACGCCGGGTACTGAGTGAGATGGAGGAGAAGGAGATCATCCAAAAGTCCACCAGTGAATACGCGTCTCCTCTGGTACTTGTGTGGAAAAAGAATGGCGATCTCCGTGTGTGTACGGATTTCCGTTGGCTGAACAAGAGGACCCTAAAGGACGCTCATCCTCTCCCTCACCAGGCGGATTGCCTGGCTGCGCTTGGTGGCAACTGTTTCTTCAGTACAATGGACTTGACCTCCGGGTTCTATAACATGCCATTACATGAGGACGACAGAAAGTACTCAGCCTTCACCACGCCCATGGGCTTGTATGAGTACAACCGCCTTCCGCAGGGCCTCTGCAATAGCCCCGGGAGCTTTATGCGCATGATGACCAGTATCTTCGGGGACCAGAACTACTTGAGTTTACTGTGCTACTTGGATGACTTGTTGGTGTTTGCTCCAGATGAGGAGACTGCCTTGGGGCGCCTTAAAATGGTGTTCGACAGACTGCGTGGTCATAACCTGAAGTTGGCCCCAAAGAAATGCTTCTTCCTTAGAAGGTCTGTGAAATTTCTCGGTCACATAATAGACGAGAAGGGCGTGTCAACAGACCGCAGCAAGGTTGAGAGCATTGCAAAAATGACGAGTGCTGACCTCATGGAGCCCAATGGGGTGAACCCATCACAGAAGCGGATAAGATCGTTTTTGGGGATGATCAACTATTACCAGCACTTCATTCCCAGATACTCCGCCGTCGCCAAGCCTCTCTTCTCTCTGTTAAAGGGCGAGAGAAGAAAAGGGAAGGAGGGGAAGTACAGACTGTCGAACAAGAAGTTGAGAGCCTCTGACTGGACCTCAGACCAGGAACAGGCTTTTGAGAAGCTGAAGACATCCCTTGTTAACACGGTGGTCCTGGCTCACCCTGACTTCAGCCGCCCCTTCATGCTGTCGACGGATGCATCCCTGGATGGTATTGGTGCTGTCCTGTCACAAGTCCAGGAAGGCGAAACCAGAGCCAGGCCTATTGCGTTCGCCAGCAAGTCCTTGTCTCAGTCTCAAAAGAACTATCCAGCTCATCGTTTGGAGTTTCTGGCCTTGAAGTGGTCAGTCTGTGACAAGTTTAGTCACTGGCTGAAGGGCCACAAGTTTACAATTTGGACTGACAACAACCCGCTGACTCACATAATGACAAAGCCGAAGCTGGACTGTTGTGAACAGCGCTGGGTAGCTAAATTGGCAAGCTACGACTTTGACATCAAGTATGTGCCAGGCCGGCTGAACGTTGTGGCTGATGCCCTGAGCCGTGTGCCGTTTGTTAAGGACAGTGTTGGTCATAGGTTGCTGGAAGAGCCCTACCTGAGTCTCCTGTCCCAAGTCAGGGATATGTCGAGTGGCTCTGTTCAAGATGCCTTTCGGGTTTCCAGTGGTCACAGGGAACACCCCCCGATGAGTGTCGATGCTCAGGCCTCATGCAGTCCCATTCACATGCATACTCAATCCATTGAGATGGAAGATGTGTCTGCTGTTGTACAATCACATGTGGAATGGGAGGCTGGTTCAAGGGCTCGTGCTGTGGCAGTGCTGCAGTATTTGCCTCAGTTGGTTCCACCTGGACAAGACTCTTTGCCTGCCCACACAGAGAGGGACCTCCGTGATAGGCAGTTGGAAGACAGAACCGTTTCCCGTGTCCTGTATTATGTGGAGAGATGTCGGAGACCTTCCAGGAGAGAAAGAGTGAAAGAGTCTGTCACAGTCATGAGATACTTGAAGCACTGGGAGAAGCTCGCTGTGAGCAATGGTGTGCTGTACAGAGTTTCAAGAGACCAGATCACCAAGGCAAGGCGGTCTCAGTATGTCGTGCCTGATTCACTCAAGGTTGAGGTTCTGAAGGGTGTTCATGATGATGCAGGACATCAGGGCCAGTTCAGGAGTCTCAGTTTAACCAGACAAAGGTTCTTCTGGCTAAACCTTGACAGGGATGTGAGAGACCATGTGCGCCACTGTCAGCGATGCATCGTCAGCAAGACAGTCGAACCTGAGGGGAGAGCTCCCTTAGAGAGTATAACATCAACCAGACCGCTGCAGCTTGTCTGTATCGACTTTTGGTCGGCTGAAGATTCCAGAAACAAGTCAGTCGATGTCTTGGTGGTGACCGATCACTTTACGAGGATGGCTCAGGCGTTTTCCTGTAGAAACCAGTCAGCCAAGCAGGTGGCGAGAGTCCTCTGGGACAGATATTTCTGTGTCTTCGGGTTCCCAGAGCGGATCCACAGCGACCAAGGGGCAAACTTTGAGAGTCAGCTAATCAGTGAGCTTCTCAGAGTTTCAGGTGTCAGGAAGTCGCACACAACACCCTACCATCCAATGGGAAATGGTAGTGTGGAACGATTCAACAGGACCCTGGGTGGGATGATCCGTGCATTGACACCTGAAGCAAAGGCTGACTGGCCACGGCGTTTGCAGACGTTGACATTCATGTACAACTGTACGGTCCATGAGACGACGGGATACGCCCCCTTTTATCTCATGTTTGGCCGCATTCCCCGTCTACCTGTAGATGTCCTCTTCCGAACCGTCTTGAATGACTCATGTGTGACGAGTTATGACAAGTATGTAGAATCTCTCACTAAAGATCTGAGGGAGGCCATGGCCATTGCCCAGGAACATGCCACGAAGGAGCAGAACAGGCATGCTCGGCTCTACAACAGGAAAGTGAAGGGGTCTGACATTGAGGTCGGCGACAGGGTGCTCTTGGCGAACAGGAGGGAAAGGGGGAAGAGGAAAGTCGCTGATCGATGGGAATCAACCATCTACACTGTGGTGGGCATGAATGCTGAGACACATACGTACAAGATCTGTGACACAGTTGCTGGACGTGAGAAGGTGGTCCATAGGAACCTGCTGATGCTTGTCAATTTTATCCCTGTGGATGACATGAGTGAAGTGTCCGACCTTGCCTCATCCGTGCCTGAGACCCAGTTGTCCATTCCATGTGTCGACGGTGTGGGGGAGAACACCGAGAACATCTCTGAGGAAGGGAGTGAGGATCTCTTGACTGGCCCAGCATCTGTGGACTCTGAAGGAAGGACCCGAGACTGGATTACGCAATTGTCTGTTCCTAGTCTTTCGCAGGCCGACATTACAGACATAAGCAGTGCAGCCTCTGTGTCTCGAGACATCTCAGAGGGACCTGAGGGCCAGATGGAGGTTCGGTCTGTGAGCTGTGACTATGGACCAGTGAACGTCTCTGTTGATGCTGACAGTTCTGTACACAGAGTGCAGGCGGATCCTTCACTTGACACTGTGACACGGACTGATGGGGCGAGAAATGTGCAGTGCAATGACATACAGGGTCCACCCGTGCACACTGATCAGGCTCGGTCTAGATTTGGCCGCCTTATCAAACCAGTTAGCAGGTTAATACAGACCATGTCAAGGCAGGATGTTGTTCGCGACACAGGGTCCTTGTTCTAGGTTTTGACAGTCCAGAGTAATTTATCTTACATAATTTTTTTTTATGTTGGGATGATTTATTTTCATGGGCTTATACTACACAGTGTATGAGGGTCTTGTGGGGTGTACAAGGCACCCTACCGCCAGTAGCTGGATTGAGAGCGTTGTTCTCATACCACTTCATCCTTATGGGATACTTTTGGAGTTGGTTTTGTTATTTTGAAGACCCAGTGTGTGTGTGGTTGTGTTGTACTGTGCCTTTAGTAGGTAGTACGTAGTTGGTGCTCAATGTCGCCAAAATTCAGTGGGGGTGGGTGTAACAGAGTTAGAAATGATATTTGTTTGCATGTGAATTTTATCTAAATTGAGAAACATCATACCATATTTGTTTGGGAGCCACCTGGTGACGTGTTGAGGTCATTGTATATCGCGCTGCATGTCCCTGTGGGGACACCGTATCTACCCAGCAGTGTTGTACCGGTCTGCTTGAGGTCTACCAGATATACAGTGACCAGGAAAACACTACAGCTGTTTCTATTTCATGTCTTTTTATAGGCAATAAACAGTCGAAAGCAGTTCCGTCTCTTCAATCTCTGACCAGATGACAACCGTTACACTAGCATGAGGAACAGCATGGTTTGTGGCTAACTATCCAGAGCTAGCATGAGGAACAGCATGGTTTGTGGCTAACTATCCAGAGCTAGCATGAGGAACAGCATGGTTTGTGGCTAACTATCCGGAGCTAGCATGAGGAACAGCATGGTTTGTGGCTAACTATCCAGAGCTAGCATGAGGAACAGCATGGTTTGTGGCTAACTATCCAGAGCTAGCATGAGGAACAGCATGGATCGTTTGAGATTGAGAAAGGACTCTACCGATCAACATCATTGGTAGGTAAGGAAAAAGGCTAGGATTTAAAAAATCTGAACTATCCCTTTAATATGGAGAGGGGAGGTCATGTAGGCCTACATCCAATATATATATATATATATTGGATGATCTTTAATATGGAGAGGAGAGGTAATTTAGGCCTACTTGAACTTCCTATTATATCTCTTTAATATGGAGACGAGAGGTCATTCACACAAGAGCGATATTCTTCTCATCTCAGAAAAAGATGATTGTGAACTTTATTAAATAAACTATAGTGACGATCATAGTAGGCTAATTGGGACATTTAATCAGGTAGTTATTCACCAAGGCCTGGAGACACGACACAGACAGGCAGCGCTTGTTGGAAAGGAAGGACAATGGAAAATTATGTTGCAAAAAAAAAAGAAAAAAAATGTGCCCCCAAAATTGATCTTCTTCTGGAAAGTGAAGTGGGCCACAAACTGGGATAAAGACAGAACCAGGACAGAGAGAGAGCATGACGTGTGTGTGTGTGTGTGCGCGTGTGCCTGCCAGTGAGTCCATGTGTTCAATCAGCCCCATTTAAACTGGATCAGTATGATTATGTTGATAATGAACTGCCTTGAGCAAAGAAAAGTATCCATCCTTATCTTCCTCTTCCCCCCCCCCCCCCCCCCCCCACACACTATTTTCTTTCTCTCACTCTCTCCTTCTCCCCCTCTCCCTCCATCACACACACACACACTCTCTTTCTCTCTCCCTCACACACTCTTTATCTATTTCTCTCCCTCCCTCAAACGCTCTCTTTACTGTAACTCTTTCCTTTCTTTCTCTCTCCCTCTCCCCTTCTTTCTCTCTCTCTCTTTCTCTCTCACACACGCTCTTGTTTCTAAAATTCTCAATATGCTGATATTTAGTCTTGAAGACAATATAGATAAGATAGATAGATAGATAGATAGATAGATAGATAGATAGATAGATAGATAGATAGATAGATAGATAGATAGATAGATAGATAGATAGATAGATAGATAGATAGATAGATAGATAGATAGATAGATAGATAGAGATATAGATAGAGAGAGAGAAAGATTTAGATAGAGAGAGAGAGAGAGAGAGAGAGAGAGAGAGAGAGAGAGAGAGAGAGAGAGAGAGAGAGAGAGAGAGAGAGAGAGATCAGTAACGTATAGGATCATCATTTACATAGTCATTTAGCTGATGCTTTTATCCAAAGCGACTTACAAGTTCTGTACGACAAGTCATCAGGAAGGGCACAACTCTATCAGCTGAGTAACAATGTACATCAAAGTGTTGAGTGCTACAGTGTAGGTTAGTTTATTAGGCATGAGTGCATGACAGTAAGGTTAGTTAGGGTTATATATATTTATATATATATATATATATATATATATATATATATATATATTTTTTTTTCATTTCAGATAATGGTTGAAGAAGTGCGTCTTTAGTCGACGGCGAAAGATTGGACGGGTTTCGGCTGTTCTAACTGGGGTGGGTAGTTCATTCCACCATTGTGGGGCAAGGACTGAGAAAAGGCAGGTTCTCTTTGATGACCCTCCCGGAGCTCAGATAGGAGTGGGTCTGAGACGGCTAGAAGATGCAGAGCGTAGGGGTCTTGAGGGTGTGTAGTTAGAGACCATTGACCGGAGGTAGGCGGGAGCGGTTCCCTTTGCCGCACGGTAGGGGAGAGTGGGGTAAGTAGTGCCAATTTTTACTTAAAGTGCCTTTAAAGCAAGGGGATTACAGTAATGCCCCCAATTATGTTGTGCATCCCTGGGGACAACCACTTTGCATCTTAAATAAACTGTTTCAGAAATATAACTTTAGAAAAAAAGGTGGTTTTGTGGCACAACTTGCCCCCACAACAAACTCTAAAACTCAATACGATGGTATCCTTTGGTCAGTTCAAATCCTTAATCACCAACCATTCCACCATAATCTGCAGTTGTTTTAATTGATTGTACAAACTCAAAATCAAATCAAATCACATTTATTTGTAAGGCCCGACAACACACGTTAATGTCCCCATGGGCCGGACACATCTTCTTTAAACAAGTCAAGAAGAAACATCACAATGAATCAACTCTATCATGATTGCATTTATATGTATATGTATTGATTGCATTTATATGTGTATATCTTTTATCCACTTTTTCTCCTTATTTTCTATTTTTCTCCCATCCCAATTTCATATTTCCAATTCTCCCCTCCCCTGTCTTGAACGTTGCTCGACTATGCCCCCCACTGGTTGGTTGTAGGGAGGATAGAAGCCTTGCATCACGTGTCCCCTCCGGTACACGAGGAGGCAGCCTGTCACATCTTTTCACCTGCCAGCGCGGACTCTCAGTGGCGAGGTGTAACGCATGGGAGGCTCACACTACCCCCGCTACTTCCTGTCTCTGCTATGCAGGCGTCCCCCAACCGACCTGTAGGAGTCACTGTCCACAACGTCCAAATCCCCACCCATCGACTTCCACCCTCTAACTCTGCCAATTGAGTTAGTATGACGGCTGGCCCAAGCCGGAGGCAATGCTGACACCCGGATGCGAGACCGGAGTCTCTTGCATTGGTGACGAGCGCAATCTCCGCTGCGCCACCCAGCCGCCACTCATTTATATGTGTATTGTATTTATATATTGTATATGTATTTTATAATGATCATGTATTTATTATGATTGTATGCTCGACGTCATTGAATATGAGGGCTTGCCCTCAATATTTTTTTTTGTTGAAATAAAGACATTTCACACAACACACACACACACTTACACATTATAGGGTTGGTGTATTGATAGAGGATATGATCTCCTGGGTACAGAAGTCATTATTTCAAATATACACACTTCTCTGCAGTCTTGCATTGCAATTTCTGTCCCAATCAAAATCAATATCAAGCCCTGGTACATCCCTTCTCCAAATCACGTCCAGGGGGAGGTCCTTATAAGAGGACACAAGTAAATGACGATAGAAAACAGACAAAGCCCCTCCATGTACCCTTGTAACTTATGTAAACAAGACAAAAGTCTTTCTCTGGTCTGCATCCCCTTAACAATTGTGTGTATTGAGCTGTACTGTATTGTACCCATTCTGCAATCTGTTAATAAAATGTCCCCAAAAAATTCAATCAATCAATCAAATGGGTGACGTTCTAATGGTTTGTCCCATGGCACCCCATAAGCCTTTAACTGCCCTTATTTTTTTTTGATCCACTTTTTCTCCCATTTTTCTATTTTGTCTCCCATCCCAATTTTCATATCGTCCAATTCAACCCTCCCCTGTCTTTGAACGTTGTTTCTTGTTTCTTGCCTCCCACAAGCCGGCTGCAATGTGGACTAAGTCATACATAGCACGAGTCCCCTCCGATACTCGAGGTAACAGCCGTCGCATCTTTTCACCATCTTTCAGCGTCGAGGGTCTGGGCTTTGGAGGGGCCCCGCCCCGTCGCTTCTTGATTCTACTGCGCAGGCGCACCAACCGACCTGTAGGAGTCGCTGTCCACAACGCCCAATCCCCACCCTTCAGTTTCCCTCCCCGTAATACGGCCAATGTGTATTACTGTGGACGACCAGCTAAACTGAAAGCAATGTGGAGAGCGGGGCTCGAACAGGAGGCATCCTGTTTGAGCCTAGTCTCCAGCATTCGTTGCGAGCGCCTTGCCCACTGCGCCACGTAGCCGCCAACTGCCCTTATTTATAGATAAAAGAAATAGGTTCCGGGGAGATCATACCAGCTCTCTCGATAGATCTTGAAATGAACGGAGACCAGAGCCATCAAAAAGATCCCCTAAGGTATGAATGCCTTTCTTCTCCCACGGGGAAATCTAATAAATAGGCTGTTGTCCTAGAAGTAGCAGATTGTTGTTATTAAATAGAGGAGTATAAGGATGCCACAGAGATTCAATAGCACATGATTTCTGGGCATCACGCCACGTCTGAATCACATGTGTGACAAGAGGGTCAAACCGTAAAAAGGCACTGCTTAATAGAAATGTTAGTATAAACAATATCCTGAAGTCTATATGGGGAGACCAGCACCTCTTCAAGAGGTCGCCAGGATACTGCTGCCTGTGGGTCAAACCAAGTAATAAAGGGTCTTAATGAAAAGGCTTGAACAATTTTTTTGAGATCTGGAAAGGCCAGCCCCCCATTGATTGATTGATTGATTGATTGATTGATTGAAAACTTTATTAACAGATTGCAGAATGGGTACAGTACAGCTCAATACATACAATTGTTAAGGGGATGCAGACCAGAGAAAGACTTTCGTCTTGTTTACATCAGGGTCGCTCATTTTCAACTCATCATAACATATATGACATACATGACATACAGATAGACAGTACTGCTACATCTATCTGTACATTGGAGGTGGTTGGGTGGGTGGGGAGTGGGGTGGGTTGGGCTGGGTAGGGGGTGGGTCGTGGACACTGTACACTGTACATTGGAATATTGACAAAGCCATACTTGGTCATTTACTGTACATTGGAGGGGGTTGGGTTAGGACATTTGCAGGGGCCAGTTTCGAATTGCAGTCTCTCGTAGGTGTTCTTTGAGAGTGTTTTTGAAAGTGGGTAGTGATTCACATTCCTTTACAGCTTTGGGTAGGGCGTTCCACATTGATGTGGCATAATTGCCTTGTTTGAGCCGAATCTGAGTTTAACATGATTTGTGGAGCTCCCTCTGGTGTTGTGATCGTGGTATTCACTGACCTTTGGGAAGTATTTTGACATGTACATGCAGTGGCGGCCGGTCCGATCCACTTTTGGGTGGGCGCACAGGGTAGGGGGAGGGGAGGGGAGGGGGTGTTATTTTTTTTTTTTTAATTTTTTTTTTTTTTTTTAGCGTTTATCGCTTTTCTGGTCAAGCATGACCGACAGTTGTAGGGTGAAACGGGAGAGAGAGCAGGGGGAGACATTCGGCAAATGACGGCGAGTCCGGGAATCGAACTCGGAGTCAACCAGATCCGCGACGCAGCACGGAGTCCCGCGACGCAACGCGGTAACATGGTGTGCTACTGGAGCACCCAGGGGGGGGGGGGGTGATATTTTTGTCAAATGGTTTTTGCAATGGTCACTTTTGGCGAGTTGTTCTACATTTAGGTTAAACATTAATGAACAAAGGGACAGCTACAGTATGTCAATTTAATTGTAACGCTTTTTTTTTTTTATTCCAGTCAACGCATACTGCGTGTGAGAGAGAGAGAGGCAGTGAGAGAAAGAGAGATAGAGAAAGAGAGAGAGAGAGAGAGAGAGAGAGAGAGAGAGAGAGAGAGAGAGAGAGAGAGAGAGAGAGAGAGATAGATAGACAGGGAGAGAGAGCATGAGAGACAGGGAGAGAGAGAAAGAGAGACGCAGCGAGAGAGAGAGAGAGAGAGAGAGAGAGAGAGAGAGAGAGAGAGAGAGAGAGAGAGAGATATCACTGCACGCCTTGTGTATATGTATGTGACAAATAAACCTCTTGAATCTTGACTTGCCATATTCAATCAGTTTCAGTAACTACAGAACAGTACATATTGTTAGACTCACTTGTTGTTTGGAACGAGCCTCGAGCCGTCGTGTTAACCCTTCGAGAAGCTTTTGTGGTCCGGCAGGGCTTGATAAAGTGTGTGTCCTCCAGACTCCATATAAATCCAAATCCAACACTGTCAGTAATGTACAGTATCTCGTGCTGATCTCTCCAACTCCTGAGAATACACTTCTTATATCTTATTACCGAACCACAAGCCTAGCTAAGCTAACGCACTGAATCGAAACTGAATAAATAAAATAGGACTGACTGGCTCCTCCTCGCATTCTTTTCGGTCTGACGACGTGGGGAGTACAGTGGTGCAGAGCTTGCTTCGAGCGCTAGAAAAACGCTCATATTTGAACGCACTGATAGGCGAAATGTATTTGCTTGACCTATTTACACGATAGGTCAACGATACAGTGACGCGCACAGTGTGCACGCTACGTCTATGCGCCCAGCTTTAGAGGTACTCCCTATATCAGGAGATAGTGACATCATGTGAATCACGCACAAAACAATGATTTATATTTGATATATTAACGTTATTGTGCATTTGAAACACAAACATACTTAAAATGAGTAAATATTATTCATTTTAAACATGTTTAGTTTATTTTTAGGGGTCTAAAATTAAAATTAAACATTTTCTTCTTCTCCTGCTCTCTTCACCAGGGGGGGCGGCGCCCCAGCACCCTCTATCGGCCGGCCACCACTGTGTACATGGGTACCTTGGTCGTGTAGTGTATCTTGTAGACCTGGGCCCTGTTTCTTGTACGTGGTTCAACTAAGTCGATCAAGATGTCATTATCCAGCTTCAGTTAACCCGATGTTTGAAGCCGGGATTTTCCTGTTCCACGAAGGTGGATTCAGTCTCGTTAACTCAAGCCAGACTTGCGACTCAGGCTAAATGCGCGCGGCCGCTTTAGGTGAAAAGCCAGCACGTATCGATGGCAGAGATCCTGATTCTCTAACGGCATTGATTGATTAATTGATTTAAGACTTTATTGACAGATTGCAATACGGCTCAATCGCCTCGCCGACAAGTTAAATGCGTTATCTATAGGCTAATTTTAAGTCCCTCATTACCTCAATCAATCAGATTATATTTCTTTAAACTTGCCTGCTGGATTGAATAATCAAATGAGATCTTGCTAGCGAAAATAATTAGTTAACTGTTATACAGAATTACGATACGGCTCTCTTACCCATTGATTGATGTATAGTCAATCTTTAACTTATCTCCAATGTGGTCTAACGGGTTGTTCTTTTGACTTTCACACAGACGACCGGGGTTCGAGACCCTAGTCGTCTCCTTCTTTTTGCAATATAGGAATAATTCAATTTGGTGCACGTTGAGAGCTATATAAAGAATGACATCCTCAATGCATGTAGATTTATAATATTTTTACTTAAAACCAGGCTACTTTGGCGTATAATCATTAATATTATATTCAAAAAAATCATATTGGAAACACCGGGTTTTGAACCCCGGTCGCTGGGTTGGCAGGCTTGAGCACTACCGCTGCACCACTGTGCCAGATGGGATAAATTCATTGTTTATACATTAATGAACGAGAGACCCGTGTTTAGAATATCCTTTGTTTTGAATGAAGTTTATCTCTTTATCCTCATTCATTAATGTGACGTCAACGGCTCATTCAATTTCTCAAATCCGTCAAACAGCGCATCTCATCAGACATCTTAATCCCAGTTACAATTAAAATAACCACATAATGTGTACATCGCACGAGCGAGCGCCACCGTCGCCACGGTATATATAACGTGCATTATTTAGGACAAAGTGAATTTAGTATCAGCATTTTGGGTCTATTTTACATTTCAAAAGCCCCCTCTGGAAGAATGGAGCACAAAAACGTAATTCAGAATGGTATAATGCAGATCGTAGACTGTGGGAATAGTTTCAGGAAACGGGCTGTCACTTCTTTGCGGGGGCGTGGCGATGGTTCATCCGGCTAACTTGAACTTAAACTCTGCTTTCGACCAGGCTCAAACTTTTGGATCTGTTGTCATGGTGATTTGGAAAATCCACGTACAGGGAACCGGAAAGTCCGGCTAACTCAGTTATCCAGTTAAAGTTATCCGGCTAACTCAGTTATCCAGGTACAAGAAACAGGGCCCAGGCCCATTGCAAGTTGCTGTACTCAGTCGTCTACTCTAAGCCATCCTAGGTTGTCAAAGTGGGCAGGGGTGAGGTGGGTTCTAAAAGTCAGGTCAAGCAGTAGTCTGACCAGTTTGTTTTGAGATGTTTGTAATTTGGTTTTTAGTGCCTTTGAGGTGCTTTGGTACCATGAGGTGCAAGCATAGTCGTAGTACCCTTGAATGAGTGCTCCTGCCAGAGTCTTCAGGGTATTCTTGTTTACCAGAGGAGATCCGGTACAAGAATCGAGTTTGTTGGTTGACTTTTTTTATTACATTGGATGCCATTTTGTCACAGGAAAGATTTGCCTCTAGGATGGAACCCAGGTAGGTAATTTCATCTTTCCTTGTGACAATATTGTCACCCACTGTAACTGAGAAGCCGTCGGTCTTGCTGAGTTTGTTATTTGAACCGAAGAGAATGGACTCTGTTTTGCCCATGTGTAATGATAGTTTGTTACCGGCGAGCCGATTTTGCCTAGTTCTGAGCTGAGGGCTTTTTCAACCTGTACCATCAAGTATCCTCTGAGCGGTGGACCTCTTTAACCGGGCCGTTTGTTGTTCCAAATAAACGTACACAAAGCTGATTGTAGTTTCCGCCAATAGCCAACAGGGGGGGGGGGCAAAGGGAGCATGGAACTGATAAAGTTAAAATAGGTAAAATAATGTGATGCGTTTTTTTTTGTTTTTTTACCATCTACTGAAGTCATTGGTAATCTTGTCACACAAGCTGGAGTAATTATATTTCACTGTCTGGTTAATCGTAGGAAATATATCGATCCCAAGACACTTGAAATGCTCTACCATGAGGATGTTTGCAGGTAGGATGGTAGACCTGGCAGCCTCATTAAGGGGTAGAAAGGCAGATTTCGGCCAGTTGATTTTAAAACCAGACAGACGGCCAAAGTCATCTACTTCTTCTTCTTCTTCTTGTGAATTTCCGGCAGTCTAGACAACTTTCGGCGTATTGCTGCCTAACTACAATCTAGTTTACAATCTTCTTCTTCTTCCTCTTTGGAATTAATGGCGGTTCTCAATCACAAAAAGGCGCATTCCGCCACCTACTGTACATCCCAGCAACTGGCCGGATAAACAAGACCCAGCTAATAAAAGAAAACAATAAAGAAAACCAATAAACCCCCATACAAAAAAAAAAAAAAAAAAAAACGATCCCTAACATCACCACCCTATCCAAACCTAATCTATGCGTCACTCATTGCCTCCTGTGGGCTGACTCTGGCCTTCTCGATCACTCACAACCCCCTTCTCTAACTCTTTTACTACTGCCTCCCATGTCAACCCCTTCATTCCCATGTGTTGTAGTGCTACTTTAACTATTAACTTGATCCTATCTGTTCTACCGCTAACCATCGCTGTTGTATTTACTACTCCTGCCACAAAGGCCACTACATTCAACTTCTCCCCCCACACCCTCTTTCTCCTCCTGTACTTCCTCTACTGACAAATGCCCTTTTCTAAAACCCTGTTCCCTATCTTGCTTTCCCTGATCCTCCTGTACTACCCTCACTGCCAAATACCCTCCTCTAAACCCCTGTTCCTTATCTTGCTTTCCCGGATCCTCCTGTACTACCCTCACTGCCAAATGCCCTCCTCTAAACCCCTGTTCCTTATCTTGCTTTCCCTGATCCTACCTTCCTAGCTGCCTCTGCATATGATATCCTATCTTCCCTTCTCACCTGCTGGACCACTACCTCTCGTTTCATCGCCTCACAACCCCGAAATACGCTACACTATGCTCCCCACCACAATTACAACACATTGGCCTCACTCCCTGTTCACATTTCCCATAGTCATGCCCCCCACTTAAACGCGACTCCAGAGATCACTGGGATGTTTAAAGTGTGGCGGAAAAAGCAAGCGGGAATACGTCAGCGTCAAGTGCCTGAACAGTTCAGCCAGTTAACGATTTTAGCATGTACTCAAACAACTACAACCATTACATATATAGTGCTATTTCGACAATTTTCATCCTAAGTTTGCTTCGTTTAACTATATAAAATAGTTACCTTTTATTCAGGAATTTCATTAGTCCAGGTACAGTCGTCGTCGTTCTGCGACAATAACCAACGGACCAATATGTAGTTTGAAAATGGATTGTGTGTGTGTGTGTTTGTGTGTTAAGGCATTGGCAAAGTAAAACTGTGCAGATCCCCTGCTCACCGCTGCTTTACCCTGGTGTACACGATACACTTCTTATACTATGAAAAGCAGTGGTAGTAAGTATTTTTATCCAGGACTGTACTTAAGTACAATTTCGAGCTATTTGTACTTGACACCCTTGTTTTAGGGAACTTTATACTTTTACTCCACTACATTTTAAAGGAAATATTTTACTTTTTACTTCACTACATTTATCTGAACCCATCAGTTACTAGTTACTTTGAAGAAAAAGACTGTGGACCACATACCACTTTAACATAACCTTTAATCAGAGCAGCAGAACTGGACCACATACCACTTTAACATAACCTTTAATCAGAGCAGCAGAACTGGACCACATACCACTTTAACATAACCTTTAATCAGAGCAGCAGAACTGGACCACATACCACTTTAACATGACCTTTAATCAGAGCAGCAGAACTGGACCACATACCACTTTAACATAACCTTTAATCAGAGCAGCAGAACTGGACCACATACCACTTTAACATAACCTTTAATAAACAGCAGAACTGGACCACATACCACTTTAACACAACCTATAGAGCTCAATTGATCGAGGTATGAATGCTCCCAAGCACTAGAATACAGAAACGTAGTGTAGAATGCATACTTGGGGCACTAGCAAAAAAAACAATGCAGATTGATTTTGCACATAATCTCACACACATCCAAAAACTGTAAAGAGTTTTGCACATTAATTTAGTTTGACAGTTATTGAGAGTAAATCAGTTTGAATAATGGCCAATATGGTGATGTCATCGGGGACATTGATTCCTTGTGTTAAGTACAGCTCAATGAAATTATGTAGATGAGAAATAGCAACACCTTGTCTTATAGGAACTGGATCAATTCATTGAGGTTTACTTAACACAAGTGGCTGTATTCAAACTAATTTAATCTCAATAACTGTCAAACTAAATGAATGCAAAACTTTATTAGTGCAAAACTCTTCAGTTTTTGGATGTGAGTGAGATTATGTGCAAAATCAATCACCATTGTTGGTCCCTTTAAGTTCTGAATAACAGAAAAGGCTAAAATTATGGCATTTACTGCCTCTGTTGTTTTCCACCACCGACTATTGGGCCTGGCTGAATGGAGATCACCTGCACGTCATCACAGCCCTGAGAGAGAGAGAGAGAGAGAGAGAGAGAGAGAGAGAGAGAGAGAGAGAGAGAGGGGAGGGAAGAAGAGAAGAGAAGGGGAGATGGGGGAGGGAGAGAGAGGGAGGGAAGAAGAGAGAGGGGGAGAGAAAGAGAGAGGGGGAGAGAAAGAGAGGGAGAGAAAGCAAGAGAGAAAGAGATAGAGGGAAGAAGAGAGGAGATGGGGAGAGAAAGAGAGAGAGAGGGGGAGAGAGAGGGAGAGAAAGAGAGAGAGAGAGGGGGGGAGATAGAGAAAGAGAGGGAGGGAAGAAGAGAGGAGAGGGGGAGAAAAAGAGGGGGAGAAAGAAAGAGGGAGAGAGAAAGCGAGAGGGGGGGAGAGAGGGAGAGATAGAGAAAGAGATGGAGGGGAGAGAGAGGAGAGAGAAAGAGGGAGGGAGAGAGAGAGGGAGAGAGATAGAGAAAGAGAGAGAGGGAAGAAGAGGAGAGAAAGAGGGAGGGAGAGAGAAAGAGAGAGAGAAAGAGAGAGAGAGGGAGAGAGAAAGAGAGAGAGGGAGAGGATTAATCCGATGGTGAAATTGTATGACTGTAATCCTGATCATCTTAACCCTTTCACTGCCGCACTACCAAAACGGTTAACCCTTTCACTGCGACAATACACAGAAGGTTAACGGCGACCGTCGGTTGTGTGATAGTAAAGGGTTAACCGACAGCTACACTATGCTCCCCACCACAATTACAACACATTGGCCTCACTCCCTGTTCACATTTCCCATAGTCATGCCCCCCACTTAAACGCGACTCCAGAGATCACCGGGATGTTTAAAGTGTGGCGGAAAAAGCAAGCGGGAATACGTCAGCGTCAGTGCCTGAACAGTTCAGCCAGTTAACGATTTTAGCATGTACTCAAACAACTACAACCATTACATATATAGTGCTATTTCGAAAATGTTCATCCTAAGTTTGCTTCGTTTAACTATATAAAATAGTTACCTTTTCGTGTGGCAGTGAAAGGGTTATGGATCTTTGTGTTCTAGGTTGAAACCAAGGTGCTCGAAGTGGACGTATGTACACAGAGAAGTATTGTTATCTATTATCTCTCAAATGAGAAGATCAAATACACAATAGAACAGATTGCAGATGGTACAAACTCTTAAAGGAAAACTCCAACATTTTGGGAAATTACCTTATTTAACATCTTCCCTGGAGTTAGACAAGAAGATACATACCTTTTTTGTCTATCTGCATGCATTAGGCTTAGGGAACGCCCGCACCGTTAGCGTAGCTTAGCTTCATCACTGGAAGTGGGTCAGACTTTTACCCTGAAGTTCCCTACAGTCCCCTACAGTCACTAAATACACTCCAAATACAACTCCAAAACGTTCCTGTAAACATGTTGTGACCTGTGTATTTACCACGTGGAGAAATAAAAAATAATTGAATTCGACATTTTTTACGTTTTATAAGCAAATATACTCTGACATTTTTTTTGCCAACCACTCCTCTCTGGGCGCAGTGATTTCACGCAATGCAGTGCTACTTTCTAACGCTAATGCCAGTGTTTGTTTACATTTTCATTTCATTCAAAGGATCCGAACCGATTGAAGTTTATGGATACCATGACCCCCTGTCCTTCGGGCTTCCTGTCACGTTGCTGGTTCGGTACATTACAGGGTAGGGGGGGGGGGGGGGAGTTTCCTGGTCCCACGCCCTGAAAGATTGGGCGTGTGCACCGCGGAAATTCCCCCGCCATAGAGTACGTCACTGAGCGCGTTTCTATTGGTAAGACTTCTGTGAGTTGTTCAGGTTCCATGTTATGGCTCTGTTTCAGGGAGTTTTCAGAGCCTCCTCCTCACAGAGCTCTTCCTCAGGGAGAAGAGCCTTCTGTGAGTTCGGACCCTCCCAGTGAGGGAGCCTCCTCAGAGTTTCAGAGCCTCCTCCTCAGATTGTCAAGGTGAGTAGAACTTCAAAAAAGAGTTCTGCTCTGTTGTATGTGTATTCGATTCAATTCAATTCGATTATTGAGCTTGGTGGGTGATGCAACGCAGTAGAGACGTGGTTCTTCTGCGCTGCTCCCTACTGGTAGTGTGTGTATTGGGTCAGATCCTCCTCCTCTGGTGTTCAGAGCTCCTCCTCGGAGAGTCCTAACCCAATTGTTACATAGCTCAATGCTGCAATATGTCTTTTCAATCTATACAGCTCACGTGGGAAGTCTCTCTGGGGGTTCCCCGTCCTCTCCTTTTTGGAGTAGGTGGACGGGGTGTTGTTTAGAGTTTCCCTGACTCCTCGCCTTACAGGTCTGTTGAGTCATGGGTTTCCCCCCGTCATAGGGGTACGTCGCTCACCGTCCCCTCTTATGAAGTGTGGTTGACGGAATGGTGTTTCCCTGAGCCTCGTCGCATGGGACCCATGTCCGTATAATTTTTTCTTTTTTCTGAAAAAATTTAAAATGAAAAAAGCGGCTTCTTGTCGTTCCCCCAGGCGGCTTGGAGGAACGTTATCTGGTGTCTTGTTAGACTATCCATTGATGTGTTTTGGGTCTCGACGTGTACATAGTGCTGGCTTTGGGTGTTTCTGATAGGAATCACGCATGAGGCTTGTGCGCCTTGGTTGCTCATCATTAAAACGGCGTTTTTATGGGGCAACTGGGATGGAGTTTGTCTCTTCCGAGCGCCAGTTTACTAGGTTGTCTCGACAAATTCTCGTTCATATCCAAGGGATGTTAACGGAATAGATCAAAGCATAGCTAGAGGGGTCTCACGCCCTTGGGGTGGGCCACTGAGCGTGGTACGAACGGGACCGTCTGGGTGGCGCCCTCTATAATGTTTTAGATCGACACGCGTACCTACCCCCCTCCTAGAGTTGGAGATGTCAGCGTGATTAGGGCACGGGACTGGTTCTGGTCACGCCAGTCCAGGTCAGTTAACCCGTTGTCTGCCGGGGACGCAGATCTGCTGTTCTGGTACCCTGAGGGACTTGTGCTTTTTTCAGGGGGAAAAGTGCCGGGTTGGCCCGGGTGTCACAGGGTTTGATATTATGGAGATGTTCGTTCTCCATTCTTTTCGCCCCTCTCTTCTCCCACTTATGCATGGCTGAGAGGGGGCTGTTGAGGTGGTTCTTATGGAACTCCTCTGGCATCCCTGTGTACGTCCCGGTCCGCCAGGCCCGGTCCGAAGTTGTTTTCGTCAACCCGTAGGCCTGGGATAACCCCTTTTTGAAAACTAAAACACTTGTACTGCGGTATAGCCAGTGTATACCCGCAGGTGTGTTTTGGAGTTTTTTCCTGAGGGGTTATAGGAACAACCACCTCATATTGAACCAAGAGGGTGGTTGATTCCCTGGTGTGTTGGAGCGGAGTCAACTCCCGGGTTACCCGTTTGAGTGTGCCCCTGCACGTTCATGACGTCTGCCAATCGTGTCAGCCTTCTCTGCCTCGGCCCCTCTAGAGCGTCGGGGATGTTTGGTGGAGGCTTTGACATGGTGCTCAACAATGCCAGCATACACCCCTTCCGCCGGAGTGCTGTTTTCAGTTGACCCCTTTGGCGCCTGTCTCGTCCGCAGTGCTCCAGGCTCGGGTCAAGTGCCTGCTGCCTGGATTGAGGGATCGGCCTCTTCTGGAGGTCGTCTCCCCGGTGCGCTGCCTGTTCCTGCTGTAGTGTAGCCTCTTGAGTGCTTCGAGTTACAGCCATGCTGACTGCCTAAGTATGCCAGGGTCAGTGAGCCAGGCGGCGTGCTAGTGGGGGGAAGGGCCTGCTCTTGGATGGGCCCTGTCCGAATACGCTGGCGATGTGGGGGGCGGTGTCACTAGTGACCGCCTGGTGAGGTCTCGATGCGGTGGCGTCATTGGCCTCTCCGGGCCCCCTTTTTCCGGGCGGATCCAGTCCCTTCTGGGTCTGGGTCTTCCTTCACGCTCCGCTGCTACGGCCTTGACGGGGTTGAGCTTTGCTCTTGACCCCGTGATTTTGGGGGTGGTAACGAGGTTTGTTCCTCCCGTTCGTTCCCTGGTGGCATGCGGGTTGTGCGTGTGTGTAGTCGTGGGTACCTACCCCACGGTCTGCTCAACCTGTGCGTTAAGTTGCTTGAGTTCCTCTTCGCGCAGTCGGATCCGTCTCCCTCCCGTCCTCCAATAGGGAGGGTCGGGGGGGCTCGGTCCTCCCCGGTCTGATGGTTGTGGGGGGCCTCAGTGGGGTACATTTGTCGGGCGTAAGCTCTGCTCAGCTCCTGTGGTGCAGCAGACGCTGAGCAGAGCTATGGGAAATATAACGTACGGTTATGTATATAACCATAGTTACGACCATAGTGACGCTCAGCGTCTGGACGCCACTGCGGCCCTTGATCTTGCCTTGTGGTGAAAGATTGAGAAGGAGGTGAGTGTATGGCCACACCCCTGCTTATATAGGTAGCAGATGGGGGTGTGGCCAGATGGATGTTGGTATGTAAAGGTACATTGTGAGTTTTTATTCAGTGCACAGCACTGGAGTGAGAATATGTGCAGCAGACGCTGAGCATCACTATGGTCATATAACTATGGTTATATACATAACCGTACGTTTTTTTATTGAATTCTGTCCTGTTCTCTTTTGTTTATGTAAATATGCTACCTGAGGGTGCATTTCCACTGTTTTATATGCTTGATTGAATGTTTGCATTGGTTCATAGTAAAAAGAACACATTTTCTCAATCCGATTGTGTTTATGCAGTATACAGTATATACAGTATTATACAGTATGAAAACTAACTGTCAGGTCATATATGTGAGACTGTGCTGAAAAAAAGGATACCAAACATACCATGGTAAAACATTTAAAAATGGGAATTATACAATTTTAATCAAAATGAGCTAAAACATTGAAAATATCCCACAACTCCGAAGAGCACTGCCTAAGATAAGTCATATATATCACAACTAGGGGTGTAACGATGCGACCTCACAACGATTAATTTCGATTACGATTATTCAGGCAACGATTCAATGCATCATGAAATCTCTTCATTTGACCACGATTCGTTTCGATTCGATTAATTTTCGATACATTTTCTATCAGTTAATTCCCCCAAAAATGTTGAATACACAAATGTGGCTGGGGGAACTGATTCACTCAGCATGAATGGACTATAGGTCAATAAAAACAATACAAAAAAAATAAAAATACATACAAAAAAATATATATACACTACTGTTCAAAAGTTTGGGGTCACTTAGAAATGTGTGGCTGTTGTTGTGTGTGTTTGACTGTGTGGTTGTTGTTGTTGTTGTTGTTGTTGTGTGTTTGCCAGTAGTCTGACTGTGTGGTTGTGGGTGCGAGTCTCACCTCGGGGGGGTCTGCCTGTGTGGTTGTGGGTGCGAGTCTCACCGCGGGGGGGGGTCTGCCTGTGTGGTTGTGGGTGCGAGCAGGGGCGGACCTAGCACATGCGCCCCCCCCCCCCCCAAAAATCTAAACAACAACAAAGGTTATACAGTAAAGTACTGCACCTTTATTTATTACAAGCAAGAACAAGAGCTAAAAATAAATGTAAAGTGCACACTAAAGAATTAAAACAAATAAACAACTTAGCTAACAAACAATAATAATAATAATAATAACAAACAATAAAAGAATGTGCAAATTTGCTTTCAAAGAAAATTAAGAAGAAATGTAAAGTGCACACTAAAGAATTAAAACAAACTTAGCTAACAAACAATAATAATAATAATAATAATAATAATAATAATAATAATAATAATAATAATAATAATAATAATAATAATAATAATAATAATAATAATAATAATAATAATAATAATAATAATAATAATAATAATAATAATAATAATAATAATAATAATAATAATAATAACAAACAATAAAAGAATGTGCAAATTTGCTTTAAAAGAAAATTATGTATTGTAAAATATGTTACACATGTCAAATAATCTAAATATAATATGCTAAATAAACAAACAAATAAATAAAAATTACAAATTCACTTTGTCTCACGAACTATTTACATTCTACTCCCTATCATCACACAAGGTTAGCCTACATATTAGCTCCTACTGGTTTCCATTTACAGTGCAATCCTTCTGGCCTTCCTCGCTGCAAAGTCATCAATCACATCATCGTATGAAATCTGACCCCCAACCTCATGGTTAATACTGATTACATAAAACAAAGCGGGGCTCGCAACTCATTAGTAGTTCCAAGGTGTTTAATTGACAAAAAGGCAGATGCAACGTTTCGACCCTTCTGGTCTTCTTCAAGCATGAAGACACAACACTGACATCTTTTTATACAGGAAGTGAACTAAATTGATCAGGTGATCAGGGGCGGTCCCAAGATTTGCATGATACATTCTATACATGATTAAGTAACAATTTCTTTTCATTTGACATTTTTTAGAAGATTAGAGAAATATCTATGTTAAACACAACATTAAGACATAATTTACAGATAGGCAGCAGTGTTAGTCACTGAAAACAAAAATGAAAAAAAACACAAACAAAAAACAAAAACAAAGTCCATTGACTGTCTCCCTCTATAAGTTAAATTTACAAATAAGGTCTAATGTCAAAGTCCTCATTGAGTCCTGTTGGTGCCATCGTTTTAAGATAATGGATCCACCATACTTCTCTCCTCAGTAGGAGATTATCTATATCTCCCCCTCGTCTTGAAAGATGCACTCTCTCTATTCCAAGGTATCTTAGTGATGAGACATTGTGGTGTGCCTTTTTAAAATGTAAAGCTACTGGGCTTTTTTCATCCCCATTCTGTATCGTACTCCTGTGTTCAGCAATACGTGTTTTTAAAGCACGTGTTGTCTTACCGACATACGCCTTACCACATGGGCACTTAAGCATATAGATTACATAGTTGTACATGTTATTTTGCCTCTTATTTTTATCTCTTTCCCAGTTGTTGGGTGATAGAAAACAGTGAATTTTTCTGTGAAGTGACATTGAGCACATGAACCACAACGTCGGTTTCCATCTGGTAAGTCATCTAAAAAATTGTGTGTTTTCTTAGGAGGCAGGTCTGATTTAACCGCAATGTCTCTGATGTTATGTGCTCTCCTGTAGACTAGTCTAGGGGGGATCTGAAAAGATTTATCCAATGTTGGATCAGAACTGAGAAGATGCCAATGTTTTTTAATAGTATGTTTAAAAAGGTTGCCTAGAGGCGAGTATTGTGTAACACACTGTATAGGTTGTGTTAGGTTTTGCCCGCTGCTCACTACCTTTTCTCTGTCTTCTTTAAGCCTACTGTTAGGAATTCCCTATTCTCTGTCTTCTTTAAGCCTACTGTTAGGAATTCCCTACTCACTCTCTCTAGCCCCCACCCTCTCGTTCCTTACCCTTAGTGGCCACACCTGTTTGATATTCTATTATCTCTCGCACCTGTGGTGGCAGGCTAATTAGTCCCCCTGTGGGCTTTAAATACCAGGGCGCTTCCCCTCGTTTTGGCGTGGGGTCGTGTTGTATACTTGCCGAGTCATTTTCTCTAAACATCTAGACTCTTTCGGGAGATCCTCTGTCTGCCTATTCTGTTCCATTCTCCGGCGTCGAGATGTTTGCTCCAGCCTTCGCCAGCTGTCGCCGTTGCCTGTGGGGGAGACTGGTCTGCGCTCCCTGTACTTCCACGGGAGGCACCCCAGCGTTCCACTACAGACCCCCGCGCAGCTGTTCGTCCTGACGCTCTCCAGACCAGCGCGCAACGCGCGTCTTCCAAGAACCCTCGAGCCTGGCACGCTCTCCAGACCAGCGCGCAGCCGCGCATCTTCCAGACCTTCGAGCTTGGCACGCTCCTCCGTACCAGCGCACTGACGCGCATCTTCCAGACCTTCGAGCTTGGCACGCTCCTCCGTACCAGCGCACTGACGCGCATCTTCCAGACCTTCGAGCTTGGCACGCTCCTCCGTACCAGCGCACAGACGCGCATCTTCCAGACCTTCGTGCTTGGCACACTCCTCCTCGCAGACGCACCCCGAGGCGTCTCACTGTTCCGACGCGCACACCAAGGTGTGGCGCGCACTCTGTTCCTCGGCTCCGTCAGTGGCTACCCGGTGGACGACATCCTCGCCACCGCCACTGTTCCGACGCGCACACCAAGGTGTGGCGCGCACTCTGTTCCTCGGCTCCGACAGCGGCTACCCGGTGGACGACATCCTCGCCACCGCCGTTGTTCCAGCGCTCTGTTCCTCGGCTCGGACAGCCAGCCACCCGGTGGCGATGCCCTCGCCCCGTTGCTGTCCCTGTTCCATTACGCATACGCCTGGGTGAGTTTTGATTGTGATGTCACTCACCCAGCGTAGTGCCCTTGCCCCCGTTCCCGCTGCTGTCCCTGTACCTTTACGCATACGCCTGGGTGAGTTTTGATTGTGATGTCACTCACCCAGCGTAGTGCCCTTTCCCCCGTTCCCGCTGCTGTCCCTTTACCTTTACGCATACGCCTGGGTGAGTTTTGATTGTGATGTCACTCACTCAGCGTAATGCCCCTTGCCCCCTTCCCGCTGCGTTTCCTGTACCATTACGCATACGCCTGGGTGAGTTTAGATTGTGATGTCACTCTCCCAGCGTATTGCCTCTGTTTTTGGTTCTCACTTAGAATAGTATTTTTGGACTTTACATCTCCCCCTGTGTGTTTGTCACACGAAGATATTATTACTTTGTTCACTTTGTTATTTGGACTGTTCTGCACCTGCTCTGTTTTTTCCCTTTTGTGCATTAACTATCTCCTCTGTCCTGCAGAGCGGCCCAGATGATTTCCACCAGTCCTCCCAGTTCCTCCCTGTTTTCCCAGCCCGCCTCCGCGGGCCTCAGTCCCCTCTGTTCCCTAGTTCTCCCCTTTCTAGTTCCACCTAGTTCCTGTTCCCTAGTTCTCCCCTTTCTAGTTCCACCTAGTTCCTGTTCCCTAGTTCTCCCCTTTCTAGTTCCACCTAGTTCCTGGTCCCAAGTTCTCCCCTTCTAGTTCCACCTAGTTCCTGTTCCCTAGTTCTCCCCTTTCTAGTTCCACCTAGTTCCTGGTCCCAAGTTCTCCCCTTCTAGTTCCACCTAGTTCCTTGTCCCTAGTTCCCCTAGTCCCCGTTTCTCCTGTTCCCTAGCTCTCCTAGTCCCTAGTCCTCTCTCCCTAGTTCTCCTTGTCCCTGGTTTACCTAGTCTCTAGTTCCTCTGTCCCAAGGCGTTCCCTTAACCTTCCCTTAGGCGTTCCCTTACTTTCCCTTAGTGTTCCCTTTTCCTGCCCGCCTCTTAAAGGCACCTTTCCTTCCCCTCATATTATATTCCTGTATTTGTGATTCTCCCTTAAAGGGACAGTGCCCTTTTCCCTGTATTTCCCTGTTGTTCAATAAATATCTGTTTCTTGGCAAACCATCATACCTGTCTTGTGTTGTGCGATTGGGGTCGGTTACAAACCATAACAGTACGACCCCACCAAATCGACGACCCCAGCCAGCACAGACGGTGTATGTTGAGTTTGCCTTTTTTTTTCTTGTTCCCTCTAGCTCCCCTGTTAGCCCTGTTAGCTCCCCTGTTAGCTTGTTAGTCTCCCCTCTAGCTCCCCTGTTAGCCCTGTTAGCTTCCCTGTTTGCCCAGTTTAGCTTCCCTGTTAGTCCTGTTTAGCTCCCTTGTTAGCCTGTTACTCCCCTGTTTAGCTTGTTAGTCTCCCCGGTTAGCTCCCCTGTTTGCTTCCCGTTTTGCCCTGTTTGACCCCCCTGTAGCTAGCCATGCCCTGGCAGCTAACCCAGTCCCTCAGCAGAGCCCCTGTCTGCTAGCTTAGCCCCGGCTGCTAGCACAGCCTCTATGTTTATGCAGCCCTTGCTGCTGGCATAGGCCCTGTAGCTAGCCATGCCCTGGCGGCTAACCCAGTTTCCCTCTGCATGGCCCCGGTCTGCTAGCTTGGCCCCGGCTGTTAGCACAGCCTCTATGTTAATGCAGCCTTGCAGCTGGCATAGGCCCTGTAGCTAGCCAGGCCCAAGCAGCTAACCCGGTCCCTCTGCATGGCCTCCACTTTTTTGTGTAGTTTATCCCACTGCTAGGACTGCCCTTTCAGCTAGCAAGGTCAGTTTTTCTCACACAGCTAGGACTGTCCTTCCAGCTAGCTTGTGCTCTCATGCTGGTCCAGCCCTGTCTGCCAGCCTAGCTCCGGCAGCTAGCGCAGCCTCTATGTTGATGTAGCAGTACAGCTAGCATAGGCCCTGTAGCTATCAGTGCCCTGGCAGCTACCCTTTCCCTCTGCTAGCCTGGCTCCGGCAGCTTGCGCAGCCTCTATGTTGATGTAGCAGTACAGCTAGCATAGGCCCTGTAGCTATCAGTGCCCTGGCAGCTAACCTTCCCTCTGCTAGCCCTTTCCCGGTGCTTCCATGGTTACCCCTTAGCTACCCTGCTTGCCCCTCAGTTCCTCTAGACCAGTTGCTCTAGACCAGTTCTCTAGACCCAGTTCCTCTAGACCAGTTCCTCTAGACCAGTTCTCTAGACCAGTTCTCTAAACCAGTTCTCTAGACCAGTTCTCTTGCCCAGTTCGCTAGACTAGTTCTCTAGACCCAGTTCCTCTAGACCAGTTACCCCTCGGCGACCCTGTTTCTTTTGCTAGCCCCACTCTTGTGGTGGCTTCCCCTGCTGGCTTGGCCAGTACCTCTTGTTTTGCCCCCTGCCACTCGGTCTGTATTTGTTTTGGGTCGCCGGGTGGCTCCCGTTGGAGGGGGGGATACTGTTAGGTTTTGCCCGCTGCTCACTACCTTTTCTCTGTCTTCTTTAAGCCTACTGTTAGGAATTCCCTATTCTCTGTCTTCTTTAAGCCTACTGTTAGGAATTCCCTACTCACTCTCTCTAGCCCCCACCCTCTCGTTCCTTACCCTTAGTGGCCACACCTGTTTGATATTCTATTATCTCTCGCACCTGTGGTGGCAGGCTAATTAGTCCCCCTGTGGGCTTTAAATACCAGGGCGCTTCCCCTCGTTTTGGCGTGGGGTCGTGTTGTATACTTGCCGAGTCATTTTCTCTAAACATCTAGACTCTTTCGGGAGATCCTCTGTCTGCCTATTCTGTTCCATTCTCCGGCGTCGAGATGTTTGCTCCAGCCTTCGCCAGCTGTCGCCGTTGCCTGTGGGGGAGACTGGTCTGCGCTCCCTGTACTTCCACGGGAGGCACCCCAGCGTTCCACTACAGACCCCCGCGCAGCTGTTCGTCCTGACGCTCTCCAGACCAGCGCGCAACGCGCGTCTTCCAAGAACCCTCGAGCCTGGCACGCTCTCCAGACCAGCGCGCAGCCGCGCATCTTCCAGACCTTCGAGCTTGGCACGCTCCTCCGTACCAGCGCACTGACGCGCATCTTCCAGACCTTCGAGCTTGGCACGCTCCTCCGTACCAGCGCACTGACGCGCATCTTCCAGACCTTCGAGCTTGGCACGCTCCTCCGTACCAGCGCACAGACGCGCATCTTCCAGACCTTCGTGCTTGGCACACTCCTCCTCGCAGACGCACCCCGAGGCGTCTCACTGTTCCGACGCGCACACCAAGGTGTGGCGCGCACTCTGTTCCTCGGCTCCGTCAGTGGCTACCCGGTGGACGACATCCTCGCCACCGCCACTGTTCCGACGCGCACACCAAGGTGTGGCGCGCACTCTGTTCCTCGGCTCCGTCAGTGGCTACCCGGTGGACGACATCCTCGCCACCGCCACTGTTCCGACGCGCACACCAAGGTGTGGCGCGCACTCTGTTCCTCGGCTACGACAGCGGCTACCCGGTGGACGACATCCTCGCCACCGCCGTTGTTCCAGCGCTCTGTTCCTCGGCTCGGACAGCCAGCCACCCGGTGGCGATGCCCTCGTCCCGTTGCTGTCCCTGTTCCATTACGCATACGCCTGGGTGAGTTTTGATTGTGATGTCACTCACCCAGCGTAGTGCCCTTGCCCCCGTTCCCGCTGCTGTCCCTGTACCTTTACGGATACACCTGGGTGAGTTTTGATTGTGATGTCACTCACCCAGCGTAGTGCCCTTTCCCCCGTTCCCGCTGCTGTCCCTTTACCTTTACGCATACGCCTGGGTGAGTTTTGATTGTGATGTCACTCACTCAGCGTAATGCCCCTTGCCCCCTTCCCGCTGCGTTTCCTGTACCATTACGCATACGCCTGGGTGAGTTTAGATTGTGATGTCACTCTCCCAGCGTATTGCCTCTGTTTTTGGTTCTCACTTAGAATAGTATTTTTGGACTTTACATCTCCCCCTGTGTGTTTGTCACACGAAGATATTATTACTTTGTTCACTTTGTTATTTGGACTGTTCTGCACCTGCTCTGTTTTTTCCCTTTTGTGCATTAACTATCTCCTCTGTCCTGCAGAGCGGCCCAGATGATTTCCACCAGTCCTCCCAGTTCCTCCCTGTTTTCCCAGCCCGCCTCCGCGGGCCTCAGTCCCCTCTGTTCCCTAGTTCTCCCCTTTCTAGTTCCACCTAGTTCCTGTTCCCTAGTTCTCCCCTTTCTAGTTCCACCTAGTTCCTGTTCCCTAGTTCTCCCCTTTCTAGTTCCACCTAGTTCCTGGTCCCAAGTTCTCCCCTTCTAGTTCCACCTAGTTCCTGTTCCCTAGTTCTCCCCTTTCTAGTTCCACCTAGTTCCTGGTCCCAAGTTCTCCCCTTCTAGTTCCACCTAGTTCCTTGTCCCTAGTTCCCCTAGTCCCCGTTTCTCCTGTTCCCTAGCTCTCCTAGTCCCTAGTCCTCTCTCCCTAGTTCTCCTTGTCCCTGGTTTACCTAGTCTCTAGTTCCTCTGTCCCAAGGCGTTCCCTTAACCTTCCCTTAGGCGTTCCCTTACTTTCCCTTAGTGTTCCCTTTTCCTGCCCGCCTCTTAAAGGCACCTTTCCTTCCCCTCATATTATATTCCTGTATTTGTGATTCTCCCTTAAAGGGACAGTGCCCTTTTCCCTGTATTTCCCTGTTGTTCAATAAATATCTGTTTCTTGGCAAACCATCATACCTGTCTTGTGTTGTGCGATTGGGGTCGGTTACAAACCATAACAGTACGACCCCACCAAATCGACGACCCCAGCCAGCACAGACGGTGTATGTTGAGTTTGCCTTTTTTTTTCTTGTTCCCTCTAGCTCCCCTGTTAGCCCTGTTAGCTCCCCTGTTAGCTTGTTAGTCTCCCCTCTAGCTCCCCTGTTAGCCCTGTTAGCTTCCCTGTTTGCCCAGTTTAGCTTCCCTGTTAGTCCTGTTTAGCTCCCTTGTTAGCCTGTTACTCCCCTGTTTAGCTTGTTAGTCTCCCCGGTTAGCTCCCCTGTTTGCTTCCCGTTTTGCCCTGTTTGACCCCCCTGTAGCTAGCCATGCCCTGGCAGCTAACCCAGTCCCTCAGCAGAGCCCCTGTCTGCTAGCTTAGCCCCGGCTGCTAGCACAGCCTCTATGTTTATGCAGCCCTTGCTGCTGGCATAGGCCCTGTAGCTAGCCATGCCCTGGCGGCTAACCCAGTTTCCCTCTGCATGGCCCCGGTCTGCTAGCTTGGCCCCGGCTGTTAGCACAGCCTCTATGTTAATGCAGCCTTGCAGCTGGCATAGGCCCTGTAGCTAGCCAGGCCCAAGCAGCTAACCCGGTCCCTCTGCATGGCCTCCACTTTTTTGTGTAGTTTATCCCACTGCTAGGACTGCCCTTTCAGCTAGCAAGGTCAGTTTTTCTCACACAGCTAGGACTGTCCTTCCAGCTAGCTTGTGCTCTCATGCTGGTCCAGCCCTGTCTGCCAGCCTAGCTCCGGCAGCTAGCGCAGCCTCTATGTTGATGTAGCAGTACAGCTAGCATAGGCCCTGTAGCTATCAGTGCCCTGGCAGCTACCCTTTCCCTCTGCTAGCCTGGCTCCGGCAGCTTGCGCAGCCTCTATGTTGATGTAGCAGTACAGCTAGCATAGGCCCTGTAGCTATCAGTGCCCTGGCAGCTAACCTTCCCTCTGCTAGCCCTTTCCCGGTGCTTCCATGGTTACCCCTTAGCTACCCTGCTTGCCCCTCAGTTCCTCTAGACCAGTTGCTCTAGACCAGTTCTCTAGACCCAGTTCCTCTAGACCAGTTCCTCTAGACCAGTTCTCTAGACCAGTTCTCTAAACCAGTTCTCTAGACCAGTTCTCTTGCCCAGTTCGCTAGACTAGTTCTCTAGACCCAGTTCCTCTAGACCAGTTGCCCCTCTGCTACCCTAGTTACCCCTCGGCGACCCTGTTTCTTTTGCTAGCCCCACTCTTGTGGTGGCTTCCCCTGCTGGCTTGGCCAGTACCTCTTGTTTTGCCCCCTGCCACTCGGTCTGTATTTGTTTTGGGTCGCCGGGTGGCTCCCGTTGGAGGGGGGGATACTGTTAGGTTTTGCCCGCTGCTCACTACCTTTTCTCTGTCTTCTTTAAGCCTACTGTTAGGAATTCCCTATTCTCTGTCTTCTTTAAGCCTACTGTTAGGAATTCCCTACTCACTCTCTCTAGCCCCCACCCTCTCGTTCCTTACCCTTAGTGGCCACACCTGTTTGATATTCTATTATCTCTCGCACCTGTGGTGGCAGGCTAATTAGTCCCCCTGTGGGCTTTAAATACCAGGGCGCTTCCCCTCGTTTTGGCGTGGGGTCGTGTTGTATACTTGCCGAGTCATTTTCTCTAAACATCTAGACTCTTTCGGGAGATCCTCTGTCTGCCTATTCTGTTCCATTCTCCGGCGTCGAGATGTTTGCTCCAGCCTTCGCCAGCTGTCGCCGTTGCCTGTGGGGGAGACTGGTCTGCGCTCCCTGTACTTCCACGGGAGGCACCCCAGCGTTCCACTACAGACCCCCGCGCAGCTGTTCGTCCTGACGCTCTCCAGACCAGCGCGCAACGCGCGTCTTCCAAGAACCCTCGAGCCTGGCACGCTCTCCAGACCAGCGCGCAGCCGCGCATCTTCCAGACCTTCGAGCTTGGCACGCTCCTCCGTACCAGCGCACTGACGCGCATCTTCCAGACCTTCGAGCTTGGCACGCTCCTCCGTACCAGCGCACTGACGCGCATCTTCCAGACCTTCGAGCTTGGCACGCTCCTCCGTACCAGCGCACAGACGCGCATCTTCCAGACCTTCGTGCTTGGCACACTCCTCCTCGCAGACGCACCCCGAGGCGTCTCACTGTTCCGACGCGCACACCAAGGTGTGGCGCGCACTCTGTTCCTCGGCTCCGTCAGTGGCTACCCGGTGGACGACATCCTCGCCACCGCCACTGTTCCGACGCGCACACCAAGGTGTGGCGCGCACTCTGTTCCTCGGCTCCGTCAGTGGCTACCCGGTGGACGACATCCTCGCCACCGCCACTGTTCCGACGCGCACACCAAGGTGTGGCGCGCACTCTGTTCCTCGGCTCCGACAGCGGCTACCCGGTGGACGACATCCTCGCCACCGCCGTTGTTCCAGCGCTCTGTTCCTCGGCTCGGACAGCCAGCCACCCGGTGGCGATGCCCTCGCCCCGTTGCTGTCCCTGTTCCATTACGCATACGCCTGGGTGAGTTTTGATTGTGATGTCACTCACCCAGCGTAGTGCCCTTGCCCCCGTTCCCGCTGCTGTCCCTGTACCTTTACGCATACGCCTGGGTGAGTTTTGATTGTGATGTCACTCACCCAGCGTAGTGCCCTTTCCCCCGTTCCCGCTGCTGTCCCTTTACCTTTACGCATACGCCTGGGTGAGTTTTGATTGTGATGTCACTCACTCAGCGTAATGCCCCTTGCCCCCTTCCCGCTGCGTTTCCTGTACCATTACGCATACGCCTGGGTGAGTTTAGATTGTGATGTCACTCTCCCAGCGTATTGCCTCTGTTTTTGGTTCTCACTTAGAATAGTATTTTTGGACTTTACATCTCCCCCTGTGTGTTTGTCACACGAAGATATTATTACTTTGTTCACTTTGTTATTTGGACTGTTCTGCACCTGCTCTGTTTTTTCCCTTTTGTGCATTAACTATCTCCTCTGTCCTGCAGAGCGGCCCAGATGATTTCCACCAGTCCTCCCAGTTCCTCCCTGTTTTCCCAGCCCGCCTCCGCGGGCCTCAGTCCCCTCTGTTCCCTAGTTCTCCCCTTTCTAGTTCCACCTAGTTCCTGTTCCCTAGTTCTCCCCTTTCTAGTTCCACCTAGTTCCTGTTCCCTAGTTCTCCCCTTTCTAGTTCCACCTAGTTCCTGGTCCCAAGTTCTCCCCTTCTAGTTCCACCTAGTTCCTGTTCCCTAGTTCTCCCCTTTCTAGTTCCACCTAGTTCCTGGTCCCAAGTTCTCCCCTTCTAGTTCCACCTAGTTCCTTGTCCCTAGTTCCCCTAGTCCCCGTTTCTCCTGTTCCCTAGCTCTCCTAGTCCCTAGTCCTCTCTCCCTAGTTCTCCTTGTCCCTGGTTTACCTAGTCTCTAGTTCCTCTGTCCCAAGGCGTTCCCTTAACCTTCCCTTAGGCGTTCCCTTACTTTCCCTTAGTGTTCCCTTTTCCTGCCCGCCTCTTAAAGGCACCTTTCCTTCCCCTCATATTATATTCCTGTATTTGTGATTCTCCCTTAAAGGGACAGTGCCCTTTTCCCTGTATTTCCCTGTTGTTCAATAAATATCTGTTTCTTGGCAAACCATCATACCTGTCTTGTGTTGTGCGATTGGGGTCGGTTACAAACCATAACAGGTTGTCCAGAGGCAGTTTTGTTTCTTGTAGATTGTAAGCAATCTTCTTGGGTTTTATGACCCACTTTCAAAGCTGCTTTTTCTACAATGTCTTGTGTGTACCCTCTGGTTTTAAACATCGTTTTTAAAGTATCTGTTTGTTCCTGAAAACATTCATCTGTACTACAGATTCTACGGATCCTGTAGAACTGGCTGATAGGTAAACTGTTTTTTAGCGGAGTAGGATGAAATGAATCACTTCTCAACAGAGAATTTCTGTAACAAGGTTTTCTGTATACATCCGTTTGGAATGTACCATTGTCTTTTTTGATTATAATATCTAAGAAATTCACTTGGTGTTGGTCATACTCCATAGTAAACTTTAGATGTTCATTTTTGGCATTGAGGAAATTAAAGAATTGTATCAGTGTCATTTCATCCCCTGTCCACAGTATGCAAATATCATCTATATATCTTTTCCACATCTTAATGTATGGTAAAAACACATTTTCTGAGGAATTGAATACATAATTCTGCTAAAAAAGACCCATATAAATATTGGCTATGGACGGGCTGGCTTTGCTTCCCATACTCACGCCCTTGATTTGTAGATAGTTCTCATCTTGGAACATGAAGTAGTTATGCGTGAGTAGAGTCTCTGTCAGTTCTATAAGAACGTGTGTTTCTGGTGTTGAATCCGGTGGCTTCTAGAGCCCCTGTATGGGGTACTGAAGTGTACAAGGATTCGATGTCCAAACAGGCCATGTAGGTCACAGTCAGGGACGTGCACAGGACTTTAGAAAGGCAGGTGCCCGAAATTAGAAAAGGGCATGAATTAAATGCAATGCGAGCGCGGAATGCGAGCGTGCAATGCGAGCGCGCATAGTGCGCGAGCCCGATTTTTGGGGTTAATACAAGTCTATGGTACATTCAGTTTCACCGATAGATGTCACCAAAACTACATAGTGTCCCTTTAATAACACAATATGCGCTCCAGACCAACAGCTGCGGGAGAGAGAGAGAGAGAGAGAGAGAGAGAGAGAGAGAGAGAGAGAGAGAGAGAGAGAGAGAGAGAGAGAAGAGAGAGAGAGAGAGAGAGAGAGAGAGAGAGAGAGAGAGAGAGAGAGACCGACCGACCGACCGACCGAGACCGCATTAACTACCTTGTTTAGTTGAAACGTGGTCCAGGTCAGGAGGGCTTGATGAAGTATTATGTCCACTGTCCCACAGTCACAGACTGTTGTCTTGATGTATATCCACTGTCCTCCAGACTGCATCCAGCCAAATAGCTTATTGTTAGCACTGTAGCTTTGTTGTTGTCAAACTTGTCACCACACAGGACATTCACGAAGTCAAAAACTAATAGCGCTTGCCGATTGGTGCTAAGAACAGCAGGGTGGGTGCAAGCCGTGTGACGTAACTGGCAGACTCGACTGTCAATCAAAATTATTCTGTTTTCCGTCAGAGAGGAGAGGAGAGAGAGAGAGAGAGAGAGAGAGAGAGAGAGAGAGAGAGAGAGAGAGAGAGAGAGAGAGAGAGAGAGAGATAGAGAGTATGCTGCGTGATTTTCCTGCACTAGCAGCAGACAGGGAGGGGCTGGGGAGGGGTGATCTGGCGACGTGTTTCCTGACAGGCTGGAAGGACCTATTATTTACAAGAGGGGTGGCATTTCTCTTTCTTTACCTAATATTTAGATTCTATCGTGACATCTTTCATTTGGAAGGGCAGGGCAGTATATCTATATGTGCAACAGTAAAAAAAAAAAAAAAAAAAAAGAGGGTGGCATAAAAAGGGCACTTTCTAATGAAAAATGAAAAAGGCAGGTGCCCGGGCACCCCTTCACCCCTATGTATGCACGTGCCTGGTCAGAGTGGTCGGATCCTGGACGGACTTTAAAGTCTTAAGTAAGTCTGTTGAATCCTGTGTGAAGGATGGGAGATTTCACAATTCGTTGTAGGAAGAAGTCCACATAGGAAGAGATGTTTTCAGTGAGAGATCCAATTGCTGCCACTATTGGTCTACCTTTAGGTTGAACAGGATCTTTATGCACTTTTGGCAGGCAATAGAACACTGGAGTCATTGGATGATCTATCTTCAGAAAGGCATATTCTTTTTTGGTCAAGAGGTCATTGTCCAACCAATTCTTTAATTGATGATGAATCTCATTTTTGAAAATAGCTGTTGGATTTCCAGAAAGTTTTCTGTAATTCTTAGCATCTCCTAACTGACGGTGCACTTCCTTCTCATAATCACTCCTATTTTGAACAACAATAGCCCCTCCGTTGTCTGCATTTTTCACAATCAAAGTAGTATCTTTAGAAAGTTTGTTTAATGCTTCCCTTTCTTCCCTTGATAGGTTGTTGTACACCTTATATTCTTTTCTGTTCTTAAGAGTATTTCTGACGTCTTGTTCTACCAATCTGCAATAGGTAATCTGCAATAGGTGTCAACGGATGCATTTCTATGTTTCGGTGGAATAAAAGTGGATTTTCCACGAAATTTACTAGAGTTCTCTGGTGTTTTATTTTCACTAATTGTTGAATCCATTTGCAGTTGGTCCATCATCCTTATTACTCTTAAAAAATTCTCTTAGTCTTATAGATCGAAAGAATTTGTGAAAGTCAATGATTGTGTTGAATTCATTACAGTCAGTCGTTGGCACAAAAGATAGGCCTTTTTTCAGGGCTGACTCACATGCAGTAGAGAGGGGTTTGTCACTCAGGTTCATGATGTTGATTATCTCGTGGAGCTCCGGGTGTTGTAGTACGTCCTCTGGCCTCCGGCTCTTCCTCTGCCCCCTGCGGCATTTCTTCCTCGTCCTCGTCGTGTCTGGCCTCCTCGGTTCTGACCGGCGCCTCGTTCTAAAAAAGCGGCCCCGCTTGATGTGGGTCCGCTGGTCTCTGAAGTTGTGTCAAGATCTGTAGTGGAGGAGTGAATCACGTAATTGGCAGTGCGAATATATTCTCCTTTCTTGTCCTTTGGGATTCTCCACATATAAACTTCATTCTTTTCATAATCTTTTGCATCTCTTTGGAATTTCCACTTTCCTTGCTTTTATTTCTTTCTCCACTTTATTCTTGTATTCCTCCAATTCGTTTTTTATATCCGTGATAGCCTGGATATCAATGTTCTCAATGATTTTCATGTTCTCTTGTATTGAGGCACGTACAGATGTTAACTGAGTTGTTAGCTCTTCAATCGTTAATGCCATTAAATCAAAGGAACATTTATTGGTGATTTCGCACCATTTTTGGCAGAAAGTTTCGTTTTCCTTACCGATCATAGGGCTCTTTTCCAATCTCAGTCCTTTTGGGATACGTTTGTGTCGGAGATAGTCACTGAGCGTCACGGCATGTAGGAACAGTCTCACTTCTTTATTGTAGAGTTTTCTTAATGTCTTTCGTGCCATCGTTGTGATGTTGGTTTCTGTCGCCTGAGCCAAATGGCCATCAAACAACGGATTCTTTCAATATCTTCCGTGGAGTATTCTCGTGTGTTGTGGAGATAACTTGTACCTTCCATGTTGTCGCCGTTAGTTTTGTCACCTTACTGGAGTCTCGGGGGAGTGCTGTTAAAGACGTAGTTTCAAAGTCCAGTCAAACATTCAGAAAAAATAAATAACGCACATCCTCCGTTTGTTGGTGCTGAGCCAAACTGTAAAAACAGTAATACATAAAACAAAGCGGGGCTCGCAACTCATTAGTAGTTCCAAGGTGTTTAATTGACAAAAAGGCAGATGCAACGTTTCGACCCTTCTGGTCTTCTTCAAGCATGAAGACAACACAACACTGACATCTTTTTATACAGGAAGTGAACTAAATTGAATATCAGCCCCACCTGGTGATCAGGGGCGGTCCCAAGATTTGCATGATACATTCTATACATGATTAAGTAACCATTTATTTTCATTTGACATTTTTTAGAAGATTAGAGAAATATCTATGTTAAACACAACATTAAGACATAATTTACAGATAGGCAGCAGTGTTAGTCACTTAGGCCATGGTTAGACTAGTGTATTCCTGGCGTTTTTTTATAGGTTTTTGACGACGTTTGATGTCCCTATTACACAGAAATGCGTTTTTTGGCGTTTTTTTGTGGATACGGCTGAAACGCAAAATTGTGTTTGCGTTTGGAGATACGCAAAAAAAACGAATCGACAACAGCGTGTAGTCAGCACGCTAGCCGTTGTTGCGAAAACGCCCATGCGCAGTAGATACCATCGCGTGCCCTTCCGGTGACAACAGTGTGTGTGTTTGGGACATAGCTGCTCCGTGTCCCAAATAGCTTCAGCTACCATGTGTTGTCAAGTTATTGTTATAAGGACCCCAGTCCAAGCTACAACAGTCTGCATTCCCTTAACAATTGTTTGTATTGAGCCGTATTGTATTGTACCCATATGCAATATGTTAAATAAAGTTTACATCCATTCATTCTGCTAGCATTACCGATTGCATGAGCAGCTGGCTAACGTGAGCTATCAGGATTCAGACCCTGTTAGCTCAGAGCTCCTCTTTCAACTTAACAAGCATTAAACAAAATGGCCCAGTCATCTATTCACCTTTGTTTAATACACACAGCGTTGTCTCTAATGTTATCTAACTACTGATAGCTCGCGATATCATCAGTTTTGGTGCTGGCTAAGTAGCGTGAGCTAACGTTAGCTTCTAGCCACAATGCTATATTGTTATAATGGCATACTCCATTGACGTTAGCATGCAGCTAACAATGCTACCGATCGTTTTTTAGACTAAACTATCCGCTCTTGGTGGTCACTTGTGTTGATGTTAGTTTTGTTTCATCAACAAATGACAGGCAGAACACACAGTGAATGTATCCGTTTTGTTTATTGCACTTTTATTAGGCTTTGCTGAAAAAGAATTGCTGCATTGAGTAAATAGGCAAGATGGTGGCGCGGCATAGGCGCCTGCCTTATTGACATTTTCTTTGCTGGAGCTTCCAGGAAGTGTATTGGCACATTCGTTCTGATTGGTTGAAATTGCCTTCATGTTTGCCACCTACTGCCACCTAAAAAACGAAAGTGTGACTCGAGGCGCACGACGTCGCGGCGATACGCATATGAAAACAATACGAAGATGATACGAAAGGTGTAACCGTTGCCTTAGAAATGTGTGGCTGTTGTTGTGTGTGTGGTTGTGGGTGCGAGTCTCACCTCGGGGGGGTCTGCCTGTGTGGTTGTGGGTGCGAGCAGGGGCGGACCTAGCACATGCGCCCCCCCCCCCCCCCCTCCAAAAAAATCTAAACAACAACAACGGTTATACAGTAAAGTACTGCACCTTTATTTATTACAAGCAAGAACAAGAGCTAAAAATAAATGTAAAGTGCACACTAAAGAATTAAAACAAATAAACAACTTAGCTAACAAACAATAATAATAATAATAACAAACAATAAAAGAATGTGCAAATTTGCTTTCAAAGAAAATTAAGAAGAAATGTAAAGTGCACACTAAAGAATTAAAACAAACAACTTAGCTAACAGACAATAATAATAATAATAATAATAATAATAATAATAATAATAATAATAATAATAATAATAATAATAATAATAATAATAATAATAATAATAATAATAATAATAATAATAATAATAATAATAATAATAATAATAATAATAATAATAATAATAATAACAATAACAAACAATAAAATAATGTGCAAATTTGCTTTAAAAGAAAATTATGTATTGTAAAATATGTTACACATGTCAAATAATCTAAATATAATATGCTAAATAAACAAACAAATAAATAAAAATGACAAATTCACTTTGTCTCACGAACTATTTACATTCTACTCCCTATCATCACACAAGGTTAGCCTACATATTAGCTCCTACTGGTTTCCATTTACAGTGCAATCCTTCTGGCCTTCCTCGCTGCAAAGTCATCAATCACATCATCGTATGAAATCTGACCCCCAACCTCATGGTTAATACTGATTACAGCCAGACCACTGAGGCGTTCTTGAGCCATGGTTGACCTCAGGTAGGTTTTCAAGAGTTTTAATTTGGAAAAACTCCTCTCGGCTGAAGCTACTGTTACAGGTAGCGTTGCACTGATCCGCAGAGCAATACACACGTTTGGATATATTTCGGCGAGCTGCTTTGTGTGTATAAATTTCAACAACTCAAGAGTTGTCATGCTCTTTGATGGCAAGTCGGGTAAATTTTTCAACTCCTGAGCCAGCTCCTTCCCATCCAAATCAGATTGCCCTCCGTGGCTTAAGGTGTGTGCAAGGGCCTCTGCTTGCTTAATCAGCTCTTGGTGTGGCAGGTATGGGAAGTTGTACAGAATGCCAAACTTGTCTTGCACATGTTCAAGAGTGGTAAATCTCTCCTTTTGTGCTGACACTGCAGCACCCACCACCACGTTAAAGAAGGTTACCTCCAGATTTTGCAAGGCATCCCTCAATGGCTCATCAGGAGACTCATATGAGAAGTGCCTCTTTGTTGACTTTAGCCGCTTTTGCACAAGGACTGCGTGCACATTCATGTCTTCACACATGTCCTTGGCTGATGTTTGTGCAGCCACAAAGCCTGTGGCTCTGTAGGATTCGAGAGCTTTTTCAGTCTTCTTCAGTAGACTTACTGCCACATCCACTTGCATAGTTTGGGACTGCAGGAGTTTGCTCACCCGCTGAATTTGACTTAACATGTCATACCAGACCACTGTGCACAGTGAAAAGCGGAACGACCCCACTTCTTCTGCCAGAGACTGGGCTTCAACCCTGATGATTGGGTCTTTGGCCTGGTTTCTCACCTCGAGCAGTGCCTCTCTCACAGCTGCGGCTTCATATCGCAGAGGCTCCACAGCTTTCACGCTGCTCTCCCATCTGGTATCTGACCACATTTTGAGTGAAAGGTTGACGTGTTTTTTGAGGATGGCCCATCTCTGTGTAGAGGCAGAAAACAGGCAGTATAGCTTCTGCACAATGCCAAAAAATGATATGGCATCTTTGGAGCTTTTGGCAGCATCAGCAATGACCAAATTGAGTGTATGTGCCCCACAAGGCACAAACAAAGCTCTGGGGTTCAACTGCAGTAGCCTGGCCTGTACTCCCGTGTTCTTCCCTCTCACATTTGCGCCGTTGTCATACGACTGTCCTCTGCAGTCATCAAAGGCAATCTGCAACTCCTCCAGCCTCTTCAAAATTAGGGCGGACAAACATTCACCAGTGGTCTCCTCTGCTACTAGGAATCCCATGAAGTGCTCTTTAACCTGGGGGTCTTCTCCCAGTGTCACAATTCTGATGACCACCGACAGCTGTTCAGTGTGGCTAACATCCGGGGTGCAATCAAAAATGAGGGAAAAGTACTTGCATTTCTTTATCTCTTGCACTATTGTCGATAGAATCTTTCCACTGATGCATTCAAACAACTCATTTCGAATGGTTTTGCCCAAGTAGCTGTGGTGGGATGTTTGACTTTTAACCTTGTGGGTGTGGTCTTTCATCACCGGGTCAAACTGCGCCAAAAGCTCAACCTCTTTCAAAAAGTTTCCATTAGAAGGAGAGTGGAGTATTTCCGTGTTTCCTCTCGATGCCATATTTTGCCCCGCCAGAGACTGTACGATAGCAACCAGCCGCGTCAGCACTGCTCTCCACCGACTCTTCTCTGCCTCAAGGAGGGCCTGCTCTTGTTTGTATATTGTCGTGCCTTGTTTTAATCGAACTGCCAATTCTTTCCATGACACCAAATTGGTCAGGTGTTCCGGACTATTTTCATGGCTGGTCAAAGCGGCGCTTGCATTTTTCCAATCCGACAGTCCTGCACTTGTCAAATGGATTTGTTTTGGAGAGAAAACTTGACAACAAAAACAAAAAAGACTGTTCTTCTTTTTTGAATATGTCACCCAACTTCTTTTGACCCTTCCTCCAGTTACTAAGGTCCTGCTGAAGTGCTGGTGGTGGCAACTTCTCCCATCGTCTCTCGTTGGGAAAATGAAATCGGGTGCTATCTGATATGGTCCTCTCCGAACAAACTCTGTCCTCATTGTGTCTGTGAGATGTGAAGGGCAGTCGGCGGGATCGGTTGGCAGTGGATCATCTGTCTTTGCTGCATCTGGAGGGCATGTGAAGCACATGTTCTCACCTCATATTCACAATATCCTCACACACACAACCCCAATTCTAAAAAAGTTGGGACAGTGTGTAGAATGTATAAACAGAAAGCAATTATTTGAAAGCATGAGGACAATTAGGTTTATAGCTAAACATCTTCATTTATTCATCAGGCACACACCTGAGAAATCAGGATGAGATGCAGCAGACTGTTCCGACGTTCCTTGCAGTGGTTCTGGGCCTATACATATATAGAGAACACACAAGAGTAAAAAAAACGACCTTTCTGAGGTAAACTTAACGTTAGCTAATGTGACCAACTAACTAACATTCCACCACACTGGCTAGCTCGCTACACCAAAACTAACATTGTTATTATTACTAATATTTCTATTTCATGACACAACGAAAATAGCCTTATGACAGTTTCGACTGAATGGCAATAACAAATGCTGGCTAGCTAAAGTTGGATTGGCTAACTAGCAAGATTACATGATCCATTTGCTAATGTTGACAATCCAATCAAAATTGCATACCTTTCCCCTTGGCACGTTTCTCTTCTTCTTCTTTTCTTCTCTTTTTATACTGCGCCCCGGATGGCTTTTGCCTCTTCCTAGTTCTCTAACGTTAGTCTTTCTTTCCTCGACGCTCACTTTGATAAACACTTGACCGATACCCATCAATGCACAGCAGTGACAGCACTCTAGCATGTTCTGACTGTGAACACCTAAAGCCGAGCCTCTTAGACTGACCAAACGTTTTAGATTTTTTTTTATCAGCTAATTCCCCCAAAAATGTTGAATACACAAATGTGGCTGGGGGAACTGATTCACTCAGCATGAATGGACTATAGGTCAATAAAAAAACAATACACAAAAAAAAAATACACTACCGTTCAAAAGTTTGGGGTCACTTAGAAATGTGTGGTTGTTGTTGTTGTGTGTGTTTGACTGTGTGGTGGTTGTTGTTGTGTGTGTTTGACTGTGTGGTGGTTGTTGTTGTGTGTGTTTGACTGTGTGGTGGTTGTTGTTGTGTGTGTTTGACTGTGTGGTGGTTGTTGTTGTGTGTGTTTGACTGTGTGGTTGTTGTTGTTGTTGTGTTTGCCAGTAGTCTGACTGTGTGGTTGTGGGTGCGAGTCTCGCCGCGGGGGGGGGGTCTGCCTGTGTGGTTGTGGGTGCGAGTCTCACCCCGGGGGGTCTGCCTGTGTGGTTGTGGGTGCGAGTCTCACCGTGGGGGGCGGGGGGGGCGTCTGCCTGTGTGGTTGTGGGTGCGAGTCTCACCCCGGGGGGGTCTGCCTGTGTGGTTGTGGGTGCGAGTCTCACCGCGGGGGGGGTCTGCCTGTGTGGTTGTGGGTGCGAGTCTCACCGCGCGGGGGGGGTCTGCCTGTGTGGTTGTGGGTGCGAGTCTCACCGCGGGGGGGGGGGGGGGGGGTCTGCCTGTGTGGTTGTGGGTGCGAGTCTCACCGCGGGGGGGTCTGCCTCTGCGGCGGCCGCTCACTGCCAGCTTGGTGGTGTCGGCCAACTCTCCATTGGGCAGGATGCCGTCTGCAAACCACACACGCTTCTGCCCACGAGGACAACCTGAAGCACAACAAGGACAGGGGTCAGACAGAGAGGTCAGGGGCGGTCTGTTCAAGGCCAGCGTGGAGCAGCGTCAGGGTCCTACCGGCCGCCTACAGTCAAAGGCTAGTAGGGCTGAGCACCAAACGCTACGTTACGTTCGGACCTTCGTTCGTTACGTTGGCATTCGAATTCTAAATCAACATTTGAATTTTTTATACATATTTCTTTTATACAGTATATATATATTCTTTTTTTATGTGTATTCATTCCCTTTAATTAAACCAATGGGGTTTTTCTTCACAGTTGCAGATAAAGGTTAGGCTACACTAATATTATATTAATCACTTTATTCAAATTGAGGATTTATTTTGAGGATATAAAAAAAGTATTAAAAAACGAAGGTTCGAATGTCGTGCGTGGGGGTTACCACTCGTACCATGGTTGCTGGGCTGCTTGAGGATGGACACGGGCACCATGACGGTGGGCGGGGCGGAGTTCAGGGTGCCGGCGGCGCGCGTCCGCTGCAGGGGGGGGGTGGTGCTGCAGTACTCGGACGGGGCGCTGGGGTTCGGGCTGGGACCCGTGGGGCTCATCATATGCTCTCTGGCCTGGGCTGTGGGGGTCAGGGGTCAGACAGAGAGGTCAGGTTAGGACAGGGGTCAGACAGAGAGGTCAGGTTAGGACAGGAGTCAGACAGAGAGGTCAGGTTAGGACAGGGGTCAGACAGAGAGGTCAGGTTAGGACAGGGGTCAGACAGAAGTCAGGTTAGGACAGGAGTCAGACAGAGAGGTCAGGTTAGGACAGGGGTCAGACAGAAGTCAGGTTAGGACAGGAGTCAGACAGAGAGGTCAGGTTAGGACAGGGGTCAGACAGAAGTCAGGTTAGGACAGGAGTCAGACAAAGAGGTCAGGTTAGGACAGGGGTCAGACAGAAGTCAGGTTAGGACAGGGGTCAGGCAGAGAGGTCAAGTTAGGACAAGGGTCAGACAGAGAGGTCAGGTTAGGACAGGGGTCAGCAACCTTTACTATCAAAAGAGCCACTTTTCCCCCATCCCACAAAATAAAATGCTCAGGGAGCCGCACAACCTATTTACCCGTAAAATGAAGATAACACAGTGTATAAAGTTTTATATATCCCCAAGCATACCCCACATTTAGCATAAAACGCCTGACAATTGCATACCCAAAGTAATTTGCGATTTATTATACGTTATACTTATAGCACAGTTTGTTGCATTAATGTAATTATAAAGCAACAAAAAGAAAAAAATATTATTTTTATTGCTGTTTTTACCTGTTATAACAAAGGAAAACCTCAAACACTTATGAAGAGGAGAAAAAATACTGGCTGTGTGGACCTATTTTTAAATAAAACACAGAAGAGGAGACAAAACACTGGTGTCTGTAGACCGACTTTGAAATAAACCCCTGAACTATTCAGGTATATTTGAGTCCTTCCCTTATTTGTGGAACATTTATAAAATAAAAAGTAGTCCACTTTTTAAAAAGACTACCATGTGTAGACCTACTTTGAAATAAAACACAGAAAAGGAGAAAAAACACTGGCATCTGTAGACCTACTTTGAAATAAAACCCTGAACTATGAGTCCTTCCCTTATTCGTGGAAAATCTATAAAATAAAAAGTACATTTTTCGTTGTTGGCAAATTTCAGACAGTCCACCATTATCCACCATTATCCCTGTACCCAAAAAATCCAAGCCTGCTTGCCTCAACGACTACCGCCCTGTAGCTCTCACCTCCATAGCCATGAAGTGCTTTGAGAAGCTATTGTGCTACATCTGCTCCTCCCTCCCCATCAACCTGGACCCCCTGCAATTTGCATACCGCCCCAACAGGTCCACAGAGGACGCCATAGCCCATGTGCTGCACACAGCAGCATCACACCTGGACAAGAGGCAGGGGAACTATGTGAGAATGCTATTCATTCATACAGCTCAGCATTCAATACCATAGTCCCCTCCAAACTCATAGCCAAGCTCAGGGACCTGGGCTTGAACTATGACCTCTGCCAGTGGGTCTTGGACTTCCTGACGGGCAGACCCCAGGTGGTGAGAGCAGGCAACTGCACCTCCTCATCCATCACTCTTAACATAGGGGCCCCCCAGGGCTGTGTCCTGAGTCCCCTCCTCTACTCCCTGTACACACATGACTGCGTGGAACAGCGGAACAACAACACAATCATAAAATTTGCTGACGACACAGTAGTGGTGGGCCTGATCGCTGCAAACGACGAGAGGGCCTACCTGGAGGAGGTTAAAGTTCTAGCAGGATGGTGTCAAGAGAACTGCCTCTCCCTGAACGTCAGCAAAACAAAGGAGATGATTGTGGACTTTAGGAGGTTGGGGGTCAGGGACTACAGCCCCCTCAGCATTGATGGGGCACCGGTTGAGAGAGTGAACAGTTTTAAGTACCTCGGAGTCCACATATCCGAGGACTTGACATGGACCACACGCATTGAGTGTTATCAAGAAGGCACGACAACGCCTCTACTACCTCAGGCGCTTAAGGAAGTTCAACGTGAGTCACAAGATCCTCAAGAACTTCTACTCATGCACAATAGAGCATCCTGACTGGCAATATCACCTCCTGGTTTGGGAATAGCACTGCACAAGACCGCAGCAGACTACAGAGTGGCCCGTTTAGCCGAACGCACAATTGGAGGGGGGATTCCCACTCTCCAAGGCATTTACAACAAGCGGTGCATGGGCAAGGCTAAGAGAATAATCAAAGACTCCAGCCACCCAAACAACTGCCTTTTTGAACTGCTGCGGTCAGGCAAGCGATACCGGAGTCTCATGGCAAGCACAGAGAGACTCAGAAGGAGCTTCTATCTCCAGGCCATCAGGATGCTCAATGCTCAATGAACAATGATTGCTCAATGAACAAGGTTTGTACAATGAACAATCGTAACAACCATCAAATGCACTCACAGACAGCACACACATCCACACGCACACACTCACTTTAAACAAACAACTCACTGCAGCACCCATTTTACCCACTTTAGAACACCTAAACACACTTTATATTTATTGGCAAAGAATTTGCACTACAACCCATACCGCATTACACCTTACTGTAAATTGTACCTAAATTGTGGGGTCAGACAGAAAGGTCAGGTTAGGAGGACAGGGGTCAGCCAGAGGTCAGGTTAGGACAGGGGTCAGGCAGAGAGGTCAGGTTAGGACAGGGGTCAGACAGAGAGGTCAGGTTAGGACAGGGGTCAGACAGAGAGGTCAGGGGCGGTCTGTTCAAGGCCAGCGTGGAGCCAGCATCAAGGTCCTATCGGCCGCTTACAGTCAAAGGCTAGTAGGGCTGAGCCCAAACGCTTGAACATTCGGACCTTCGTTCGTTACGTTGGCATTCGAATTCGAAATCAACAATTGAATTTTTATTAAATTTCTTTTTATATATATATTCTTTTTTTTATGTGTATTCATTCCGTTTAATTAAACCAATGGGGTTTTTCTTTACAGTTACAGATAAAGATTAGGCTACACTAATATTATAGTATTAAAACTGATGAGTTATATTCATTAAAGAAAGTTGATTTAATAAATAAAAAAAATACAAGATTAATCACTTTATTCAAAATGAGGATTTATTTTGAGGATATAAAAAAAGAATTATTATTAAAAAACGAAGGTTCGAATGTCCGTTCGAAAAACCCTGACGAAGTTCGAAGCCCAAAAACAGGCTCTAAAGGCTACTGGCGCGCATCTTCTTAACGGACAGGCTATGTGTGCGTGGGGGTTATAGATTGTATAGCTTACGCTCTGCTCTTAGTGGAACTATCCCTTTATCCAATCTAATAATGAATAATTGTCTCCACATGCACACACCCATCCGCCTGGCCACACCCACATCCGCTCTTCTACATAAGCGGGGGGTCGTGGCCACACCATCAGCTCCTTCCCTATTTTCACCACCAAAAAAGTGTCTGTAACACACCACTTTAAAGTTTAGTGCCAAAATAGTTGTTGGAAAGGAGCTACGTTGACATTGTATCTTTGTTTTTTCTCTCTCGCAAATTTCCGAAAAAGCAAAGAGATAATGTCTTCACCGTCGGAGGGTCTAGACGGTTACAACGCTACCCTCCACCAGCGCTTCACTATCGCGGCGTCCTCCGTGCGTCGTGGGGCGTCTCTGGTTCCACGGTCATGGCAGCCGGGTGCGCCTGGGCGGTGCCCAGAGGAGAGTGTGCTTCGCCGAGGGGCTGTTGAGCCCCCATCTCCTGTGAGGTGGCCGGGTTCCGGCCCTGGTTCCCCCGCCAGGGGACAGTCGGCTGAAAGGCCGACAGTTCCTCTGGTGGCCAGGGATTTACGTCGCACTCTTCGCCTCGGCTCGCTCTCGTCGTAAGACGACGAGCAGCGGGGGTGAACGGCCTGGTTGTAGTGTTGTTCTGGAGCCGAGCGAGATTTCTCTCGCCTCTTCTCCCTTTCCGATCGAAACTGAGGATTACATGGAGGGGGCGGGATCTCTCTTGTTCGAAGGCCCGGCCGAGACGTGTCACTCTCCCCCTCGGGGAGTGGCAGAGAGTGCTACGTCTCCCTGGGGTTCCTTGTACTCTGGGACTGGGTTAAAACCTCCACCCCCGAGACGAGATGCCCAGCTATCTGCCGCGTCGGACGATGGCGCCCGGTGCAGCCTCCTGTACGCGAGGGACGCGAGTGAGGTGGAAGAAGGTATGCAAGGGGAGTTGCTTGCCTTGTTCCCCGAGCTCATGGCGGCCGCCGCACTGCCGGCACCTGTTCCTGATGACATGATAGGTCATCTCTGGCAACGCCGTCCTGTGAGAGAGACGGGCGTTGTCTGCCCATTCTTCCCAGCAATGGAGGCTTATGTGGCACAGGGACAGGTAATATCCTGCATCATTGGCCTTACCCCCGCCTATGTGCCAGTCACGCAAGTGGTGGGTTTGGTCCAGGGGCTAAAGGACGGGGTGCCTCGGCTTGATAGCCCGATGGCAGCCGTACTTTGCCCCGAAATGGTGTGGGAGCCGTTAAGAAAGCCGGTTCCCCAGGGGAAGTCGGCTAGGCAGTTGGCGTCATGGAGTGACCAGGTGTACATCGCCTCGACACAGAGCCTGGCTGCGACCTCCAACATCGCACAGCTGGCGCGCTACATGTCGGGGCTGATGGCTGGCGGGACGGTACTAGATGACCATCAACGGTACCTTCACGCCCAGGCGGCTGGAGCCATCCTGCACCTAACCCAGCTGCAGGCGATAGCCGCCGGGAAGGAGCGTGCCCTGGCCACTCTCATCCAGCGCCACCTTTGGCTGGAGCAGGCGCGGGTGCCGGACCAGAGGAGGATTGCTTACGGCCCCCCTCTCCGATGCTGGACTCTTCGGGTCGGCCATGCAGCAGATGACGGCAGCCTGCAGGGAGATGGAGGAGGAGCGCTCCGTGCTCCAGCCTCATTTCCCCCGACTCGATGCCACCGGTGATGTCCGGAGGAAGCAACGCCGGCAGAGGCCTGCGGCCGTTGCCACCATCACCGCCGCCGCTGCTGGGTCTTCCGCCAAGAAGGCCAGGAGTGGAGGGAGTGCTGCGACCGCTGCAGCCAGTCATCCCACGCCCGGAGGGAACGGTAGGGATCGACGTGACCAGGAGGCTCCTCAGCACCGTCCCTCCGGGCCGGCTCCCCGTGGGGGCAAACGGCACTCTGCACGCGGCAGGTGGCGCTACTGACTCCCCTCTCATCATAAAAGACGGCGTTCTTCTTGCAGTAGTAAGAGTGAACTTACCTTTTTTATTATCTGAGGGGGTTGTGTGTATTCATGTTACGTTTAAGAAACGTGGCATCGAGTCCACAACTAGGTTGAGTGTTAGCCTACAGAAGTGGTCACATATGTAGCTATTGTACCGAGGTCTTTGGACCCTCTCTTTAACGTCTGTTTTTTCATTACTTGGTAAAGGTGTAAAAATGCGGGTGGCAATTTTTTTTCGCACATGAGTCTAAGCCTTGTATAAAAGCCAGTTTTTTACACAAACGAGTTTATCGTCTGTGGCTGGCGTGCAAACTCTAAAGCTTTTACCCTAGCAGGTATATGCGCTTTTCATGTAGCATGCTAGACAACTGGTGTCATGCGCTGCTTGTTATTGCATCGTATCCGGGGTGTGGGGTGAATTGATAAACCCCTCCCCCCTTTATACTGACCTCCTGTACGTCGGTCTCCCTGTCGAGCTGTGGGGTCAGCGCATCACAGGGAGGGGAAAGGGGGGCGGGGAGTTCCCCGGTCCCACGCCATATTAGGATAAGCGGGTCACGGGATTTCCCCGGCCATGGAATACGTCACTGGGCGCGTTTTCTATTGGCCATGAGACTTCCGTGAATCTTTTTCAAGCTCCGTACTACGGACCACTGTCATTGTCAAGGTTGGGTGATGCGATGCATTGAGAACTGTTTGTTTTCTGCTCTGCTCTCTATTGAAATGTGTATTGGGCCTTTGGTCACTTGGCTTAATAATTACATATATCTTTTTCAATTGTTACTCACGTGGAGGTCTCTCTGGGGGATTCTGTCTTTCCCTCTTGTGTAAAGAGCGGTATTGACAGGGTTTACCCTCAGACGCGTCGTATGAGACCATACCTGTCAACCATCCCGTTTTTCCCGAGATTGTCCCGTATTTCAACCTTCCTTCCCGCCGTCATCCCGTTCCCGTATTTTTCATGTTTTTAATTTTAATTTTTTTTTTTACAAAATGGCTGCAATTCCCCTGAGTGACGACAGGTGGCAGCAGTGTAGATTAGAACATTAGCAAAGGAAGTGAGACCAGAAGACGGTTGCAACCCAAGAGAAGTAATACCGGCAACATGGGGTTGTTCCCGGAGAGCTCACTCTCGGCCGTGGTTTCTCAGTGTATAATGTATGGTGCTCTCCCTCAACATGCGAGTAGGGTGAGACAACACCATTCTTTAGTCCAAATAATACCCTACTTTATACTATATTATTGTCATTCGTTTAATGTAAAGTCAGTCTTACATTGGCACTGCTTTAACGTTGCATTCACCCATAATCCATTGCTGTATTAGACTGTGCCAGTATAACTTTTGTAAAGTAATGAAGAGCAAATGTAAAGTTAATCAATACACAATGAAACAATATCTTTATCTATATCACATGTCAAAACTACTTTAATAAAAGAAGATTTCCGTTTTTCATTTCTACTCATTCATCCAAAACAAGACAGCAATTCTACTTCTGCATGCACCGGTAGAATTTCACTTTATATTACAGCAGTATCCGTTTTAATAGGGATGTCCGATATTATCGGCCGACCGATATTATCGGCCGATATCGGCAGTAAAATGTGATATCGGAAAATATCGGTATCGGTAAAATTTTTTTTTTTTTTAACATTTATTTAACCTTTATTTAACCAGGCAAGCAAGTAAGAACCAATTCTTATTTTATTTATTGTCAAAAGTATGCATGTTGGTTTAAAATGTTCATTTTTACTTTTTTAATGATCATATTTTGCACAGATAATGCTTACATTTAGAAAGCCTTTTGAATGCATCCAGTGAAATGATTAGTTACCTGAAATTATTCCGTTTTTTGGGGGGGAAACCCTGCATATATCGGTATCGGTTGATATCGGTATCGGTATCGGTATCGGAAATTGGAGTTGGACAATATCGGAATATCGGTATCGGTAAAAAACCCAATATCGAGCACCCCTAGTTTTTAACATTACAATTAGTGTCTGACACTATAGACACATGTTAAAAGTCAAAGTCAACTTTGTCATTTTCCAATTTGTGCAAGACATACAGAAAAATTCAATTACGTGCCCCCCTTCCCACGGTGTATATAGAAAGAGACAATAAACACAAAAGTAACATAGGACACAATATACAACACACAGGACTATGTACAATATAAACAGTGACTACAATTAAATTAATCAATGAATTAAATAAGAGGTAAAAGAGAACTTAGTGTAAATATTCTTTAATTTGTGTCAACGTTATAAAAATCCTATTGTATTCAACAAATTAATTATGATACACCACAATGTGTTTTTGCTCATTTCTGTTTTGTAAATAAATACGCCCTGGTTTTTGGCTAACTCTGAACTACCTATAATAATAATAATGACTTGGATTTATATAGCGCTCTTCACTGACCCAGAGCGCTTCACAGAGTCCATTATTCGTTCATACACAGTCATACCGGTGGTGGTAAGCTACAATTGCAGCCAGAGCTGCCCTGAGGCAGACTCACGGAAGCGTGGCGAATAATCAACGCCTACGGCCCCTCCGACCACCACCAACATTCATTCACATGCATACACATTCATACGAGGCAAGTAGGTTAAGTGTCTTGCCCAAGGACACAACGGCAGTGGGATGGACATGGGGTTGAGCGGGATTCGAACCACCAACCCTTGGATCATTGGACAACCCGCTCTACCCCTGAGCCACGCCGCCCCACACCTGTCTGTGCCGTGCTATTGGGGTTGTTGACAAACCATAACAGTTTCTGAGTTTTTCTTGGTGGGTTAATGGAACAACCGCCTCCTGTTAAACTAAACATAGGGGGGTGGTTGGTTCCCCGGTGTGTTGGTAGCAGAGTCGACTCTCGGGTTGAGGCCGGGCTTGACCCCGTATGCCCGAGAGTGTGCCCCCGCACCTTTCGTGACGTCTGCCAATTGTGTCAGCCTTCTCTTGAACCTCGACCCCGCTGGAGGGGTCGGGTTTGTGGAGGTTATGACATGGTGCACAGCATACCGAACGCCCCTTCCGCCGGGATACTGTTCTCACAGTCGACCCTTTAGGCGCCTGTCTAGTCCGCAGTGCTCCAGGCGCAGGTCGAGTTATGCTCTTGGGGCCTGTTGCCTGGATCGAGGGATCAACCTCCTTGGGGGTTGTCTCCCCGGCACGCCGACTGGCCCCACAGTGTTGTGGGGGTGTAGCCTCTTGTAGAGTGCTTCAGAGCGGCGTGCCGAGGGGGGATGGGCCTGCTCTTGATTTGGGCCCTGTCCGATACGCTGGCGATGTGGGGGGTGGTGTCACCAGTGACCGTACGGCATCGTGGGCCTCATCGGGCCCCCTTTTTTCGGGGGGTCCTGGCCCTCAGTTTGTCCTAGGGCTGGGACCTCCTCCGCACTCCGCTGCTACGGCCTTGCCACAGGGTTGGGTTTCTTGACCTTCGACCCTGTGATGTTGGGGGCTGTGACGGAGGTGTTTTTGCTTCCAGTCCGTTCCCTGGTGGCATGTGGGATGCGCGTCTTCTGAGTAAAGGTAAGTCCCACGGTCTGCTCACCCTGTGCGTTTTGAGGTGCTAAACCCTCTTCGCACAGTCGGATCCGATTCCCTCCTGTCCTCCTCTAGGGGGGTCCAGGGGGCTCGGGTCCTCCCCGGTTCTGATGGTTGTGGGGGGCCTCAGCGGGTACATCTGTCGAGCTTCCGCTCTGCTCAGCTCCTGTGTTCCACTAAGAGCAGAGTGTAAGCTATACGATCTATAACATAAGGTTATTCTATAACCCTAGTTATATGAGTATAGCCAGCGCTCTGCTCTGACTCACTGAGGACCCCATGGTCTTCGCCTTCGGTGGTGAAAGACTTGGGAAGGAGCTGATGGTGTGGCCACAACCCCGCTTATGTAGAGGAGCGGATGTGGGTGTGGCCAGGCAGATGGGTGTGTGCATGTGGAGAAAATGATTCATTATTAGATTGGATAAAGGGATAGTTCCACTAAGAGCAGAGCGCTCGCTATACTCATATAACTAGGGTTATAGAATAACCTTACGTTACTACTCGTACCATCGTTGTTGGGCTTCTTGAGGATGGACACAGGCACCATGACGGTGGGCGGGGGGGAGTTCAGGGTGGAATAAAATAAATTGGAATATAAACTCAATTAAAATAGAAGTACAACAGAATAGAATAGAATTATAAAATAAAATAGGCCAGGGCTGTACAATTGTGCACAATGTGATCGAGTATAAACAATAATTACAATAGGAAGGGCTGCGCAATTGAGCAGTAATGTGCAAAAAGAATGAACAGTGATGTATGAACAAGTATGAAGAAGGTATATCAAGTATGAAGAGTGTATAACAAGTAAGAAGAATGTATAACAAGTATGAAGAGTGTATAACAAGTATGAAGAGTGTCTATACAAATCACCAGCATCTTCCAGGAGAAACAAAATAAAGTGTTACGACGTTACAGTCAAACAACTAAATTAAACTAACCAGTGATAGTTACACTCTGATTATTCTCCCTTAACAGTTAACATATTACTACTTTTTGTAATTAATTTACAAATAAGAACAATAAGAACAATATTCATTCACTGTGTCCATGGAAACAACGATGAACGCAGCCATAAAGGTTTCCTTGCGCAGAGAATACAGTCTGTTTACTCTTCTGATAACTACATCACTGCATCACTCCTAAATGTTCAGACAATTTTTACCTGTCTGGATAAATCCAAATCTGTGCTAAACCGCTTGCAAATCCAGGGATTAAAGCAAAAACAAATCTCCTGACTGAACTTTTTTTCAGGCCAAGTCATATTCTTATTTTATAACCTCCACTGTATTTATTTTTTTTGTAGCGTTCTAAGGGAGCCTACTTGTAGAGCCTACTGTCCTGACTGTGACTATAGATAGACCCTATTGTTGTGGTTGTCGCGCCAGGCAGGGATGCTGTGTGCTGGAGAGCGTGAATGCAAGTCTTGTGGCTAGCTTCTGATTGATGGCGAGCTAGCACCCTTTTCCCATTACTGCCACACTGTAATTTCCTGTGGCATAAGTTGCAAAAACACACACCTGGCTTTTTTAGTTTTTTGCACCATGAACTAAAAGGCTTGTTATCATACAAGCAAGGGACTTAACACGTTTCACAATTATGCCACAACAATGTGGAACGCCCTACCCACAGCCGTAAATAAATGTGAATCATATTCCCTACCCACATTCAAAACCGCTCTCAAAGAGCACTTACGGGAGGCTGCAATTTGAAACTGGCCACCGTAAATGTCAGTCTCCTCCCCTCCTCCCCGCTGTATGTATATATTTTTTACCACCCACCCACCCCCTCCTAATGTACAGTCTCCTCCTCATCATATGTATATATTTACTGTTAGGATCTCTGGGTATAACAGTACTGTATATTTGCACATCGTATATGTCACAAATGTAACAGTACCTGTATCTGTATCATGTCATGTAATTATGTCCCTATGTCATATAAAGTCATATAGATCTGATAATAGTGACCCCAAGACATTTAAAACTGCTCACCATCTCCACCTCTACAACAGGTGCCAGCATCAGCACAACAGTCACAGAGTCGGGTGGTCCATGTTCCTGGGCCAGCCTGGGTCACGACGATCGTTTGAGCCATTTTCTGTCCCAGGGAAGACTGGGTGTTAAACAGAAAATTGCTGCTGTGATACCTGATTGATTGATTGATTGAACATTTTATTAACAGATTGCAGAATGGGTACAGTACAGTACAGTACAGCTCAATACACACAATTGTTAAGGGGATGCAGACCAGAGAAAGACTTTCGTCTTGTTTACATCAGGGTCCCCCATTTTCAATTAATCATAATGACATACATGCAGGGCTTGACGTTGACACTGCCCACCTGCCCAGGGCTATAGTGAAAATGCTGAGTGGCTAGTGACTTTGGAAAACCACTGGCCACAGTGGCTAGTGAGCCAAAAGGTTAACGTCAAGCCCTGCATAGGTGTGTCAATGATAATGTTCACAGCGTTTGGAGCAATAATATAATTGCTAGGTTCAACACAGCCAAGGCATAGGTGTGTCAATGATAATGTTCACAGCGTTTGGAGCAACAATGTAATTGCTAGGTTCTAACACAACTCTTCCACATCTACACCCTCCATCTTGTCCCAGTCAGCCGTTGCCCCAACTGGAGCTCCTTTTGCGGCTGAGTCACTGGTCGCAGGCAGTAGTAAACAATGGAGTCAACAGTCAGAAGCACAGTTGTACAGTTGGTGTGTAGCAGTATGATTACAATGATACTGTCCCCAGCAGGGGTTAGTGAAGAAGAAATTACCTATATTTATTACTTTTTGGGTGGGGGCGCGAGTGCTGGGATTTTTGGCTAGTGAAAATGCTGAGTGGCTAGTGACTTTGGAAAACCACTAGCCACAGTGGCTAGTGAGCCAAAAAGTTAACGTCAAGCCCTGCATACATGACATACAGGTAGACAGTACTGCTACATCTAGACATTTATGACATACGTGATCTACAAATACAGTACTGTTTGTGATACAAAAAGGGTATAAAAAAGAGAGTATATACATTTGAGGGGGAAGAAACTGTACATTGGAGGAGGTTGGGTAGGTGGGGTGGGGTTGTCAAGTTTGTGAGGACTGTGACCAGGCAAAATGTTTTGCCTTTAACTATATCAAAGTCAAGTTACATATTGTCACCTCGTAAAATAATGGCGTAAAGTAACATGTCCAAGTTGTTAGAAAACATAATAATAAACAACCAAATATAGAATATACGATATTTATTCTATCATTTCTATCATTTCACAACTGGGTATAGGTAGGAACAACATGATCTTTTCAATTGTAGACCATTTTACCAGAGGTGGCCAGCACCATGAAGAAATGACTTAGGTAAAAACATTATTTGTATATCATGTTTGTATTGTGTTGTCTCTTGTTGACGACAATCGACACATTTTGGTTCAAAGTGGTGTGTCCTTGTTCAACTGGTTAGTGTGACTGCCTGTGTAACTGCCTCGTGCAAATAAATTAGTCTAATCGAGATCGAGTTATTACAACTAGAATGGGTGTGATAAAGAGGGGGGGAGCCAGATGTGACAGACAGGGAGAGCGAGTGGGTCTTGCTGTTTGAATTTAAGAGCTTGATTACAGTCAGTTAACAATGTCTTAGAAACGAGTTTCTGACATTTAGCTAAATCATGTTGCTGCACATTACCTGCTTATTAATTGACCGCCAACAGTGATATACGGGGAGGAGTCCTCTCTTCTTATGAAGTATTCTTATGAAGTAATTAAAAAACTTGCACCAAATCTAGTGATGTGAAAATATCTTTTCTCGAAAGCCCGAGGGCATTGTGCGGCTCTTCCCGCCGTCACGTGAGTCTGGACGCACGCGACGCCTGTGGACTAGTGTTATGGTTTGATTGATTGATTAAAAACTTTATTAACAGATTGCAGAATGGGTCCAATACAGTACGGCTCAATACACACAATTGTTAAGGGGATGCAGACCTGAGAAAGACGTTTGTCTTGTTTACATCAGGGTCCCCCATTTTCAATTCATCATAACATGACAGTACAGATAGACAGTACTGCTATGGTAATTTCAGTGTTACCACCATTGTGGTTCAACTTCAACTTCAAACTTCAAATTACTTTAATTTCCTTTCGGAACTTCATTTTGTGCAGTGATTAAAAGACAAACATACAGTTACAATACATAGACACTCACCACTATAAAGAAAACACCAGCTTCGCAGTAGAAAATACCACTATATAAAAAACACCAACTACATTAAAACGACAGTACTTAAACAACTTAACGCATGATATATTAAAATCCATGTGGAGCAGTTATATATGTATATAAATAATAAATAATAGTAGTACAGGTGATATATGTCCATGCAGGTGGAAGGGGAGACTATTTTAAGTAGTCCAAAGTCCTGGGGGGGGGGGTACCATACTTCCATAGTAAAAGTCATCACCATTATTCAAAGTTAGCTATAATACCATGGTATAATACCATGGTATATATAATCTGTCAGGGGGGGTCTTTAGATGATAGGAAATTATTGAAAACATTCATTACAACAGAATGCTTCCACCATAAAACATCAAGACAGAATATAAATTATTATTATATAATAATTATTGGACTAAATACATAACAGAAATATACCAGTAAATACAAAAACATCTACATTGCTATGAAGGGTGATTTACCACGATTCCCTGCCCCTGCGACTACATGGTTGATCTTTAAACACTGTGTGGAGCTGCCCCCTTGTGTCCCATATAGGCATGGAGGAAGTTTCAAGTTTGTTTATTAATTATCACAATAAAATACACATACTTTACGGTGAAATGCTTAGTTCTGCAGGTCTCCCTTGCAAAAGACATCTTGTATTCAATGGGACTCAGGGGCGGACCTTCCTACAGGCGATATAGGCGGTCGCCTAGAGCGCCACCCAGAGGGGGGCGCCAATTTTTTTTTTTTTTTCTTTTTTTTTTTTTTTCTCTGTGCAGTTTTGGCGCCCCCCTCTATATCTGCAACCATTATTTTTACATAAAAAAAATTCTAACATAAGGGAAAATGAGCCAAAAATCTAAAACGGTCGGTCGGTCTGAGCCTCAGCTTTAGGTGTTCACAGTCAGAACATGCTAGAGCGCTGTGCATTGATGGGTATCGGTCAAGTGTTTATAGAATTGAGCGTTGAGGAAAGACAGACTAACGTTAGAGAACTATGAAGAGGCGCAGTGGTGAATCTCGCCTAGGGCGCCAAATGTGCTAGGTCCGCCCCTGATGGGACTTACTGGTTAAATAAAGGTTAAATCAAATAAAATTCGAGACAATGTAACTGCCCACTCCCCGATGTATCCACTCATTCTAAAATGTATACTATATAAATAAATAATATAAATATTATACATTTAGAATGAGTGGATACATCGGGGAGTGGGCCGTTATTTTACAGATCACACAATGATCATATTTATTGATGGGAGTTTGTATGTGAGGATGTTTTGTCAGGAACAGAGAAGAGTGGAATTTTTATATAAAAACTTTAAAAAAAGTATTGGATCGCGGCGGAGATCTGCTTCAATATCGACAGTTTCTGCAGCTCCAGGTCCTCGGCCTGATCGAGCCTCTTGTGCTTCTTCTTCGCAGGCTTCAGATGGGTGGAGGCATGGCATCAGGCACGTGCACACATAGAGCCCAAGGGGTGCTTGAGCACCTGCCCTTTTGAGCCTCATACATCTATTTTTATTTTTTTTAATATTTTTTAATTAAATTTTTTACCATTACGCATATAGACTGCCCTTCCAACTGAAAAAATTCACGATAGAATCTAAATATTAGGTAAAGAGAGAGAGATGCCCCATATTCCATTGCAGTTTGCACGGCCTCCTCAGCGTGCCTCTCCGCGGACCTATATATTTTATGCATAGCGTGGGTGGTGATGATGATGATGATAGAAACCGCTATGGCGCATACAGTTGAATGCTGGTATTACACTCACTGAGGGACACAAAGAAGTCAAGTCCGATGGGATTTGGGAATCTCAAATACAAATCGGGATTGGAATAGAAAATGCATTTATATTTAACAACACAAAATATACAGCACTTCTTGGGGTCTGTAGGACCCCCTGAACATTTATGGAGATGTATGGGCCTTTTAAGTCAGTGATAAAAGTGTCTTTAAAGAATAAGTGAGCTCCTGCACTGATTATTATGGTTCAATATTCAACATTTGATCACCAAAACCCCCCAAAAAGCATAAAAGGGGGCCCCACACCCGAAAAGAGCCCTTAAAAATCGGGCTCGCGCGCTGTGTAAGCTCGGTTAAAACACACAGAGGTATAGTGCCCTTTTCAGCCTTTGAGCACCTGCCCTCCTAAAGTCCTGTGCACGTCCATGCATGGCGTGGTGGAGGACCAGGGGGGCGCTGTTCAGAGGCGTGCTGCTGTGCTGACGGGGGCGGGCTCGACACGGGCGTGGGTGGCGTGGCGGAAGACACGTTGAGCGTCGTGATGCACACACCCGACATCTCCGACTCCTCATCGTAGAGACCATCCTGATCATCGGCACCTTCGTCTTCCTAGAGGCAAATCTTTCCTGTGACAAAATGGCATCCAAGGTAATAAAAAAAGTCAACCAACGAACTAGATTCTTGTACCGGATCTCCTCTCTGGTAAACAAGAATACCCTGAAGACTCTGGCAGGAGCACTCATTCAAGGGTACTACGACTATGTTTGCACCTCATGGTACCAAAGCACCTCAAAGGCGCTAAAAACAAGATTACAAACATCACAAAACAAACTGGTCAGACTACTGCTTGACCTTACTCCTAGAACCCACCTCACCCCTGCCCACTTTGACTACCTAGGATGGCTTAGAGTAGACGACAGAGTACGGCAACTTGCAATGGGCCTGGTCTACAAGATACACTATACGACTAAGGTACCCATGTACATGTAAAAATACTTCCCAAAGGTCAGTGAATACCACGACCACAACACCAGAGGGAGCTCCACAAATCATGTTAAACCCAGATTCGGCTCAAACAAGGGACTAAACACGTTTCGCAATTATGCCACATCAATGTGGAACGCCCTACCCACAGCTGTAAAGGAATGTGAATCCCTACCCACATTCAAAACCGCTCTTAAAGAGCACCTACGGAAGGCTGCAATTCGAAACTGGCCACCGTAAATGTCCAAACCCCCCCACCCCCACCTAATAGACAGTCTCCTCCCCACCGTATGTATATATTCTCTCCCCACCGTATGTATATTTCTCTCCCACCCACCCACCCACCCCTCTTAATGTACAGTCTCCTTCCCGTCATATGTATTATACTCTCTGTCAGGATCTATGGTTAACAGTACTGTATATTTGCATATCGTATATGTCACAAATGTAACAGTATATATACCTGTATGTCATGTATGTCCCTATGCCATACATAAATGTCATGATGTCATGTATGTTGTGTATGTCATAAATGTCACTATGAATTGAAAATGGGGGACCCTGATGTAAACAAGACAAACGTCTTTCTCTGGTCTGCATCCCCTTAACAATTGTGTGTATTGAGCCGTACTGTATTGTACCCATTCTGCAATCTGTTAAATAAAGTTTTCATTCATTCATTCATCGACCGTGGTGTGTGAGCGTTCAGTGCATCTGCGTTCGGCTTGGCCTATGAAAAAGATTAACAGGTCAATACAAAATTATTAACAGATCAATAAAAATGATTAACAGATCAATAAAAAAGGATTAACAGATCAATAAAAAATGATTAACAGATCAATAAAAAGGATTAACAGATCAATAAAAAGGATTAACAGGTTATCCCCATAGAAACGAGGATTGTATGGACTGGAATAATGTTACTACTAAATATATGTTGCGTTGAAATACAGCTACCATAGCGTTATCTAAATAAAAGATTGAACAACAGTTTGTGTTTGTACATTTCCAAATTGTGTCAACACTATGTTGTTGTTACTTCGCGTAACGTTCATAGACATCGATGCAGACTGTTGACAACTGACACGCTGAACCCTCCTGTCATCCTCAATGTACTTTACACCCTTTATCCTCGGGGTCATTTTGACCCCAGCAGTTTAAACCTGCAGAAAATGATCATAATCAAAACTGTTACCCAAATGGATGTTTCATGTGTTGTTTTATCTTTCTTTGTTGACTAGTACTTACAGTACTGTAAATAACCATTTCAATAAAACATTACCCCCACTCCCCCCCCCCCCAACCCCATTATACATCCAGAATACCTATTATGTGACTATCGAAAAATATATAAATCACCCAGTGTTTCCCACAGGATTTTCAGAGACTATGGGGGGTGAACCTCCGGGGGCATGGCCCCCCGTAACCTTTTTGTTGTTGTACATTTTAAAGTTAAATGCATCAATCTGGTGCACTTTGAGAGCAAAATAAAGAAGCTAGATCTATGATTAACTTTGTGCTCAAAACACAAAATCGACTAGACTAGACCTTCCAAATCCTCTCCTCGAAGCACCCCAGCCGTTAATTTTTTTTGTTAAATTCCACCACCAGCACACCTGATTCAACTTAACTAGCCCTTAATTAGTTGAATCAAGGTGTGCTGGTGGTGGAATTTAACAAATACATGGACCATCCGTTACACTCACCCTCCTTAAACTCACCACTCCACCCAAGGCATAGACCAGCACCGCAACACTTCCGGGATTCTGAAATCCGGGAGGAGATAGCGGGGGGGGGGGGGGGGGGGGGTGGCAAATGAATGAATGTGGATGAGAGCCTTGATGTAAGTGATTGCAGATACGGCTGTGGGGGGGCTAGAGACATGATCCAATAGACTTGTATGCGCCTGAATCTCCTGAACACGGCGCGACCCATTCCTAATCTATCAGAACTAAATCAGCCGAGAAAAAGCCCATTTGAATGCACGTGCGCAGATTGCCCACGGATTGTGACGCCACGGGGGTCTTGTGGTGAGAATGTGAGCGGCAGGTTACAATATAAAAAAAATTGCTAGCTATATGAGTACCTTGCCAGCTGCTGAAAAGTGCCGGTATTTGAACAAAATTGCCTGCTTTGGTGGCCAATGTCCATTTTTTAAATATCGTAACCTGCCGCTCACATTCTCACCACAAGACCCCCTCTAATGGAACATTCCAGGGCGGGTGTGCGTGGCGTCACAATCCGTGGGCAATCTGCGCATGTGCATGGGGAATAGGTGCTTAGAAATGGGCTTTTTCTCTGCCGATTTAGTTCTGATCGATTAGGAATGGGTCGCGCCGTGTTCAGGAGATTCAGGCGCATAAAAGTCTATTCGATCATGTCTCCAGCACCCCCACAGCCGTAGCTGCAACCACTTACATCACGCTCTCATCCACATTCAGTCATTTGCTCCCCCCGCAATCTCCTCCCCGATTTCAATAACGCGGAAGTGTAGTGGTCTATCCGGGCCAGTCGGCACCAATGTAACGGTTGTCATATCGTCACCTTAAACTTCGATGCCCCGGGGGAGTTTCGAACCCGTGGTCTGCCGCACCGCGGGCAACAGCACGGACCACTATACCAAGAAGTGAACTCACTGCTTTTCTCTTAATTAAAGGCGCATTTTCGTCATCACCGCCGATGTGACGACAAGTAGTAATTCCCCCCCAACGGACCCAATTAGAAAACACAAGGTCGTAACCTCACACCACCGCCTCTCCTGATAGAATAATTTAATAGGTACGGCAGAGATACACAGACCTACGTTTCAAAGTACAGTAGGCGTGGAAAAACAAACATGGAATATGCATCCTTGACAACGACGACGAAACAACAACAAACTAACAGGGAGAAGCAGATGTGTTGTTCATTGTGCTTTTCCCACACCCACCACCCATCTAGGATGGGGGGGGGGGGGGGGGGTGGTGTTGTGGGTAAGCAGCTGAGAGACTCTGTTGATCAATCACAAGCGGGGGAGCTGTGATGTCAGGTTGCCAGGCAACAAGCGAAGAGGGAAGAGAGAACCAGTAGCGGGGATCAGCAAAGCGTTTCCGTCGACTGGGCGTGCGTGGTGGGGGTAGTCTCGGCCTCTCCCTCTCTCTCTCTCTCTCTCTCTTTTCCCTCCCCTCTCTCTCTCTCTCTCTCTCTCCCTCTCTCCCTCTCTAAAGGGTCAACGCTGCCAGATCCTCTTTAGCCCCTCGTTGAAAAACAAAAGAGACAATCAAGAGAACGAGGAGAATTGATCATGTCGTCCAAATCAAAGATGACGGGAGAACGTCCTCCATCCTCCTCTAGAACATGTCATCCGTCTCGGCCTGTCCGATGGTCGGGGGGCCGTCGCCGTCGCTCGGTCCTATAAATCAGGGGTTCCCAAAGTTTTCAGGCCGCGACCCCCCGAAATAACAGTGTCAGAGAGCTGCGACCCCCACTATTATAGGAGGTATCAAAAAATTATATTATAAATTTTTTTTTTATAAATGGAAATGTATGGATGAAACATGCAAACGTTCAAACGCACACACACTAATAATAAGCATTGGAGGCTTTTAACCAGGGCCGGACTGGGGAAATCATTCAGGCCAGGAAACATAGTGCGAAATATAGCCCCAGTCAGGCCACTTTTTAAGTGGGGGGTCCCCCACCAGGACTTAATTTCCTGCATTCTGGTGCAGGAATTGTTTTATTTGTACCCTTTAAATGCCAGTGTTTGTGATGACATGACTGCAAAAAAAAAATATAAAAAAAAAATAAAAAAATGGGATTTATTTATTTTTTAATCATCTGGCGGCTCGCGGCTAGGGGTTGCGACCCCCACTTTTGGAACCCCTGCTAGTATAAATGACCAAACGGGAGGAATTTCGGAATAGAAACACATTCCCTAGGAGACCAAACTAGGGCCTGAAGGGAGGAGGACAGTTGAGATGATTTAAAAGGTCACACCCTTCTCCAGTTCCACAGTGGATGAGTTTTATCTACAACCTCACACACCCCACAGAACCACCCACTCGCCCAGCAACCCACCTAGCAACCGTTTGATTACACGGCAAGGTGGTTTTGCCTCAAACAAAACAATTAATCTGTGGCATAGTTTGTGTGTTTTGGGGAATAGTGATACACAATTATGTTGTCTAATTCTAATCTAACATATTTTTCTTCATATTTTCATACAAAAAAACATATTTCTCACAAGATTATTTTTGAAATAGCTGAGAATGGCAATTGAAAATAAAATGTGCAGCTTGTCTTATACTGTATCACACCACGTCTCCAATAATGATAATCGATTGCATTATCCAACATGGTTGATTGTACATCTCAAAGGACTAAAAGCATAACCCTTAAGAATCAATGCATTCTGTATACAAAATATGCTTCCCAAAATAAGTTTTATTTTGGAAATCTAGATTTTGTGTTTTCTTTGCCACATCTCACTCGTCAGTTGTCACACATTTTGCAAACAAATACAGGTTTTTAATGTGTATTCGAATCACATCAGTGATCCTTTTTCCAAACAAAAACCCTCTGCGGTCTACATGTGTACGTTTCTTTTGGACATTTAACTTTTCCTCGAGAACTGACCACTCGATAGCTTTCAACGGCCGGTCAGCCATTGTGACATCATCATTAGATTATCCCGTCCTGGGAGATTCCCAATCTGGAATGTGAGATTGTCCTGTACACCTGAAAAGCTTAAAGCAATTGCACTTCCATGGGGGGTTAGATGACACACAGCAAAAAAAGAAAAGAAAGAAAAACAGGCGCCACGTTGGGTATACAGTAGCCATTGAACCGCTGAACAGAGAGGGAAGGGGGCCGGATGAAAAAGAAATGGAGAAAATAAACAATCGTTTTACGAAAAATATGTCCTTTATTCTTTTGGCTTTGAAATCATATTACCATATGAGCGGATAGTAGTCACTTCTTGCATGCAGTTCACTAAAAACACTACAAGCGCAATGAGAGATGGCTACCGACTGCTTCACGATCTTGTATTTACAGGTTTGGGGTGGTGGGGGGGGGGCGGGGGTGGGGGTGGATGTGGGGGGACGATACATGTGTTCCGTTGGGTGTCAACGGGGGCAGGGTGGAGAACGGGTTCTAGAAAAATGTCCAAAAGGAAAAAAGGAAATTGAAAAGACTGGAAAAATGCACTTGTTTATCTACAGTAAAAACGGTATTCATAGGATTTGACGACGCAAGCGACCTGTGGACCTCGGATTAGGACAAAAACACACACAGACACACACACACACTCACAGACATTTAAGATATGTTCGCTCACAGTCTTGCGCTCTCGCTTTCTCACTCACACACACACACGCACGTGCACACACTTACACGTGTAACCACCACACATGGTTTTACACAGCAGTGGGGGGGTCAAAAAGTGCTCTTACATCAAATGTAAGTGTGATGCATACTGGGGCCCCATAGACTTGATAGTATTTACAAACTGAACGTACACTACATTGAAACGACTCGCTTCAAAATCAGTTTTTTCTTTTTTTTTAAGAACAACAATGTGTATGCCGTACAAACATTCGTGAATATCTAAAACTTCTACGTGGTACCGTGGTATATCCGTGGTGTTCCTAGTTTTTAAGAAGCCGTAATAAAGATCTGACATTTTCTTTTGTAAGTGTATATCTCGTCACTTGAGAGATTTTCTTTTTTCTTTTTCAATAGCATTGAGTGTGAGGGAGGGATGGGGGGAAGGGGGAGAGAGAGAGACAGAGAGACAGAGAGACAGAGAGACAGAGAGACAGAGAGACAGAGAGAGAGAGAGAGAGAAGAGAAGAGAAGAGAAGAGAAGAGAAGAGAAGAGAAGAGAAGAGAAGAGAAGAGAAGAGAAGAGAAGAGAAGAGAAGAGAAGAGAAGAGAAGAGAAGAGAAGAGACGAGAGAAAACACACTGGAGCAGGCTCTGAAGCGTGAGAAGGTGTTAAAAACGTCACTGTCGGACGGGTCTGGCTTCATCTTGTCAGTCGTACATTCAGCGTCTCAGCATCACCAACCCGCTCACGCTGCTACGACTGTCGGGGACACGGCTATTAGGACGGTTTCACAAGAGAGCTTGTAACAATCGTTGACGCCATACCGGCGAACACAGCCGTACACTCGCTGTCCTCTGGAAAGGATTACCCGTTGTTGTTGTTGTTGTTGTTGTTGTTGTTGTTGTTGTTGTTGGACGTCCCGGCGTGTCGCAGGCCCAGAGCGCTCTCTCGGTGTGGTACGTGACGCCGGCGTGCGCGACTCTGGTGTTTTTTTTTTTTTTCTTTTTAAACATGGTTTTTATTTTCAGCACTGACTCATTATCTGCCCTTTTGTGTGACTTCACGACAATGAAAGCGATGGACACATTCTCACGATTACACGATGAGTAGAAAACATTCTTTCTCATAAAAAAAAAAAAGACTTCCGTAATAAGAGAGGGAAATGAAAATGCAGAGTACTCGTTAAGTAATACAGCGATTGTTTAAATTCTTCAAGACACTGGATGTATAGTAGTAGCAGCAGCACTAGCTACGGACAACTGAACAGTACACTCAAGTGTGTCAGATAACAACAACCAATAGGAAAATCACAAGCGTTTCGCAGACAGGCTTTTTCCCTGTGTTGTCGTGGTCCTACACACACACACACACACACACACACACACACTGGCAGGGTCTACGGGGTTTAGAACTGGTCACCCAGTCCTGTAGCCTGACAGCCCCTCTGAAACAGTCCTATATATATATATTCATATATGATATAGATCCAGCCTGCGCTTCTCTTTAGGCTTACCTAGACACAGTCAGTTTGGCATAGCATTTGTCCAATCTTACCAACCGCCACCAGCACACAAGCATAAATCAACCCCCTTCTCTCTTCAGAAGCTGTAAACAAGTTTTCCCTCATCGATAATGTCTGTATATATATATATATTTATATATATATATATTTGAGTTCTTTTTAAATAAAGTCTATTTCTTCCTCTCCCGTGTGTCTTTCCCTTTGTTCTCTCGTTCCGTATTGTCTTGCTCGTATTTGTCCTTCTCCGACTTCGTCACGCTGTTGTAGGAGGGCGGCGAGGCCGTGGACGGGGTGATGTCCGTTTTGTCCGAGGTGGAGTTCTCGGTGAACTTGTCGATGACCAGCACCTCCTTGTCCGGGTCGCGGACGCCCTCCCGCAGCCGCTCCCTGTAGAGGACGGAGGCCTTCTTCAGCCCCGCCCGGATCCTGTAGTGCCGGAAGGACCTCTGGATGACCATGGCCGACATGTCCTCCTGCTTGCGGCGGAGCGTGGTGGTGATGGGCTCGTACGACACCTTGGAGGGGTTGGACGCCATGAAGCGCTCCTCCATCTGCCCGCGCAGCACGTCCATCTCGCCGCCCTCGCCCAGCACGCGCTTGGTGAACGCGAAGAGGATGTCCAGGCAGTGGATGCGCTCGCCGCTCACCATGGGCAGGTCCATCGAGATGAGGTGGATCTTGTTGGGCTTGGCCATGCGCAGCGGCGGGTCCAGCGCGTCCGCGAACTCCGACAGCTTGTTGTACTCGATGAACTGCGTGGCGTCCGGGTCGAAGCGCTCCCACACCTCGTAGAACATCTCGAAGTCGTCCTCGCTCAGCGGCTCGGCGCTCTCCTCCGTGGCCACGCTGAAGTTCTCCAGGATGACGGCGATGTACATGTTGACCACGATGAGGAAGCAGATGATGATGTAGCTGACGAAGAAGGTGATGCCGACCGACGGGTTGCCGCAGTTGCCCTTGTAGTTGTTAGTTGTGCCCGGGTGCTCCATCTGGCTGTCGCAGTCGGGCTCGCGCTTGTTGAGGATCGGCGCCAGCAGGCCGTCCCAGCCCCCCGAGGTGGTGATCTGGAACAGGCAGATCATGCTGTTGCCGAAGGTCTCGAAGTTGAACATGTCGTCGATGCCGGCCTCCCGCTTGACGTAGGCGAAGTTGGACATGCCGAAGATGGCGTAGATGAACATGACCAGGAAGAGCAGGAGGCCGATGTTGAACAGGGCCGGGAGTGACATCATCAAGGCAAACAGGAGCGTCCGGATGCCCTTGGCACCTTTTATCAGGCGGAGGATGCGGCCTATCCTGGCCAGGCGGATGACTCGGAACAATGTCGGCGACACAAAGTACTTCTCAATAAGTTCCGATAAAAACATACCTGCAAATATGAGAAACAAAACAGATACCAACATTCTGTTACATTCTAGACGTCCGCCAAACTCATGAAAATACATAGCGACTTAAGTAAGTAAATACCACCTTAAAGGAATATGCCAACATTATGGGAAATTCACTTACCATGTTCTCCAGAGTCAAGAAGATAGATACCAATTTCCTCTAGTAGAAAGCTATCTAGTCTGCAAGCTAGCCTAGCTTAAAGGGGAACTATCTTATAAATGGCCTTTTTGAGTGTTTAGCATTGTTTCCTAGCTATGTGAACTTATATTAATATGATCTATGTCTCTAATTCTCATATTGGCGCATTCTTCCTATTCTCCTCTCACAATATTCACCCTCACTGAACTGAGTCATCTGAAAATGTGATGATTTGTGATGTCAGAGAGACACCGCTGCATGATAATGTTCAGGCGAGGCAGTGGTTTACCATTGTGGTTTAGGAGCCCAGGCTCAAAACGGCTTAAGATCTTGAGGTAGAAAAATGCTGTTTTTGAGGACTTGATTAGAAATACAAAACAATGAATAAAAAAAAAATAAAAATTACAGAGGTGTTCCATAGACTCACAGGAATTGTGTAAAAGTGCCCAAATAGTGAAAGAAATAGTAAAATAGTTCCCCTTTAACACAAATTAATGGAAGCCGATACGGTTACTAGACTAGCTGTTGGCCAAAAAAACCTCTCCCGGAGTTTTAAGCTAGGCTAGTGGTTTGTATCCTCTTCCATGCACTTGTGCTAAGCTAGCTTGCTACCGGAGAGCTTTCCACTGAACGCACAGAGAAGAAATTGGTATCTATCTTCTTGTCTGACCCTGGAGAAGACGGTAAGCTAATTTCCGGCGTGTTCCTTTAAACCGGGCTGGCCGTTCCTCACCCACGATCGACAGGATCACCACCACGAAGTCGAAGACGTTCCAGCCGATGGTGAAGTAGTAATGTCGCAGGGAGATCATCTTGAGGACACACTCGCCGGTGAAGAGCACGATGAACACCAGGTTGATCCGGTACAGGATCTTGTCCATGTCCTCCGTCTGGTCGTCCGTCTCCACCATCATGGTCACCATGTTGAGGCAGATGAGGATCATGATGACGATGTCGAAGGCCTGCTTTGTGATGAAGTCGAACACGCAGCCCTGGAACGCATTCTGGGGTCGAGTGGGGTGGGGTGGGGAAGAGGACAAGGGTAAGTCAAGTTGTATTGTTGGGTTTTAAGACTTTTTAAGACCACTTTGACTAGAATTGAATACCTATTTCACGGCCATACTAGGTAGTAATTCCATAAGAATTGTTGGGGGGGGGGAACTGATTACCATACTGCTTACTGTGCAGCCTGGACTTTCCCCCCCATACACATTTCAACGCGATACTGAGAAGTTATTGCGACATAGAATTAACTTCAAAGTGCGTTAATAAATACAGAAACATCAGACAATCAGAACAAGATTGAGAAGAAATATGAAGGGGAAAAAAAACAGCAGTAACTATTTTAAAACAATTACATATTGTGGTGACCTGATATGCTTCCACACATTCAACTGGGAGCTGCCCGGCGCAAAAAACACAACCTTCTTCTACGGTTGGTCATCGAGCAGCTCCACTTGAGCTGTCAGGAGGAGGTCACGTGCCTTGCTCAAGGGGGCAGTGGTTCATTCTCTCTCGAGATTCTAACCGGCGACGTACAGTACCCCTTCACGAGACTGGCTCCCTGAACATTACGCTATACCACTGTCAGGTAGGGCTGCAACGAATGACTATTTTGGTAGTCGACTAATCTGTCGATTATTTTTTCAATTAGTCGACTAATCGAAAAATAATTATATAAAAAAAATATATATATATATATTTTTTTTGCACTACCTATCTTTGTGAAAGTGACTTCTCAGCTTGGACATTGAGCATGACCTCAGAGTTGCTTTGAGACTCTTGTCAGGACCAAACAACATCCCCAGTTATCCCATTAGTTCCCCCAAACTTACCGTCGGTCTGTTATGTTAAGCTAAGAAGTCTTCAGCTGGCTGGACCAGAGCTGAGAAGCCACTTTCACAAAGATAGATAGTGCAATTTTTTTTTTTTAAAGATTATAATATATATATATTTTTAATGACTAATCGACGCAACAATTCCTCGTCGACGATTTTTTATAAGCCCTACTGTCAGGAAAAACATAAAAGCATGGTTTCCTACCGCTGGCCGTGGTATAGGCTTCTGTGGTTTCTTGGAGCCCAGCTTCTTCATGGCGTTGTAGTACTTCTTCTGCTCCTCGGTCATGAAGATATCCTGCCCTCCAAAGTACAAGAGCAGAACAGAGGAACTCTGGTTACAACCAAGTACTGCGGTTACTTACTCACACGTGCAATCTTGATGTCTAGTAATTTTACAGTAATTGATCCTGTTTTTATACATAATCAGGTTGTTTTTTAGTAATACTGTGCACGAGCATTACACTTAGAGGTTCCAGTAGTGGGCAGCTTGAATTGCCAGGTCCTAGAACCAGCGCTTTGGTGGAGATCTTTTATTTTTAGAGCATTAACTTTTTGGAATGGCCTGCCTCGGAACCTCTGCTGCATTTACAGTGGATTCACTTTTAAAAAGAATCTTAAATTGTTTTTAAATTGTTTTTAACACTGTAAAGTAATTGTTTAGTTTTTGTTTTACACTAATGTAATTTTAGCTATCTTAATTGTTACAGTAGTTTCATTATGCATTGTGTGTACTGACTTTTAATCATTTTGTTTTTTGCAATAGTGATTGTTTTTGTATGTTTTTTTGAAGACTAGCTGGTTGCTATCGCACCAGCTAATGGGGATCCCTAATAAAATCAAATAAAATCAAATAAAATAAAATCAAATACCACGCCTCGTTCTCCTACCTCAAGTGTCAATTGATTGACCCGTCTCAAGCCCCGCCCCCCCCCCCCCTCTTCTCTCGATCGTCCAATCGCAACTGTGGCTACCCCCCCCTGGCCAACAGTTGTGATTGGAGGATCAAGAAAAAAGAGACCGGGGTTTGAGATTGAGGTCAATTGTGGCTATTTCATGGTTTCACCTCCATCTCCAGTTGATAGAGTGGGAGAGTCTCTCACTCAACATCCACATACTTTAAATGTCTAAATACCAACTTGCACTTACATTTTGAGTGAAATTCCTTTACGTGATAACCAGTACTAACGTCAAAACATATATATATTTTTTTGATCTACTGTTTCTCCCATTTTCTATTTTTCTCCCATCCCAATTTCGTATCGTCCAATTCTACCCTCCCCTGTCTCAAACGTTGTTAGGCCATGCCTCCCATAAGCCGGCTGCAATGTGGACGAAGCCTTGCATCACGTGTCCCCTCCGGTACTCGAGGAGGCAGCCGTCGCATCTTTTCACCTGCACAGCGCGATCTCTCAGCGGCGGGGGTCTGCGTGGGAGGGACACGCCGCCCCCCGTCGCTTCCTGATTCTGCTGCGCAGGCGCACCAACCGACCTGTAGGAGTCGCTGTCCACAACGTCCGATCCCCACCCATCAACTTCCCACCCCCTAACACTGCCAATTGTATTAGTATGAACGACCAGCCAGGCTGATAGCAATGTGGAGAGCTGGGCTCGAACCCAGCGTCTCCTGCATTGGTGGCGAGCGCCTTGCCCACTACACCACCTAGCTGCCTACGTCAAAACATATTTGAAGATATTTCAAAATACGTGTAGCACGAGATGGGGCGGAAACTTCCACCACACAGCCCAATACAGTGACTGACCAACAACAACTGTCAACTGACCACCTGACACTATTTTGGGTTGTCCCGATGCGGTAAAACACACGCACCACCCGGTACTCCCCAAGCACATTAAAACATACGTTCAAAATCATTCACAAACACTATTGGACCGACCCAGATCCGACAGGTGCAGTGAGTGCGTGGCTCCTAGTCGACACTAGCCTCTCCTCCTGACGAGTGTCGTCCAGCAGGTGTGTTGTGATGTGTGGCTGGAGGGAGGAGTAATGTGTCAGCAGTAAACACTGACATCTGTGCCAAGTCTGAAGGCCAAGGGCTCCTTCTGAAGCCACACTGACACACACACACTGCTGAGACACTCACTCGCTCCGTCACGTCCAACCTGCCAGCCTCCATCTATCTGCAATCCTCTCTCTCTCTCTCTCTCTCTCTCTCTCTCTCTCTCTTCTCTCTCTCTCTCTCTCTCTCTCTCTCTCTCTCTCTCTCTCTCTCTCTCTCTCTCTCTCTCTCTCTCTCTCTCTCTCTCTCTCTCTCTCTCTCTCTCTCTCTCTCTCTCAGACAGTAGTGTGTGCTGTCTCTCTGTGACTCACTCGCCCCACAGTGTTGTATATAAAGGGTGTGGGTAGCAGGTCTTCCAGACGCCGCGCTCCAGCTGATGATTAAGCGCCGGCAGTGATGAACAGCGCGGAGCTCAGAGGCCGCGTAATCGACTGTTACGTAAGAGTGAATCCTCGCTCTTGACGGTGCACAACTAGCCCGCTGATTTAGCGCTAGGTGCGATATATATTTATGTAGTACGTACGATTAGCAATAATGTTGTTGACGACAGGAGGTATTTTTTTGGATGCCCAATGTTCACCAGGGCTGTTCTTGACAATAGTGAAAGTGGAATACTTAGCCTACTACTTACTACTGGTTTCATAGTGAAAGGATTTTATCGACTCACTGGACAGTCATTGTAGTCCGTCTGTTTGACAACTTTTGCGCAGATTTAAAAAAAAAAAAATTACCTCTTTATAACCATTGCTTATCGAAAGATGTCTATACTTTTCAGTTCATTATAAATATGATGCCTAAAATGTTCTTGTAATTTTCAAGGAAATAACACAAATAGCATAAAAAAGTGACAAAGAAAGCCATCTTCATGGAGGTCGAGCCTCGCGGCCTATTAGTCGACGAATGAAGAAGCGCAGTCCTGTTTCACGAGGACATAACTATATGTAAACAAAACGTCTCATGGAAGGGGTCTAACTAGTCATAATGGATGGCTATTTGGTCAATTCAAAGATTTAGATAATGATGTGTTTATACATTTTACAATCACGGTTACATGATTTGCTAGATTTTGGCAATTTGCAAACGTGATTTCAATGCAAATCCTGTTGTTTTCAATGAGAGTGAGTGGCATTTTGCCATCTGTCAGGCGACATCAATATGTCTTGTTTACATAGTAACGTCACAGTGATCAACGTTGGTGTATGAATGCATTATGCATTAAGAACAGCCTACATGCTGCCATCTGCTGAGTACCAGTCAGTGACTCCTGGTTGTACATCTGTAGGTAAATACCCACTGGACATAGGACGAATACTGATGAATGCTACAGGATACTGCTAAATGCTACAGTATGAATACTGCTAAATGCTACAGGATAGTGCTAAATGCTACAGAATACAGCTAAATGCTACAGGATACTGCTAAATGCTACAGTATGAATACTGCTAAATGCTACAGGATAGTGCTAAATGCTACAGAATACAGCTAAATGCTACAGGATACTGCTAAATGCTACAGTATGAATACTGCTAAATGTTACAGTATGAATACTGGTGAATGCAACAGAATACTGCTAAATGCTACAGGATACTGCAGCTAGATGCTACAGGATGAATACTGCTAGATGCTACAGGATGAATACTGCTAAATGCTACAGGATGAATACTGCTAAATGCTACAGGATGAATACTGCTAAATGTTACAGTATGCATATACTGGTGAATGCTACAGGATACTGCAGCTAGATGCTACTCATCTTTTTCTTCTGCTGGTTGAAGTTGTCGATGATGACACCGATGAAGAGGTTGAGGGTGAAGAAGGAGCCAAAGATGATGAAGATGACAAAGTACAGGTACATGTACAGGTTCACCTCGTACTCCGGCTGGTCCTCCACCTGGAACACACACACACAACGCACGCGCGCGCGCACACACACACACACACACACACACACACACACACACACACACACACACACACACACACACACACACACACACACACACACACACACACACACACACACACACACACACACACACACACACACACACACACACACACACACACACACACACACACACACACACACACACACACACACACACACACACACACACACACACACACACACACACACACACACACACACACACACACACACACACACACACACACACACACACACACACACACACACACACACACACACACACAAAGCCGACCCGATCTATTATTTTTCTTGGATTGTGAACCGTTGGTTTGAATGGTTTTCTCCATTAGAGGGTTAACGTGTCAAAAACACAGCCAATCAAATCACATTCCGATATTCCGATATTCTATTTCAACCAGGTGTCGGATGTCACTACAAATAATCCGTATCGACTTCACATCCGCACGCTGTCCAAAGATGTTTTAAATGGGTTCAAGTCAAACAAACAAAATACCTCACGTGGAATCACGTTTCAGTTTACACAACAGGACATAACCCTAAATCTATATACAGTACCTATCTATTTGATTGATTCTGTCATTCTTAAAAAGTGTTCATATTTTTTTGTATTTTTTTTCTTTGATTATTTTTTAAACAAACACATAAACAAACATGACAACACAAGATAAGATATACAAGCATTAATTAACAGTGCACATCCAATGAAGTCACCATTTAGTTAAATGTCTTATACAGGATATACACCTAATACCTGCTATTTAATACCCTACACACATATGCTCTAGCTCGTACCCCCCCCCCCCCCCCCCCCCCCCTCCCGGACCCCCCATTGGATAATCCATCCATAAAAGTGTTCATATTTAATTTTTTTTAATTTTTTTTATATAACCCCACCATGTAAAGCACCTTTGGGTATCCCAAATTGACCCATCTCAAACCCCGCCCTCTCTTCTCGATTCCACCAATCACAGCTGTCACTTCCCTCGGACGAAACAAAGATAGCCAATGGTCAATTCGGAAAACGGAAAGAGACTTACGCCACGAGAGTCCACGGCTGCATACATGATGTCCATCCAACCTTTAAACGTTGCCTGGTAGCAGACGAGAGAGAAGAGTTGTGTCATAAAGGGGGGCGGGAGGGGGCAGGTTAGAGGAAAGCGTTCCCTCTCAAGTGATTACCTTTCATTTGACATCTCCACATTCAAGCGCCATTGCTCGGGCCTCAATTAGAGGAATACGGAGCTATTCTGGGTTCAAGCCTGACACATCGCCATCAGGCCCACTGCACTGCAGCGTATGGCGAGCAAATCGTCACACGTGGGCGAGAGTGATGGAGTGGTTTCAAAAGCATAGGAATAAGTACAAGCATACGTTCTAGGGATGTCCCGAAGATCGGGATCGGCAAAAAAAATAAATAAAAAAATCTGGATTTTTTTTTTCTTCAACAAACATGACCATGTTCACGTCTTAAACTCATACTGAGGCCTTAGTTTTGGTTTTAAATTGCATATCATCATTAATCTATTTATTGTCACACAGAGCAGAAGAATTTTGCCAAAACAAACCAATAGTATCCAGCTGCAGAGCAGCAGACCAGCCACACTCTCAGACCCAAATTGAATTTTTTTTTATTTACATTTTTTTTTATCCCAATTTCTCACATTACATTCACCCTGAATGTTGACATTATCCAGGTGAAAAGTTAACTTCATTCAAGCGAGGCATTGCAATCCTTGACATAAATCATTTGATGTATAATTAAATCAAAGGAAATGCGTTTGAGTCTGAGAGTGTGGCTGGTCTGCCGTTCTGCAGCTGGATACTATTGGTTTGTTTTGGCAAAATTCTTTTGCTCTGTGTGACAATAAATAAATGAATGATGATATGCAATTTAAAATAAAAAACTAAGGCCTCAGTATGAGTTTAAGACGAATAAAAAAAATAAAAAAATAAAACAATAAAAAAAATTATCGGATCGGGAAAGATTGGTATCGGTAGATACTCAAAATCACATGATCGGGATCGGATCAGGAGCAAAAAGAATGTGATCGGGACATCCCTAATACGTTCCAAACATTTTAGTGTAGGAAGCGTTTGCAATTGAAAAGTCACTACAGTAGGTCTGAGGCGCTTGACATCAAGGTGTGGAGACTACTGTATGTATTAGTAAGAACATGAAGTAGCATATAGTTCCATACAAATCTACGATCCCAAAACCACTGAGATCCAAGATGACAGTTTCATAAAAATAAAAAACAGCAACACAACAATAAAATACACACTAAAACCTATGACCTTTGTTGTGAAGGGCCAGATTAAACCGAATATATATATTTATTTGTATATATATATTTAATTGTATTTGTATATTCTCTAATATTCCCTGATATCCCTTGTATATTCCTTGTACAATATGCATTGAATATCCATTCTAGCCTACTGAACATCCCATAATAGTCTCCATTCTACTATTGGTCGAGACCTTGGTGCCAGGCTGCCATACCCCTCAGACCCAGTTCAAACGTACCGCTCGACATGTACGAACAAGTCCTAGTTCCGCGTAGGAATTTGGCTACCGCACCACTAATGGGACTATTTGTTCATAGTGCGTATATATACTGCGCTACTAAAGTAGGACTTTCTTTTCAGTCCAGTTTCTTACCCTCCAATAGAGTCACAGACGTAAAGCCTCCCCGCGACGCCACGTGTGGGAGTAAGGCCAAGTTCGCCTACCATCGGTATTGAGACATCGTGTATATTAATATTTGAATAGTCATATTTGGCACTATATCGTCGAGTTGGACGTAGTCTATTAAGCTAATAATAGTCTGTTAATATATAGTGCTTCGTGCGGTGAGAATACTACCGTAGTCAGTACCCCATCGTTTCGGGCAGAGAACTGGCTGCTTACCCAGGGTGGTTGACCCTATGTGAAGCTGCACCCGAGGAGCCCCAGAGCCGAGCGAGTGGACCTGTATACCGGATTATTCTACCGACGACAGCCCGCCTTCCCAGGCACGGATTATGCTTTGGATACTTTGATTATTCCATGGATAAAGACCCCCGACACTGCCGTGTGTTGGAACCCCCCCCCCTGGAGAGGACGCAAGGTGAGGAGACGCTCTGCAAGACGAGGTCGCTTCACGTCTCTCCCCCGTGGACCGGAGAGAGCCGGCCCACAAAGAGTCCACCTGCTTTCATCTGTGGTCCAAGGATCGCCGGCGCATTGAACGGCACTACAGTGGGTTCACCTGGGATACCCTTGGCCGGACGAGGCAGCCGGATTCTACCCCCCCCCCCCTCCTACTCCTGTCGGCTTACAAGCGACTGGATTAACCCCCTCTAGTGTATCTAGTATAATCATTAAAGTATCATTGCTGTTATTCCTTAACTATTCCAGGTCGTATATTTACCACCTGCGCCTTCAGAGATTGGACATTCTCTATTGATATACCGACGAATACTCTTTGCCATAAAAGTGCATACTATTTCAATTCATAAATGTAATTAAGTGATTAAGTGCTTATTCTACACACCATCGCTGTGTAGAAATAAAGACCTGTTTCTAATTCGTACATTTGTGTTGGATCCGTTTCATCTACGTGAGAGTGTTCATGATAATATATTTATGCCGTGTACTGGGTGGCCGAATATTAAGTACAAAGGTAGTGGTAGTAAGTATCATATCTAGTAATACAGTCAGGGAATTGTACCCCTCAGTTACAATTGGTCCTTCGAGCCGGATGGTAATTAGTGTAATATTAATATAGTGTTATTAATATTGAAATGGCCTATGATGAACACTCCACGAAACGATCCTCCTAACCAACGCCTGCAGCGCGAACGACGGCTCCCTCAGTACTTAGAGGCCTACGCTGTCAGTCAACAACCTAGTCTTCTACTAACAGTAAACGCGGTAAAACTAGAAAGTAAAAGTATGTCTAACCCCAACGCCCAGACTACCCCGACCATAGAGGCCCCTACGGGCTCTAATGTAACTGACCAAGTTCACGGTGGGGACCAGTGGGAACCAGACATGACTTCACACCCCGCCAGTACTGAAGAAGTAGTCCCCGATGAGTCCCGGGAGGAATACAACGCTACCGAGAGAGAACTCGGCACGGAAGAAGACGGGGAGAGCACCGTGGAGATAGAACTCCAAGGCTCCGCAAGGAGTACCCCGAGGGAAGGCTCCCCTATACAACCGCCTTCTCCCAGCGAGGCAGAGAGGACCCTACAGCAGGCCTTCCTCATCAGCCTGAACGCCGCTGCTGAACGTGACCGACTGCAGATCCAGCAGCGAAGCGAACACGAGCAGATACGTCTAGAAATAAGACGCATTCAGATGGAAGAGAATGTGGCCCGAGAACGAGCCGGTGCTCAACGGGACGCAGCGCGCGACAGACAGCAGTCGCAACTAATAGAACAGCTGATCAGACGGACAACACCCTCTCCCTCCGCCAGAGGCTCCAGGAACTCGTCTAGACACACCTCCAGGGCGGCATCCCCTAGCCGAGTAAACAACCCTGAACTTGACCAACAGACGAGGTCTATACCCCCCACAGACCACCTCCCCCCACCGGTCCAAGCGAGACCTAGCAACCGGGAAGGAGTAGCATATCCTGTGGAGAGGCTAAACCAGAGACTACAAGCACTGGATGACCTAACTGAAGACGAAGAGGAAGAGGAGGAGAACCACGCCCGAAGACAGCACAGTACTCTACCGGACCAGGAGGTCCGGTACAGCCCAGGCTATACTCCCGCGGAGCTGCGCTACAGACCCCCGACTCTATACACGGGTGAGCACGACGCACGACCCGCACCGAGGAACAGCACCTGGACAAGCGGGCCATGGTACACTGCCGGTACCAGCCCATACCAAGGAGCGGGAGGAGACTCGCCTAGGAGGCCTCTCCCCCAACGCTCGCCGATGTATCCACAGTCAGCGTCATACATTGGCACGCCTATGGTACCCGACTTCACCCAAGAGAACCGGGCCCAGTATACAGAACTCCGCATGTGTCTGGAGACCATGTTGGTGGATGTATTGGATGAACGCCACAAATACGCCATCCTACTGAAGCACTTAAAGGTACCCCGCGCACATAATATAGCACTCGCCTACGCGACTTCCACCACCCCATACACAGCAGCGCTGGTAGCATTGGACCAGAGGTATGGGCGCATATGGGATTACGTGATCCAGGAGATCCGACACATCGACCGCTTACCCCCAGCAATAGACAATCGAGCACTGGACGACCTGTCCATCAGAGTGCAGTCCCTGGTAGGGATGTTGGGAGCGCAAAGAGAGAAGGGGAGGCATGAACTTTACGCCAACTCAAATGTGGAAAGGATCCTGGAGAAGCTGCCGCCCGCTCGTCAGGAGCGCTTTAGGCGGCAGAGGGACCACAGAGACCCGAATGGCCCCGAACCGAACCTCCTCGATCTAGCAGACTTCCTGGCGAGAGAAGTCAGCAGCCTACGGCTAGATACATTCGGACGGAGCACCCCTGGCTCCAGAGAAGGAACCAGACGACTAAATGATGGAAGAAGATCGGTGACTGTGATGCACCAATCGGAGTCAGTACCGAGCAGCAGGAGCCACAGTACCCCCTCCAGAACGGAGAAGTGGAAGATAGTGTGCCCCTACTGTGAGAAAGAACACTGGCTAGCGCAATGTGACTCCTTCCCCAAGCTGAACGCGGAGGAAGCAGGTCAATGGATAAAGTCCAACAAGCGCTGTTTTCGCTGTGCGCGCTCACACATGGCAGCCGAATGCCGCTTAAAGAAAAGGTGCACCAAGTGCGATGGAGCCCATCTGGACATACTTCACGACAGTAACAGACGGCGCCCTTCACCTGCACCATCCAGCCGCAAAGCGAGCGTCATGTACATCGATCCCGCCAGCAGCAGTGGAGCCCGAGTACTCCTAAAAGTAGTGCGTGTGACACTAAGCTACCAGAATAAAGTCCTGGACACTTACGCCGTCCTCGATGACGGGTCAGAGAAGACCCTGCTGCTCGCCTCCGCTGCGGCCCAGCTAGGGCTGCGGGGAAGCGAAACCCAAATGACAATTCGGACAATAAGACGAGATTTGAAGACGATAAAGGGCGAGAATGTCTCATTCTCTATCGCAGCAAGCGGCCAGCCTGAGCGACGGTACCAGATTGCAGACGCTTTCACCAGCCAAGAAATAGGACTGTCGCGGTACACATACCCCGTCGCCAAGCTGATGGAGAAATATGCACATCTGCGCAAGTTACCGATCCCGCTCATAGACAATGCTATGCCGACCCTGTTGATAGGCTCCGACCATGCAGACCTCATTGTCCCGATAGACCGGGTTCATACCGGACCCCGAGGCTGCCCTGCAGCAGTCGAGACCCGTTTGGGATGGACTCTCCAAGGCCCGCTCGCCAAATCTCTCAACCGAAGTACAGCCACTAGATGTCTCCACTCCCGAGTCACAGAGGGAGAAACCGCACTCCTGCAACACGTAGAGCGGTTATGGACCTTGGAACAAATGCCCTTTAAGAATGGAAAGAAAGACATTCGCTCTAAAGATGACATTTACGCCATTCACCTCCTCGAGACAGGGACCAAGAGAGTCCCGGTCAACGGCGTGTTGAGATACGCCACGCCACTCCTGCGGCGAGAAGGAATGCCTACTTTCCACGCCAAGACAGACGCCACAGAACGGTACCTGCTGAACACGGAGCGGTGCTTAGCCAAGAACCCCGCCCAAGAGAGTGTATACCGCGCTGAGATTGAGAAGCTCATCACAGCGGGACACGTCACAAAGATGGACATTAAAGAGGCTGACCAGACCACTGAATCGTGGTACGTGCCCCACCACAAGGTCCATCACAACGGTAAAGACCGCATAGTATTTAACTGCAGCTACCAGATCGGATCCCAAAATCTGAATAAAGAGTTACTGCCCGGTCCCACACTCGGCCCCTCCCTACTCGGCGTTCTACTCCGCTTCCGCCAGGAAAAGGTGGCCATCAGCGGGGACATTAAAGGAATGTTCCTGCAGGTGAGATTAGTAGAGGCGGACAAGCCCCTGTTACGGTTCCTATGGAGAGAGAAGCCAGGAGATGAGCACCCAGCCATCTACCAATGGGAAGTCCTCCCCTTCGGAACGACGTGCAGCCCCTGCTGTGCGACATTTGCACTACAGAAACATGTAGCAGAGGACCCAGCAGCGGACGAAGAGGTCCGACACAGCGTAAAGAACAGCTTCTACGTAGACAACTGTCTACAAAGCCTTTCAACCCAGGAAGAAGCCGAGGCTCTCCTGATTAAACTCCGCGCCTCATTGATCAAAGGCGGCTTTGATCTCAGGCAGTGGGCCAGCAGCGATCCGCAAGTACTGCGCAGCCTCTCCTCCGAGGACAAGGCAGCCAGCAGCGAGACCTGGATGGCTACAATCCCGGGAGAAGCCCAGGAGATGACCCTGGGATTGGTGTGGCGATTCAAAACAGATTCGCTTCACTACAGACACAAGCCCCTGACTACGGAGCACGGAAGGCCGGCGGCGGCGCCGACCACCAGACGGAGTGTGTACACAACACTCGCCCGACAATATGACCCGCTAGGATGTATTCTACCGTACACCACCAGGGCAAAAATGATTGTACGAGCATTGTGGGACAAGGACCAGGGCTGGGACGACCCCATTCCCCCACACCTTGCATCCACCTGGAGAGAGTGGGAGATGGAGCTCCACTCACTCCCAGGCGTTAATATGCGCCGAAGCTACTTCCCACCCACGGTGAGGCCAGAGACATGTAAAATGGACTTACACGTCTTCAGTGACGCCTCAGAGGTCGCATACGGATCAGTAGCCTACTTGCGGGCCCAAGACCAGGGGGGAGAGATCTACACAGCATTTGTCCTCGCCCGCTCGAGAATAGCCCCACGCAAGCAACAATCTATCCCACGTCTAGAGCTCTGCGCAGCCCTAGCCGGAGCGCACCTAGCCACGCTCATCCAACGTGAGCTCACCATAACGGTGTCTAGAACAATCCTGTGGTCAGATTCCACGACGGTACTCGCCTGGATCAAATCGGACTCATGCAAGTACAAAGTCTTCGTGGGAGTCAGAGTCACCGAGATTCAAGACTTAACCGAAGAGTTAACCGGAGAAACAGAGTGGCGCTACGTTGATACAAAACAGAACCCAGCTGACGTCATCACCCGGGGGATGCCCCTGGATGACCTCACCCGTCGCAATGTCTACAGTGACGGCCCCGCATTCATAAGACTCCCGGAAGGACAGTGGCCCAGGCCTATCCCGAGGGAAGCAAGTCCAGAGGAGGTGGAAATTAAGAAGTCTGTGTTCTGTGGATTGAGCACCGTAGCCTCCACCGACCCTAACATAGACGATTGCACGTCCATAGAGAGTGCACAACAAAGAACATTCCTGCGGTACCACCCGGAGTGCAAGTCCCCCGCTGATATGTCAGCAGCTAACTACGAGGAAGCAGAATTGCTTCTACTGCAGCGAGCCCAGAGAGACTCGTTCCCCGATGAATTGGCCTGTCTACAGGGAGGAAAGCCCGTCCCATCCGACAGCAGATTAATTCACCTGGCCCCCGAGAGCGACGCTCATACCCTCATCAGAGTGGGTGGTCGCCTACGCAGAGCCCCCAATCTACCGGATGACATTAAATACCCGATCGTATTGAACAGCCGACACAAGGTCACAGAGCTGATTATAAAGAAATACGATGAGGATGTACATCACGCAGGAGTAATGACAGTCCTCACGGAGATTGAGGGAGTACTTAACTTGAAGCCCCTCGGATATGTCTCCAGTGATGTGGCGGATATCGACCCAGTTACCCCCAACACACTCCTGATGGGGCGGCTAGATCCTGCATTACCACAGACAATGTACCGGCCTGAAGAAGCGAACGGCCGACGAATGTGGAGGTACAGCCAAGTATTAGCCGACAAGTTTTGGAACAGTTTCCTACTGCACTACCTACCGTCTCTACAGACCCGCCAGAAGTGGGTAAAGGAGAGAGACAATTTGACAGAAGGAACAGTCGTCATGATTATTGATCAATCACTGCCCAGAGCTATGTGGCCGGCCGGCCGCGTAAGCAAAGTGATCACCGGTGCCGACGGCAAGGTCCGAGCAGCTGAAGTGCTCGTCCAGGGTCGCACTTACACCCGTCCCGTGGCAAGGCTCATAGAACTGCCTCGACTCCCAGACACAATCGATGATGACCATGACCCTACAACCCTATGACTTTGTGAAGTTGACTGACCCCTACAGCAAACCCTTATGTGTAAATAGACAACGCGATTAATCTGTCTCTGTTTAACTGATTAGGTCTGGGACCTATTCAGGGGGTGGCTGTTGTGAAGGGCCAGATTAAACCGAATATATATATTTATTTGTATATATATATTTAATTGTATTTGTATATTCTCTAATATTCCCTGATATCCCTTGTATATTCCTTGTACAATATGCATTGAATATCCATTCTAGCCTACTGAACATCCCATAATAGTCTCCATTCTACTATTGGTCGAGACCTTGGTGCCAGGCTGCCATACCCCTCAGACCCAGTTCAAACGTACCGCTCGACATGTACGAACAAGTCCTAGTTCCGCGTAGGAATTTGGCTACCGCACCACTAATGGGACTATTTGTTCATAGTGCGTATATATACTGCGCTACTAAAGTAGGACTTTCTTTTCAGTCCAGTTTCTTACCCTCCAATAGAGTCACAGACGTAAAGCCTCCCCGCGACGCCACGTGTGGGAGTAAGGCCAAGTTCGCCTACCATCGGTATTGAGACATCGTGTATATTAATATTTGAATAGTCATATTTGGCACTATATCGTCGAGTTGGACGTAGTCTATTAAGCTAATAATAGTCTGTTAATATATAGTGCTTCGTGCGGTGAGAATACTACCGTAGTCAGTACCCCATCGTTTCGGGCAGAGAACTGGCTGCTTACCCAGGGTGGTTGACCCTATGTGAAGCTGCACCCGAGGAGCCCCAGAGCCGACGAGCGAGTGGACCTGTATACCGGATTATTCTACCGACGACAGCCCGCCTTCCCAGGCACGGATTATGCTTTGGATACTTTGATTATTCCATGGATAAAGACCCCCGACACTGCCGTGTGTTGGAACCCCCCCCCCTGGAGAGGACGCAAGGTGAGGAGACGCTCTGCAAGACGAGGTCGCTTCACGTCTCTCCCCCGTGGACCGGAGAGAGCCGGCCCACAAAGAGTCCACCTGCTTTCATCTGTGGTCCAAGGATCGCCGGCGCATTGAACGGCACTACAGTGGGTTCACCTGGGATACCCTTGGCCGGACGAGGCAGCCGGATTCTACCCCCCCCCCCCCCCTCCTACTCCTGTCGGCTTACAAGCGACTGGATTAACCCCCTCTAGTGTATCTAGTATAATCATTAAAGTATCATTGCTGTTATTCCTTAACTATTCCAGGTCGTATATTTACCACCTGCGCCTTCAGAGATTGGACATTCTCTATTGATATACCGACGAATACTCTTTGCCATAAAAGTGCATACTATTTCAATTCATAAATGTAATTAAGTGATTAAGTGCTTATTCTACACACCATCGCTGTGTAGAAATAAAGACCTGTTTCTAATTCGTACATTTGTGTTGGATCCGTTTCATCTACGTGAGAGTGTTCATGATAATATATTTATGCCGTGTACTGGGTGGCCGAATATTAAGTACAAAGGTAGTGGTAGTAAGTATCATATCTAGTAATACAGTCAGGGAATTGTACCCCTCAGTTACAACCTTGCTGATATATATATATAGTCACAGCCTTCCACTTTATCACCACTCTACAGAATTCCCGTCTTTCAGAGGTCAAAGACATAATATCTGGGCTGAGATATATCCGACATGATTACAAATATTTAAACTAATATTTTAACCATCGAAAAGGACCCGGAGACCCGACGTTGTGAATCCATACAGAGTTTGTCTAAACTATATTGTTTAAAATGTTGCCATCCGGACACATGCAATTTGAACTATAATAATGCAAGTTGAATAGAATATAGAATATCAGGCCTTAATATAAATTACCTTATTATGGCCAAGTCACACATCTATAGGGCCAAATCTCCTCTTTCCAATGGCAGTGTTAAATCTGGATTTAGTAATTTCCTCGCGTGACTGACTACTCACCTTTTTTGATGCAATGCACAGAGAATTCACATTATTCAGAGAAACTCTTACTTAAAAAAAAAAATTAAAGCATCGGTAAACAAACGTAGTCCTGAAAATATACACTTTGACTGCTGTTTTGATAGGGTTAGGGTCTTTACTCTTGGCTACATTTGAAAAAGAAACACAACATTAATACGGTCTGTATTGATCGATTTATGACGAGGACAGCTGGGTCAATTGGGAGACCCTAGAGCTTAACAGATTTTTAATCCCTTTCTTACCTTTTTGATCAGTAAACGTACAAACGTCTCTCAAAATCACATTCTCTTTCAAAAACACACTCCTCGTAAAAAAACACTTTTCTTCTCCACACGGGGCTAAACTCACCACTTGCAGCAGGGCCAGGTACCCGGCGCCGACGTTGTCGAAGTTGATCTTGACGTTCTTCCAGTGGGCGCCGACGCTGGCCAGGGCCAGACACTCGGACCGGTTGTTGACCACATGGATGGGGAACACCTCGTCCGAGGTGGTGTTGACGCAGTAGTAGTACTTCCCGGCGAACAGGTTGACGCCCATGATGCTGAAGATGAGCCAGAAGATGAGGCACACCAGCAGCACGTTCATGATGGAGGGGATGGCTCCCAGCAGCGCGTTCACCACCACCTGAGCGGTCAGACACAGCGCGCGGTCAGTCTCCTTCTTCCCGTTGGGTCTGCTAGCTCGTCAAGCACCTCACTCTAAGTCCTACTAATCTTAAAGGAACACGCCAACATTTTGGAACACGCCAACACAGACAAGAAGATAGATACCAGTTTCCTCATCTGTGCGTTCAGTAGAAAGCTATGTGGCTGCATGTTAGCCTAGCTTAGCACAATGAATGGAAGCGGACAGTGCTGGAATCCATCTTCTTGTCTCTCTCTCTGGAGAAGACGATAAGCTAATTTTCCAAAATGTTGCCGTGTTCCTTTGACTACTAGGGTATTCTGGGAACTGGATTTGATTGAATAGCAATCTATTGAATCTATTGCATATGTTCTGAGGTCTGCAGTTAAAGGAACACTCTGGCATTATGGGAAATGCTCTTACCGTCTCCTGCAGAGTTCGACAAGAAGATAGACACCAATTTTCTCTGTGTGCGTTCAGTGGAAAGCTATATGGCTGCAAGCTAGCCTAGCTTAGCGCAAATAAATGGAAACAGATGCTGATCCATATCCGCTTCTATTCATTTGTGCTAAGCTAGGCTGGGATGCAGCCATATAGCTTTCTACTGAACGCACAGAGAGAAAATTGGTGTCTATCTTCTTGTCCGACTCTGCAGAAGACGTTAAGCATATTTCCCATAACGTTGGCGTGTTCCTTTTAAAAGGGACACGGGAGACATAATTTCACATTTGGTATGAAATTGACAGTGATCTAACTTTACACTCAAGGTTACATTTGACTTGTACATTTTCAGCACATTAAAAAACTAGACTAGTATATGTAATTTTCAGCACACAGCAATGTCATCAATACCAATGCGTATATCTAGAAATGACAATTGAACTACAGTAGGCGACAGTGGGGAAGGAAGAGGAGACGGAACAGTTCACATTTGAGTAAGAAGTAAGAAAGCAGAAACAGAAAAAAACCTTAGAGAGGCGGGGATGAAGTCACAACATTTTGTTTGACTGCAAATGAAAAAAGACACAAACAACAAAGAAAGTAATTACAGGTCAAAGGCACCACACAAGCGACGTCAGAGAGCGAGCGATGACAGAGAGCAGCTGTATACCGTACAATACATAATCCACTGTACACAATGTGGAGAAAGTCATGCAGATAGAAGTCAAAGAGAGCACCACAAGGAGAGAGTTATTGCTAGAGAGCTACAGTAGCAGTGAACACAAGCATGCATTATTAGTTATTACAGTCAAGCCCCCCCCCCCCCCCTCTGTTAGCCACAGCCCTTTCAAAGCATACAGCCTTTGTTTGGTTCTGTGATAAAATATCAGAGTTGACATCAAACATCATCTAATAATACTCTATACCGGCTAAAAATGTAAACATGAATTCCGTCGTGGCATTTCACGTTGCCCTCGATAACACTCACAACTCACAAGCAAAACATTACCTCCGAGAAACTGCCTCTCTACCTCTACTGAGATATTGAACACGCCGACGTTATGGGGAAAAATGCACTCACCTCCAGAGTCGGACAAGAAGATGGATACCAATTTCAAATGAATGGACGTTTTAAGCTATAGGCTAGTGGTGGTTCGTATCCGGTTCCATTCATTTGTGCAAAGCTATAGGCTACAGTAGCTTGCAACCGGATAGCTTTCTACTGAACGCACAGAGAGGGAATTGGTATGTATCTTCTCATCTGACTCTGGAGAAGACGGTATGCACATTCCCATAATATTGGTGTGTTCCTTAAAAAAAAAAGAAAGAAAAAAACAGTTCTGCTCGGTGGTTTTTGGCAGCGGCGGGCCCTTACCCTCATGCCCTCGAACCGCGACAGGGCCCTCAGGGGCCGGAGGGCTCGCAGCGTCCGCAGAGACTTGATGGCGCTCAGCTCCGAGTAGCCCATAGCGTTGGCTACCAGACTGACCAGTGACACCTGAGAGAAGGAGACAACCAGGTTAACGAGGCGAAGAAGGAGCGCCGACCACAGTGTTGAACACAAGACGCCTGAGGAGGAGATTCATTAACAATCCATCTAGTTGTGTAGAAACGGCCAGAAGAAAAAGTAGGAGAATTGCGTAGGAAACAACACCGGCGTCACCACATTTAGTCACGTCCAAGAAGATTGCGAGGCGTTCTATAAGGACTGAGCTGTGGCAGGTTTAAAATACTGTCTTAAAGTAACACGCCAACATTTTGGGAAATGAGCTCACCGTCTTCTCCAGAGAGAGACAAGAAGATAGATACCAGTTTCCTCTCTGTGTGTTCAGTAGAAAGCTATCTGGCTGCATGTTAGCCTAGCTTAGCACAATGAATGGAAGGGGACATGACCGGTTAGCCTAGGCATTGTCCAACTAACACCTCTCCCGAAGGCTAACCGGTCATGTGCGCTTCCATTCATTGTGCTAAGCTAGGCTAACATGCAGCCAGATAGCTTTCTACTGAACGCACAGAGAGGAAACTGGTATCTATCTTATTGTCTCTCTCTGGAGAAGACGGTAAGCTTATTTCCCTATTCACTCACATGTTCACACACCGCAGGCGACCAATGCGAGGTGCCCACTCACTCACCGGGAGTTAAGTTAGGGGGTTAAGTGTCTTTTTTTGCTCAAGGACACTTCGACACACTGCCAAGGGAGGGCGCCGGAATCTAACCGGGAACCTTCTGATCACCAAGATGGCCACTCTGCCTCCTCCTGAGCCACTTGTGTGAATATATACCGACTTTAAATTATAATTTTTAATTTAAATTTTTTATCATTCTTTCCAAAAGAAAAGAGGCCTAGAAGCGTGGCTAACGCTAATGGCACGCATACCAGAGGCTAACTGCCTAAGAAAATAGGCACAAGGCACTGAAAGAGGATTTCACCCGTCTAATGAACACACTAGACTAGACAAATATCAAGATGTATCCATCAGTGGACCAATTGCATGCTTTTGCAGAGGACAAGAAGCCTTCAGTCGACTCCTTCAGACATTAAGCACCCCCCACAGCCCAAATGGAATGATACAAAAAAAATATATATATATATATTATACTATTTTTTTTTCTTTTTGACTAATAGTCGACTAACGGCAAATTTTGGCCAATCATAGTTGACTATCCAAATCCTTAGTCGGGGACAGCCCTAGTGGGTTGACTTTAATCTTTTAACTTTTTACTTCTTTTTACTGTATGAAGCACGTTCTCGGAGGGCTCATACAGAACCAAGCATTTCACTGTACAGGTGACACATAAAACAAAAACCACTTGAACTTGAATTCCCAAGACCGGTCCGGCGGATACGTACGTCCACGATGAGGAAGTCCAGCCAGCACCAGGCGTTGGTGAAGTACTTGACGAACCCGTAGGCCACCCACTTCAGCAGCATCTCCAGGATGAAGATGTAGGTGAAGACCTTGTCCGCGAACTCCAGCACGGTCTTGACCGTCCGCCGCTGCTCTATGTAGATGTCCTCGAACGCCTGCGCGGAGGAGGAGGCGGGACAAAGAACACTATAGGTTGACATGTCGAGGAGGAGGAGGAGGCGGGACAAAGCACACTATAGGTTGACATGTCGAGGAGGAGTAGGCGGGACAAAGAACACTAGGGTTGACATGTCGAGGCGACGAGGCCACCGCGGGTTACACGACTATACATTTACTACTGTATATAGCTACAGCAGCGGTTGAAAGTAACCAAGTATTTTTTACTCAAGTACTTAAGCACAATTTCGAGCTACTTGTACTTTAGTATTAGGGTATTTTCATTTTAGGGATTTTTTTTTTTTTACTACTCTACTACTTTACCACTACATTTATCTGAACCCATCAGTTACTAGTTACTTTGAAGACACAAATATTTTGCATAGAAATCATGGCAAAAATCTATGAAGATTATATATACTTTCACATTTTAAACCTGCCAACTTCAAGAGGACATAATCAGAGCAGCATAACTGGACCACATACCACTTTAACATCACCTTTAATCAGAACAGCATAACTGGATCACATACTCATTTATCTGGGTATTTCTACTTTTACTTAAGTAAAGGAACTGTGCTTGCACCTCATGGTACCAAAGCACCTCAAAGGCACTAAAAACAAAATTACAAACATCTCAAAACAAACTGGTCAGACTACTGCTTGACCTTACTCCTAGAACCCACCTCACCCCTGCCCACTTTGACAACCTAGCATGGCTTAGAGTAGATGACAGAGTACAGCAACTTGCAATGGGCCTGGTCTACAAGATACACTACACGACCAAGGTACCCATGTACATGTCAAAATACTTCCCAAAGGTCAGTGAATACCACGATCACAACACCAGAGGGAGCTCCACAAATCATGTTAAATCCAGATTCGGCTCAAACAAGGGACTAAACACGTTTCGCAATTATGCCACATCAATGTGGAACGCCCTACCCAAAGCTGTAAAGGAATGTGAATCACTACCCACTTTCAAAAACACTCTCAAAGAACACCTACGGGAGACTGCAATTCGAAACTGGCCCCTGCAAATGTCCTAACCCAGTACAGTAAATGACCATGTATGGCTTTGACAATATTCCAATGTACAGTGTCCCCCACCCACCCCCTACCCAATCAATGTACTTCCATGTCAAGAGGCAGAGTCAAGCAACTACACAGCGATTACGTGACTAATGTTTCATATGCACTGGAACAATGAATCATTCTGTTTTCTGATGTGACAGAGGCTGGGTCTCGTTGGCGCCAAATATAGGCTTTAGTACAGGAGTCTACGCTCTAGTAGATTATGAAGAGGACTGTTTAAAGTGTTTTTTTTTATGCATAGGAAATATAATTCATCAAATATTAGTCATGGTTAACACGTTTATGCAACTGAACAAATCTAATTTCACACGGTCAAGATTTTTGGGGGTCCTTAACACATTGGGTGCCATGCACATTGGGCCGCCATGCGTTGAGTGCCAATGACGAGAAATCTCGTTATTTAATTGTTATTTCTTTTATTAGCGATATCCATACATTTTTCATCCATCCAGCCTCACGTTATCATTGGGACTGTCTCTGAGCTCGAAAAGGGCAAATACTGCCCCCTATCGTCTCCCGGATGGCATTGCACCCATTGGAATGGACTCAATGGAAATGCATGAGAAAAAAAAATCCGGATTCCACATTTGACTTCTGAGCCATGTAACCTGAGACTATTGCATTCATTGAGGTAACCGAAAGCAGCGTGGATTATCTGTTTCGAGGTCTAACGTTTGATCAATAAACGCGATCGATATTTGGAATGGCGATCAGGAATTGGAATAATCTTTTTGCAGAACATCTGATCTGAGGTAAGGAATCTATTTTACCAGTTTTCGGGTAATTTTTTTCACATATTTCACAATGTGTGTGTGTGTGTGTGTGTGTATGTGTGTGCGTGTATGACGTTAGCGCTGACCAGGTCATGGATAATCGATTTTTCAGCCCGCTTTTCTAGCGTGCATAAGTACACATATACTATCGATAATCTAGCGTTTATTTGAAAACGATTCATAAATAGGCCGAAAAATGACAACGTGTTTTGTGTATGCCAGTAAATGGCTATTTTCGCAGATTTTTCTGGAATCACTAGAAATCTTCAAAACTATACTCGTATTCAAAAAGGTATAAAACGGAAATGTACTGATGAAAAAACAATCCGTTTCGTACATGTTGACTGCAAGCAAGTCATTGATAAGCGACGGGCGTATTAGACACATAGCCATCATTTAAGATATAGTTTATGCGTTCGCAAATGTGCTCGCCCTCTCATTGACTAGAGTGGTGGCATCCAAGCGATAAATAGCGCACCCCCTGCTGGCACCCAATGTGTTAAGGCATTTGGAGGATTTGGAACAAGACAAGATGGTGAATAAGAGCGAGCACATGCTCAACACACCATTCCCCACACCTTCTTGTCACACAACCCGGACACAAACCCGAACAGGAAGATGGTAGAGTTCGGTGAAAACCAAAATGATTAAGGTACAGTAACAACTATCACCCCGATATGACCAGATAAACCTATACCTGAAAAAGCACCAGTCCATAATTACAAATAATTACCTGTCATTACCAAGGTCATTTGTTAATTACGTTATCTCAATGTTTGTACTCTGTAATTACAGTGTAATTTGTGTTCCGAAATATGAAGTACTACCAAAAATGGAATGAAAAATAAGTAATTTTGGGGGGGGGGGGGGGGGGGGGAATATTAACCCCTTATACACACAGAGACACACACAGAGACACACACAGAGACACAGACACACACACACACACACACACACACACACACACACACACACACACACACACACACACACACACACACACACACACACACACACACACACACACACACACACACACACACACACACACACACACACACACACTCACCAGGGCTCCACTGCTGAGCAGGATCATGAAGATGATGAAGGACTCAAACCAGTTGTGCTCCACGATGATGAAGCAGGTCTTTCTGAGGGTCCACCAGCTCTTCCACCGGCCCTCCTCTACACTGACCTGGCAACACTGGAACCTACTGACACAACCTGGGGGAGAGAGAGAGGGAGAGAGGGGGGGAGGAGAGAGAGAGGGGAGGGAGAGAGAGAGTAGAGAGAGAGGGGGGGAGACGGAGAGAGAGAGAGAGAGAAAGAGAGAGAGAGAGAGGGGGGAGAGAGAGAGAGAGGGGGGAGGGAGAGAGAGAGAGAGAGAGAGAAAGAAAGGGTGATGGAGGGGGAGGGAGAGAGAGATAGGGGGGAGGGAGAGGGGGGGGAGAGGGAGTGAGGGAGGGAGAGATAGAGAGAGAGAGGGTGTGAAAGAGGGTGTGAGAGAGAGGGAGAAATAGAGGGTGAGAGAGGGGGGAGGGAGAGAGAGCGAGATAGGTGTGAGGGAGAGAGAGAGAGAGAGAGAGGGAGGGAGGGGGAGGAAGGGAGAGACATAGGGGTAGAGATAAAGAGAGGGAGAGAGAGAACGAAAGACAGGGAGAGAGAGAGAGAGATAGAGAGAAGGATATTTAACAAAGTTTTGGTCACTGTGCACTGTCCAGTGGGCGCTGAATGTCCAAATTGGTGTCAAAGAAACAAGACATGTTTTGGGGGGTTTTGGAGCAAGGGAGAGGAAAAAACAGGCATGAATATAGAAACTGTGGGATGTGTAATCGGTAGGGCTGACCTTCGAATATTCGTTTGGAATTCGAAGCTTCGGGGCCGAGATTCGATTTGAATTCGAATTTATTATAATTATTTTTTTATAATACTTTTAAAAGAAAAAATTTACTTTTTCTTAATTTTTTTTCTTTTTTTTATGTTGTGGGACTTGTACAGCACTTTGTTCAACTTTGTCAGTGCTTAGACAAACGAAACACTTTGCTTTCATGAAATATTGTAAGCCGTCATTTGAGGCTTTATAAAAGCAGCACAATGAACACAAATCTGTCAGTGCCGAGTCCGACCTCATCTTAAATAACAAACAGCATTGCTTAACACATTCGGGGCCATTGGGGGCCGTCTAATCTCACGCTAAACGGCCAGCATTTCAAAACAGACCTGCATTGTGCGTGAGGCTGTTTGTAGAGCTAAATCTATACTTTATAGCAGGGGTCGGCAACCCTAGGCACGCGTGCCACCATTGGCACGCAGGAGCATTTTGATTGGCACGCAGCACCCATTAATTTTTTTTATTTTTTTTTATCTTCTTTTTTTACTTAACTTTTTATATTTAGCACTGGACTGTTGCCGCATTTATCTTGTTGAAATCCTCCCACAGGTTATTTTTTGTAAGTCGACTCTTTCGCACACCCCTATGACATGTCAGATCACCTCTTGAACAGCCATTGGCTACACTTTTTTTTATTTAGTTTGATTGAGGTGTGTGGGGCCTCCCGCTCGCATTTCCCATTGTAATCACACACAGTGCCGCGGTTGCGTTCTGCATAGTTGTAGATGTCATGATGAAATGTCATTAATGAGGTTATGGCTACGGTGGCAACGATTGTTAACTTCATAGTTAACTGCTCGAGGAAATACAAAGCTTGCATGTCCCAAACTGATGTTTCTCACGGATATTACGCGACACGTCAACGGGGCTCAATAGCCGACTGCAAGGTGTGAACTGGTCATCTCATGTATGTATGTAGCCGTTTGTCTCCATCGCTTTGTTTCCCCCAATTCAGATTTAGGGTTATGTATCTCGAAGCCGGAGCCAGCATTTTTGGAAATCAAAATATGGTCACCCTAGGATACAACCATAATAACCGCCCACCACCCTCCTCCTCTTCCCTCTTACCTTCCGTGAAGCAGGCCTCTGGATCCAGGGACTCCTCGGGCTCCATCTCCACCGAGTCGCCCCCGTCTCCCGGGGGCCGGATATCCACCGTGCTCCCCTCCGAAGAGCTGAGGCGCCGAGGCTCTATTATGTGGAGCTTCTGCGTCAGGGAGGAGGAGGAGGAGGAGGAGGACGGGAAGGTGGGACACTTTACGGGGGAAATGCCAGGAATAACATTAGTCAAGTCCTTTACACAGGAACCGACCTTCTGAGGTGGTTATATTACGGTCATTCTCCATTCACACACACGGTATATTCCAGTGCCAGCGAACAGAGGCCTCCAGGCACTGCAATAACTCACGAGAGTTGGGACTCTTTAAAACCAGCATCCATCATCATCATCATCATCATCATCATCATCATTGTTATCATTCTCACATGCATCATCGATCAAAAGTACCTACAGGCTTTGACATAAATTTGAATTCTGGAGAGCGCCAATCAGGCTATGTGGCGGCGCTGGGGGCTGGTTGGTCGCCGCTAATGAATTGCACTGTGGGTACGTTTGACGTGACCTGGAGTTCGGGGAGGGAGGGAGGAGGGGAGGGTACATGCAGTATTTCCAGTGCATTATCAATCCAAGCCTGAGACCGTACTGTATATCAAGCAAAACGAGTGCCGGGTATTTTCATGTCCAATGAAAAATGGCCCAGGGAATTAGAAACGCCACAGATGATCCCATAAAGAAATGAAAAGATTTGATTTGTATGACAAGAGTCCCCCTGCCCCCAAACCTATATGACCCACCCGTCCCACCCATCCCCAAAGGAAAAACACTGAACATTTTTCTCAATGACATGAAAACACATAATTTCCATTCCTTAAAAAGCAGTATACAAGCTTCTTCTGTTTGTGTCGAGTAGTAGACGGCTGACCACATTAGCTAACCAGCAAAAACCAGTACTGTGCACTGTTTATAAGACAGCATGTGGTCTTGACGGCTTTTTTTTGTTTTTGTTCCATTGTGTAAAAGATGTCAAATGAGCACTCATGCATTACCCAGAAAACACACAGGGCTAACGTTAACGTGGTGCTCAATGAGGCATCATCGGGATTCCACCTGGAGGAGACGAGACACCTACTGGGGAGGGGAGGTCACGCTCCTTTGGGATTGGCGTGTTTTGGTTTTGACATTTGCTTTGTTGCTTTTTTTTTTTTTACATTTTTTGTATGGCGTCATTCGTAACTCCTCTGTAACCTTCAAAATGCGGCTATCGTGTTCTTCTTCAGGTTGTGCTCGTTACGGTATCGTCTGCATAGAGTGAGACTTAATCCACAGTTCTCTATGGTGTTGTGTAGCTGGTTTTCATTGGGCAGACACAGTGGCTTGATCTAAGGCAGATCTCTGGTGTGAGGAGGAGAGAGACATGATATCCTAGACAGTGCAGCAGCCCTGATTGCCGTGGGACCCAGCTAATACGGTGTAGGAATGATGGAAGCATGCTCCTCGCAAGATTCAATACTCCCTCTTTATAGGTGAGTATTTCCCTCCCTCTCTTTCTTTCTTTCTTTCTTTCTTTCTTTCTTTCTTTCTTTCTTTCTTTCTTTCTTTCTTTCTTTCTTTCTTTCTTTCTTTCTTTCTTTCTTTCTTTCTTTCTTTCTTTCTTTCTTTCTTTCTTTCTTTCTTTCTTTCTTTCTCCCTCAGAATGTTTTTTTTTATCCACTTTTTCTCCCATTTTCTATATTTTCTCCCATCCCAATTTCGTATCATCCAATTCAACCCTCCCCTGTCACGGACGCTGTTTCTTGCCTCCCACAAGCCGGCTGCAATGTGGACTAAGTCATACATAGCACAAGTCCCCTCCGGTACTTGAGGTAACAGCAGTTGCATCTTTTCACCTGCGCAGCTCGATCTCTCAGTGGCGAGGAGTAACGCGTGGGAGGCTCACGCTGCCCCCGACACTTCCTGATTCTACTGCGCAGGCGCACCAACCGACCTGTAGGAGTCGCTGTCCACAACGCCCGATCCCCACCCATCAGTTTCCCACCCCCTAATACGGCCAATGTGTATTAGTACGGACGACCAGCTAAACTGAAAGCAAATGTGGAGCGCTGGGCTCGAACTGACGAGCCCAGCGTCTCCAGCATTTTGTGGCGAGCGCCTTGCCCACTACGCCACGTAGCCACCCTTCTCCCTCAGAATGTTATCCCTTCTACCTCTTCTGGATTGGGACCATGTACAGATGTACAGGCTACTCCCCTCCCTTGCATTTAAGAGGGTAATCATTTACATTTGATTTTGTAGGGTAATTGTTTGAATTGTTTGCACAAAATCAACTATATGTACCCGTTTGGTTGCAGGCGCCCAAAGTGGATAACACAGGCTTGGATTACATTTTGCCATGTTTAATTAGGGCTTTGAGTTTCTCCTGAACGCATAACAGTATCTGGATTTCACTCTAGGGCCTAGTGAGATGACGCTAGTCAATTTAGAAATAATAAAGGCCCTATTTCGAAACAGAAACGAAATTTCACCCCAACATAATCTGCCGTGTGTTATGTATTACTTTCAGCACCCTGCAAATTCAGAGCCGATTCATGAGTAATCTCTCATTTGGAATTAATATGAAGAGATGATATTAATCATGCCTTGCGTTACTCGCATACATATCACAGAAAAGTATGTGATGCATGTACGCACGGGATATAGGGACCAAAATTCCCAAATTCATTCCTCTATCTCTCTCTCTCATTTTCTCCTTCCATTCAGCCTCCTCTCTTCCCTCATTCTCAAGCTCTGGGTGTCGGATGCCAATCAGGGGCCAGAACCAGGTTCCGAAAACCAAGCAATGAAACCAAAAACAAACAAAAAAGAAAACACAAAAAAGGACATGTCGGATGAGTTCGTCTATCGATGGAAACGGTGGTGTCGCTCATTCCCAATGGTTTGTTAACTGCAATACAAGCCTGATGTTTCAGATCAATCATGGAGGGGGGTGGGGGGGGGGGTAGAGGGAACACTCAAGGATTACAGCATTGAGTGTGCTGCTGAGGGGAGGGGGGGGGAGGGTATAAAGCAAAAAGAGGAGAGAGGGGGGGGGGGGGGGGGGATCGGAGCGGAGGGCAGATCAGGCAAAAAATGGGCAATCCACTGAAGGTATGAGACATGTTGTTTGTCTGTAAAATGGCATAGGCAGTCCTCATGGTTAGTGCTATGGTGCAATAAAGTATTGTCTTACAATTCTCCTCTCTCATTGAGAAAACCTTGAGAGCGCACCAGTGTGACACAGCTGCAATAACAAACGGGTGGGGAGGGAGGGGTTAAACAAGGTAAGTCGGAGGACACACAACCAAAAGCCAGAAGCACAACACAACACAACAACCTCACGTCTGCTCTCGTCCGTCAGCCACGGGGCGTAGTAGCAGGGCGACGGGTTAAGCTACAGATAAACGACACTACCTGCTGGGTGTGTCGTTCAGAAACACATCAGTCAAGCAGTTCAGTAGAGGACCTCAGTACGGAGAGAGAGGTCCTCTTCATATAGGGGACATCTCCCGTACAAATGAACTATAGTAAAACTATAACGTTTTTTATTTTTTATTTTTCACACGTGGCAATTACTATAGTATAGAGATACTAGTGGATCACTATAGAAACATTTCTTAGGTAGAACCATAGGCATACTATATGATTCACCATGTATTTCTATAATATTCCACTACTGGAATACTATGGTAAATCACTATAGTACTTCAGTGGTAAATATATAATGTGTATGATTTTTCTTTTTTTTTTAAACAGGAATACTATACTGCCCTGCGGAAGTTAACCACAGTAATTAAAATGGTTACAAGTGCAATTGAACGTCTGTTTTTACCTCGTTTTAGAGTTCAATTTTGCTCTGTTTAAGAGAAAAAGGGTATACAGAATTGCAGTAACTACAGGATCACTGGATAGTCAAAGAACTTTAAAGACATTTTTCTCAGTTTCACTGTTTGCGTGGTCACGGTGGTAAGCGTCTGCAGGGCAGTATAAATCACTACAGTATTTCTGTAATATATCTATAGGAAAAGAACCACAGGAATACTACGTGTTGTACTATAGTTCCTTTTCCTATGGGGCTAAGCTACTCACATCCACTCCCTCCCTCTCTCTCTCTGTCACACACAAACACATGAATGAATGCAGGCACCGTTGTTAGGTAATGTCACACTATAACCTACATTTAAAACTTAAAATATAGCTTGTTTTATTAATTAAACTTACGAAGCCAAAAATACAATTGGAGAAAAAGTGTGGGGCTGGTTTTCACAGACGGGGGGAAATAATCGGGAAAATATTATTTCTTATTTTATTTTGTTTAAACTAGACTAGTTCATAATCTAGAATGATTCTGCACTAAGCCAATTTTATATTTAATTTTATTATTCATGACTGAATGTAACTGAACTTGTGAAGCTAGTCAAGCTACCTCTGTTACTGCACTACCTTTGTTATTGCACTATTCTGCACATTTGTTTTAGTTGTATGGTTATTTTGTGGTGCACCACTGATAAGCTTTATTTTGATTTTGTTTCGAATTTTGATCCAATGCTACAATAAGTGAAAAAAAGAAGCTATATCCTGTTATAGTTCTGGAATCAACTACTGTAGTCTAAGTTGAAACGCAAGAAGGAAGAGTAGAGCTACTCTGGGGTTTAATAGAAGCCCCAGTCCATTTCAGAGTTTTGAGGAAACCTTCTCCAATTAAGCCTTGATTAGTCACGGACACCACCGTCTGCAAATAGCTAATCCGGATTTTAAGCCTCTGAAAGACACTTTAATGTACTAGCTTACTTATCCAAGCCCTATTCCTATCTACATCAAAGGTGTGTAGGCACTTTGTCAAAAAGCAATGCTGATTTACATTGCACATAATCTCACACACCTCCAAAAATGCAGTTTTGCACAAATTTTTCTTCTTTTTTTTATCCTCTTTTTCTCCGCCTGATTTTCAATTTTTCTCCCCATCCCAATTTAGTCGTTATGCCAATTCCCCCCTCCCCTACCTGGTTGTTGTGCGCATGTTCTCCTACTGGTCGATACAAGGGAACCCTGAAGTCCACCACATGCTTCCTCCGACACATGTGGAGACAGCCAGTGGCTCTCTTCTCACCTGGCAGCGAGGACTCTCATTGGTGAAGCGTAACACGTGGGAGGTCATGCTGCCTCCATCAAGTCCTGCCTCCGCTGAGCAGGCGCCCAGACCTGCCCTGTAGGCGTCGCTGTCCACAATGCCAGATTACCACCCACGAATTCCCTCCCGCTAACTCAGCCAAACGAGTTAGTATGACGATCGGCCCAAGCCGCAGGCAATGCTGACTCCGGGAGTCGAGACCGCTCACATTCATTCAGTTTGACAGTTACAGAGAGAGTAAATGAGTTTGAATATGGCCACCAGTGATGTCATCGGGGACAGTGAATCCTTGTGTTAATTACAGCTAAATTAAATTATATGGTACTGTAGCACCAGTCCCTACAAGACAAGTTATTGTTATCTCTTCTATCTACAGTACATAATTTCATTGAGCTGTAATTAACACAACACAAGGGTTCAATGTCCCCGATGACATCACTGCATGGTGCCCACATTCAAACTCATCTACCCGCAATAACCGTCGAGCTAAATGAGTGACTGCGAAATGGGTTTAGATGTTTTTGGATGCATGTGTGTGTGTGTGATTATGTACAAAATAAATCAGCATTGTTTTTTTTTGGTCATGTGCTCCTTTAAGGAAAACAGAAAATGGCTCGTCTTATCAACCTCGACAACACCCCCTTACTGTAGCCCCGGTCAGCGGTGACGCCTGGCTCTCGTCTGATCCATATTTGGAGCAGGTGGTGCCAGGGCTGGAAATAGACCGCAGTGTTGTTTTGAATCGTGGGGAGGACGCTGGCTCGGGGAGGGGAGGGGAGGGGAGGAGAGGGGGGAGGGGAGGGGAGGGGAGGGGAGGGGAGGGGAGGGGAGGACACTGCCTCTGGCTCTGGCTCGGGGCTCGGGGAGGGGAGGACGCGGGCTCTGGCTCGGGGAGGGGAGGGGAGGACGCGGGCTCTGGCTCTGGCTAGGGGAGGGGAGGGGAGGACGCTGGCTCGGGGAGGGGAGAACGCTGGCTCTGGCTTGGGGCTCGGGGAGGGGGGGACGCTGGCCCTGTGCCCACGGTGGCAGGTTGGCATCACCGGGGTGGGCTCAGAGAGTACTCCCAAAGCTCGCCAATGCCTGGCAACAGGCAGGGCTTTAGGCTAGCCTGACATTCTCCATTCTCACGTGTGACATTTGCCGAGTAATCTGCGTTGGGTTAAACGGTGACATGAGATTTGATTTTCAGATATAATTGGCGTTGCGCTGAATAATAATTAATATAAATGATGAACTGTTTAGTTTCGGCCTCTCTGGCTTTACTGGCAAAATCGATAATGCTGTTATTCAGACACACTAGCGGGCGCTGGCTTTACTTTAGTTTAGTAAAAAACCAACACAATTCATGTGTGTTACAAACTGGTGTCATTGTAAAAAAATTGGGACGAAATGCACATTCACACGCAAACAGACCCACACACGTACAGTCTGCATCACCCAAAGGCAAGTACGCCGAATTAAGCAATATCTTCAACAGGCGCATAATCTAATAGTGTGGAGCGTTGCCGGCCTATCTGTTAAGTCGACCGTGCAACACCACACACACACACACACGCACACAGGCTGAGATCTAATGAAGGCGTATACAGACTGTACCTAGCGCTACATAAGTCCAAGGCATTTCTGAGTCAGTTAACACGGCTGTTTATTGAAAATCCTTTGACGGAGCACAAATGAGTCAGAAGACGTGATATTTTCAAACGGTCTCATTTGTCACATTCTTCACACTCTCCTCTCCTGTCACTCTAGGGTTTAAAGGTGGAATCTATAACGCTGCCAAACAGCGACCTTTGAAGTTTAGGCGAAAGAGTCCCGCTTGGTATTGCGCTTTGTTTTCCTTTTCTTTTTTTGTTTCGGTCTGACGTGCGGGTTAACTCATTATACTGTGAATTTCTCCAGACCTCTCTTAGTATAGCCTGAGGTGTAGACAAAAAACAAAAACTGTAAACAAAGAGCAGTGCCCTGTGGTCATCTCTTGCCTAGATGTCACCGTTTGGCATTATCGCAGATTCCACCTTTAATAAGTCTCTCAACACACTGTGCTGGACGTACGTCACACAGTTAAAAGCACTTGACGTCAAAGACAGGAAGTGACACACAGGAAGCTTCGAGTCCCCCCCCCCCCCTTACCTCCTTGCTGCCCTCCACGTCTGACGAGTCGCTGCTGAAGTCCTCCGTGTTGAGGTTCTCAAAGTCCGACTCGCCCACGGCTATGGGCACCGTCACCGTCAGGCTGGCGTTGTGGATGAACGACATGTAGTCGCACTCCTCCGTGGGGTACGTCCCCATCCCGTCCCCGCCGCCCCCGAGGCTGCTCCCCCCGAGGCTCCCCCCTACGAGGGCCCCTACGAGGCCCCCCATGAGGCCCCCCCCGAGGCTTTCCCCGAGCATGACCACCAGCCCGCCGCCCGGCCGCCCGTTGCCCTCCTTGGCGTACCCCCCGCCGCAGGGTTCCTTGGTGATCTCCAGGGTGGTGTGGTTGGAGACGCAGTTGGTGCCCTTGCCGTTGGTGTGCAGCTCGTCCAGGGGCTTGCTCTCCTCCGCCAGGCCCTTGGGGCCCTTGGGGCCCTTGGAGCCTCCGAAGCAGAGGCTCCGGAGGAACTGGCGCATGGCCGACTTGACGAAGGCGATGCCGCGGTGGATGCGCCCCACGGCGATCTGCAGGTTGTTCATCTCGCTGTCGTCGTCCGTCGCCGCCAGGTTGTCGGCGCTGAACGAGCTCAGCAGCAGCGCCAGGAACAAGTTCAGCACCTGGGGGAGGTCACGGAGAGGTCACGGGGAGGTCACGGGGGGGTCACGGGAGGTCAAGTGATTTTACATTTACATTTAGTCATTTAGCTGACGCTTTTATCCAAAGCGACTTACAAGTTCTGTACGACAAGCCATCAGGAAGAGCACAACTCTATCAGCTGAGTAACAATGTTCATCAAAGTGTTGAGTGCTACAGTGTAGGTTAGTTTATTGGGACAAGTGCATGACAGTAAGGTTAGTCAGGGTTCGTTTTTTTTTTTTTTTATATATTTAAAATTTATTTTTATTATTATAATTTTTTTTAATATTTACATTTTTTACATTTAAATATTTTTTTATTATTATTATTTCCGATAATGGTTGAAGAAGTGCGTCTTTAGTCGACGGCGAAAGATTGGACGGGATTCGGCTGTCCTAACTGGGGTGGGTAGTTCATTCCACCATTGTGGGGCAAGGACTGAGAATAGACCCTTCCGGGGCTCAGATAGGAGTAGGTCTGAGACGGCCAGAAGATGCAGAGCGTACGGGTCTTGAGGGTGTGTAGTTAGAGACCATTGACCGGAGGTAGGCGGGAGCGGTTCCCTTTGCCGCACGGTATGCCAGGTCGAGGGCCTTGAAGCGGATACGTGACCTCAAGTGACCTTTCACTGATTTGGACAGAAATAGATTCTATCTCGTAGTTAGTTTAGTCCGTATAGGCTGTAGCAGATGTATCGAACAAAACCTACACGACTTTAAATCAAGGTTAATTTAAAGGTTTGTTGGTCAATAATAGGGGCACAAAGAATAATCAATGCACCGTGATACGTCGACATGAATGTGGAAATCAAATGACATCCGTCTGTACATATTAAATCAAAATGCATCAAAGGCAATAGTTATGAACATAAAACTATGACATAATTGCCGTACATTTCATTATTACAGCCTTAAACCACTTTTGTAAAAAAAAAAAAAAAAACCATACCATCCCTACCCAAGTCAAAATATACTGAAAGTGTTAAAGAGAGTACAGTATTTTTTGGTACTTCATATTTACTAATTCAAAGCACATGCCTAGTATGATTAATAGTATGATTACTTTTCCCCAAAAAAGGTATTGACTAAGGAATTACATTTTTTAATTTTTTCATAAAATAATGTTGTTGTGTACATACCCGCTCTAGTGTGACATCTAGCGCCTGAATGTTATCTATAGCACCTTTTAGTATACATTAGGGCTGTCCCCGACTAAGGATTTGGATGGTCGACTATGATTGGCCAAAATTTGCCGTTAGTCGACTATTGGTCGACAAAAAAAATAAAAAATAAAATAAGTATAATATTTTTAATGTTTTTTTTTATTATATTTTTTAATTTATTTTTTATTTTTTATCATTCCATTTGGGCTGTGTGGGGTGCTTAATGCCTGAAGGAGTCGACTGAAGGCTTCTTGTCCTCTGCAAAAGCATGCAATTGGTCCACTGATGGATACATCTTGATATTTGTCTAGTCTAGTGTGTTCATTAGATGGGTGAAATCCTCTTTCAGTGCCTCTGTGCCTGTTTTCGTAGGCAGCTAGCCTCTGGTATGCGTGCCATTAGCGTTAGCTACGCTTCTAGGCCTCTTTTCTTTTGGAAAGAATGATAAAGAATTTACAAATTTTAAAATTATTATATATTTTTATTCTTTTTTATATATATATTCGACTAAGAGGTTGGCTAGTCGACTACGGCTCCTTTCGACCGATTAGTCGACTAATCGACTAATAGGGGTCAGCCCTAGTATACATTATACTTTTTTTAATTTATTTTTTAAGATAATTTGTTTCTTTTTACTCGGGTAGTCGATACCTAGAATTTGAAAGTTGGGAAAGTTTAACCGTAACAGCGCCAACACAACCACGGCATCACTAGATAAACAGGAAACACACACACACACACGCGCACGCACACACACACACACACACACACACACAGTGGAAAGCCCCCCTCCCCCCTTACCACCAGGTTGCCTATGACCATGACCATCATGAAGACCACGAGGCACATGGACTGGCCCGCCACCTCCATGCAGTCCCACATGGTCTCGATCCACTCGCCGCAGAGCACGCGGAACACGATGAGGAAGGAGTGGAAGAAGTCTGCATGTGCCAGCGCGGCAGCTCGCAGTCCTCGGCGATCTTGCACACGCACTCCTTGTAGCTCTTGCCGAACAGCTGCATGCCCACCACCGCGAAGATGAAGACGATGATGGCCAGCACCAGGGTCGGTTGCCCAGGGCGCCCACCGAGTTGCCGATGATCTTGATCAGCATGTTCAGCGTGGGCCACGACTTCGCCAGCTTGAAGACCCGCAGCTGTGCGGAGGGAGGGAGAGAGAGAGAGAGAGAGAGGGAGAGAGAGAGAGAGAGAGAGAGAGAGAGAGAGAGAGAGAGAGAGAGAGAGAGAGAGAGAGAGAGAGAGAGAGAGGGGGAGAGAGAGAGAGAGAGGGAGAGAGAGAGGGAGAGAGAGAGAGAGAGAGAGAGAGAGAGAGAGAGAGAGAGAGAGAGAGAGAGAGAGAGAGAGAGAGAGAGAGAGAGAGAGAGAGAGAGAGAGAGAGAGAGAGAGAGAGAGAGAGAGAGAGAGAGAGAGAGACGATCATCAAAAGCTGTTATATATATGTGTGGGAGAAAAGTCAGTGTACAGTATTAGCTGCAAAATATATAGATTGTTGTCATACAATAAGAGAACAGCTATGTAAATTCATGTTCTGGGTGGCTACATCTGTAAAATGATTACCCGATTGAATGATTATTTTTAGGGATGCTCGATATTGTCCAACTCTTAATTTCCGATACCGATATCAACGATACCGATATATGCAGGGTTCCCCCCCCCAAAAAACTGAATAATTTCAGGTAATTAACATTACATATCTCTTGTTGTGGAATTAACACAACATTATGCATACTTTTGACAATAAATAAAATCGGAATTTGTTCTTACTTGCTTGCCTGGGTAATTAATGTTATAGAAATGTAAAAAAAAAATAATAATAATAATAATTTGAAAACCGATACCGATATTTTCCGATATCACATTTTAATGCCGATATCGGCCGATAATATCGGTAGGCCGATAATATCGGACATCCCAATTATTTTGTAATTGAATATGTTTCTGTTGATTGTTTTGACTGTTATTGCTAATATTATGGTATTTTTATTGCTTATAATATATATGTTATTGTTTGTATGTTGGACTTGCTTTGGCAATAAGTATGTTGATATTTCATGCCAATAAAGCCTATTTGAATTGAATTGAATTGAGACGAGAGAAGAAGACGGACCGCGAGCGCAAACGTTACGGATTCTGGATA
>NC_140165.1:8179023-8180306 GCF_963971535.1 Notolepis coatsorum | reverse complement strand
CTGTCGCCCTCAAAACCTTGCCCATGTAGCGTTGCCTCTGTAAATCTTAGATCAAGATTTGTGGTACTGCAACACGACGGATACCGTTTAGTGTGACGAGGGTTTGACGTGTCAGAGAGGGACCGTCGCTTTAGACCGAAGGTCTTCTGCAAACGTCTACAAACGGACCTCTCGTCAGTTTGGTGTGATGGAGTGTGTCTGTGTGTGTGTGTGTGCGAACAAAACACACAACATTTAATAACACGACATGCAACAACAGAGGACAAAGGTAAGGAACCCTAGCGCTGCCAAAACAGCGGCTTTTGCAACGTCTCATGCAAAAAATAGAGAATCATGGGGTGGGTGGGGGTGGGGGGGGGGTGGGGGGAGAATGAAAAGAAAAGAAAAACGACTTGGAAGTTCCCAAGGCAAGGATAGATTTCATCCTGAGAGAATTGTGTCAAAAAAAGAATGCATCTAAAAGCTCGAGAATCCTTTCAATCTACGCAGATTGTGAGACGGATTCCGGCTTTTACTGGCCTTGGGACTAGAAGGCTGCATGAGTGGGCGAGAGAGAGCGAGAGAGAGAGAGGAGAGAGAGAGAGAGAGAGAGAGAGAGAGGAGAGAGAGAGAGAGAGAGAGAGAGAGAGAGAGAGAGAGAGAGAGAGAGGGAGAGAGACAGCGACAGCGACGGCGTTGTCAGTTGGGCTTTATAGCTAGGGTGAGATGAGCCGGGAGGCGTTAGCATTGTCATTAGCTCTTTTGAACTTTGACCCCCCCCCCCCCCCCCCACCTTACGGGTCTTTGGTGGCTCTCTCACCTGGGATGACTGATATAGTTTTCAAGGCCCGCAGAACCCTGAAGGTTCTCAGTGCCGAGACATTGCCCCAGGTCCACAAACTCTGTGACATATCTGGAAGGGAAGGGAGGGAAGGAGAGGGTCCAGGGAAGGAGGGAGGAGGAGGAGGAGGAGGAGGAGGAGGAAGGGAGGAGGAGGAGGAGGAGGGGGAGGAGGGACGAGGACGAGGAGGGGGAGGGAGGAGGGGAGGAGGAGGAGGAGGAGGAGGAGGGGGGAGGGAGGGGAGGGAGGAGGAGGGCGGAGGAGGAGGGGGAGGAGGAGGAGGAGGAGGAGGAGGAGGAGAGCAGGAGGAGGAGGAGGAGGAGGAGGAGGAGGAGGAGGAGGAGGAGGAGGAGAGGTTTGGGCATTTTGGAAAAGAGGGGTGGGGGGTTCACGCGCGCACACATCACACACGCACACACACACACACAGGCACGCAGTGACGAGACAAAAGGGGAGGGGTCAG
>NC_140165.1:8151523-8174023 GCF_963971535.1 Notolepis coatsorum | reverse complement strand
CTACTAGCATGGCTAATGCAAATATATTTTAGTCTGCCCCATTGTTCTGACCGGCATTACGTTCCTTTCTGCTTCGGGTCTGCGCCGCGCGCGTATTTGTCATGACGTCGGCGGCGAACAGGTCGCGTGTAACTGTTCCGCAACAGTAAGTGACTTCCGGGGTAGGCCTGATTGGCCCCGACAGGCACGTGACGCGGCAGTTTGCCGCGTCACGTGCCTGTCGGGGCCAATCAGGCCTACCCCGGAAGTCACTTACTGTTGCGGAACAGGTACACGCGAACAGGTCTATAGACATTCCAAAATACTGCTACACCCGAAAGGCTAACAAGATGCACACAAAAAAACAAAACATCTTAGTCCTTGTCAACAATACATTCCTACACAACTAGGGATGTCCGATATTATCGGCCTACCGATATTATCGTCCGATATTGGCATAAAAATGTGATATCGGAAAATATCGGTATCGGTTTTCAAAAAAAAAATCAAAAAAATTACGATTTTTTTTTGACATTTATTTAATTTTTATTTACCCAGGCAAGCAAGTAAGAACAAATTATTATTTTATTTATTGTCAAAGTATGCATAATGTTGTGTTAATTACACAACAAGAGATATGTAATGTTAATTACCTGAAATGATTCCGCTTTTTGGGGGGGAAACCCTGCATATATCGGTATCGGTTGATATCGGTTGATAATATCGGTATCGGAAATTAAGAGTTGGACAATATCGGTATATCGGTAAAAAAAAGACAATATCGAGCATCCCTAATAACCCATTTCATTGAATCAATCATTCATTTCAAAACCACAATTGTGATCAGACCCTTAGATCCGGGCCGAACGGGGAGACGTCGTGGATAAAGCAGCAGGCGCGCTCTGGGTGTGAAAGGATATGAGTGGACTAAGACTTTGATAGATATTCTGCGTAGCGGGTTGAAGGGGCTCAGGATGTACACGGCTGGCGTGGCGTTGAAGCGGAAGATAGTCTTCCCCCGATTCAATACTATGAAGGTCTGAAAAAGAGAACAGGAGACAAAGAGAAATGGATATCATTTTTATCATCATACCATAATAATACCAGCATGTAAAGATTGGCACATGCCTGTACTACAGTAAAGTTACAGTGCTTGAAAATATAAACAATTTCAACTTGACAGCATACACATCATTCTGAATTAATTACATTTCACTTCCTGTCAGCTATTGATATTAGAAAGGGCTGGATGGTATATGGTCTAAAATGTATTATATCACGGTATAATTTGAAGCATAAACGGTAACGGTATATATCACGTTATCTTAAAATGTCTATATACATGCTTCTGAAGGGGTAAACACTGGTATGGCAGCTATTACTGTACTCTTGTATTACTAGGACATATTTCACATAGTAGGCTACAAAGTTATTTTAAGAACATTTATTGTGGAAAACTGCAATAGAAAAATGCAAAACCCTTTCTCAAGTGTCTGCAGGCAGGTTAACGCGTATCTTGGAACCAGTGCTTTGACCATGTCTTTAAAGCCCTTTCGATCGACAGTTTGAAAAGGAACCAAGTAAACAGTGACAGTGTTTGTTATGTCGGTCCACCGCTGGCTTCCCCCCCCCCCGTTTAACGTAACTTAAAACGTAAATAATCAAAAATAATATAATGATTCTGTTACAGCTGCTGAGCTATACTATAGCTAATGTCCATCAATATCTTCCTTTTAATGAAATAGGTTCAAGAATCGAATCAGGATTGTTAGCAGAGAGAGAGAGAAAGAGGGATGGGGAGACAGAGTGAGAGAGAGAGGGAGGGAGGGAGGGGGCTGCTAGAGTGGAGCTAACGTTGGTTTGCTGAGGCTACATCAACAGTTAACATTACATACGTTTTTTTACGACGTGGGCATTCCAGAATGGCGAGGATGCAAAGCATGTTAGACGATTGGACCCGTCGCAGAGTTTACATTACACATAGAAACTGCGCGACTCGCAAGAGAAGTCGTCACACAGCCTTCAAACGCAGGGCTGAAGAGCTAGTTCGCTTCTAGAATTGAAGGTCCGCTTTGTTCCGTGTCTATTATGAAATGACAATTGCGCGTTGACACGCCCACTACGCAAAGCCTCTGTGGTCCTAAATAATTTTTCCAGTTCGCACATATCTATGTTTAGAGGCAAATGCGAGTGAAATAGTCACACTGTAGAGCCCTGCTTCAGCAAGCGAACGTTAGCTCCACTTCTAGCAGCCCCCCTCCCTCCACACTGTGGTTACGTCATTGCTACTTTAGAGTTGCTCTACCGGTCACAAGGTATAGTCAAAATCCATACCGTAGCGCAAATTCATACCGTTTATACCGTATACCGTTTATACCGGACACCCCTAGGGGGGGGGGGGGGGGTGTCCGGTGTGTGTGTGTGTGTGTGCGTGTGTGTGCGTGTGTGCGTGTGTGTGCGTGTGTGTGTGTGTGTGTGTGTGTGTGTGTGTGTGTGTGTGTGTGTGTGTGTGTGTGTGTGTGTGTGTGTGTGTGTGTGTGTGTGTGTGTGTGTGTGTGTGTGAGAAAAACGTCGCTGGATAGGGCACACAATTTGTATGGCTGACCACCGCCTGCCCCGCCAAGCCCTCTATGTGGCCAACTGAGAGGAGCAAAGCGGGCTGCTGGAGGCCAAAAGAGACGCTTTAATTAAGGACTATACCAGGGACCTCCTAAAGTGTGCAAACATCAACACCACGCAGCTTGAAACAGATCAGCCTGGAAAGTCACTTGTGCCACTGCAGTTTCCCCAAATACACCAAACCAACCAAGACCGAAGATCTGAGAGGCGCACGCAACGACACCAGCGGGCGACTGACATCCCCCCCTGTTATCTGGCTTCCCTTGTGCCATCTGTGGACGGGTGTGCGGATCAAGGATCGGACTCGACACCCACGAGAAGTGGCACTAGCGGCAGTGTCGCTGAACCCCCCCCATCCCTGGAGCAAGCGTCATCATCGCACACGATGGACAGCTAAGAAGTGTCTTGTTATAGCTTCACATTCTGTGCACAATGGACGGCTGCATTCAGTGACGGTACAGTAGATTCAGTTCAAAGTGAGTCACTGCCCCAGCGCCTGCCCTTGCGTGTGTGTGTGGGTGTACACCGGCCAGCCTGTAGTTGACAATGCGTGTGTGTGTGTGGGTCGCGACATCAGAGTGGCGCGGGGCAGTACAGGCTAATAACAGAGCTGGATGAGAACATCCAGGGCAGAGCTATAGGGGCGACAGTGGCTCGGGAGGTAGAGCAGTCGTCTGGCAATCCGGTTCGATTCCCACTCCTCCCGGGCAGCGTGTTGAAGTGTCCTTGAGCAAGACACCTAACCCCTCATTTCTCTCGATGAGCAGGTTGGCACCTTGCATGGTCGCCTCCACCGTAGGTGTGTGAATGTGTGAGTGAATGGGTAAAAATGTGAGGAACAAATTGTAAAGCGCTTTGGATAAAAGCTGCTATATAAATGCAGCCATTTACCATTTAGGGGCGGGACGATACCAGCAGCTCACGATACGATACCGTGACGGATTTGGCCCTCGATATAACGATAATATCACAATATGCGATATCTGCGACGATCGGTATATATAGCGAGACATATTATTTACGGTACATCTGTGTGACTGAAGAAGAAGAAATATCCATACATAAATTATGTATTTATTCACAGAATTGACATGGAAGCTTATCAGATTATTTAGGGTGCATCACAAACTGGCCAATTGAGCATGAAACAATGTACAACAAATTGCATGGTGTCTCTTTAACACACACTGACCGCAGTACCTCACTGACCTCCTCCACCCCCACACTCAGTCACGGTCCCTACGATCCACGGACACTGGTCAGCTCTCCATCCCCCGAACCAGACTGCGGACCTTTGGGGACAGAGCTTTCAGTGTGGCAGCTCCCACCCTCTGGAACTCCCTCCCCGCAGAACTCCGCACCGCCCCAACTCTGGACTCATTTAAAGAACTGCTCAAAACCCACCTCTTCAACTTGGCCTTTAACCCCTAATCTCTCACTTTATATGTATATGTTGTGTCTGTCCACTGTCTGTTACTTTGTTATCCCCCCCCCCCCCCCCCCTGTGTAAAGCGACCTTGTGTCCCTTGAAAGGCGCTATATAAAATGAAGTTATTATTATTATTATTATTAACCTGATTATTATTAACTATTAATTATTTCCCCAACGGAATACTTTGTTATATTTTAATTTTTATAATAAATTGCAATAAAAATATATTTACATTGTTGGTTTTTATAAAATTTTCAATATGTTCACCTCATTCCAATCATAAAATGGGATTGTCAAGCGCATTGATGTATCGATATGTATCGATAACGTGTCGCAAGAGGAAGTATGTTTTTCGTCCCACACCTCTAGGGCAGAGCAGCCTTGGCACCGCGGTTCAGCGGCACAACAGCTGCTCACATCAAGCACTTGGCACCTGGTGATGGGCTGGCACTAAGAAGGACCGGATCCCAGCATGGCACATTTGTGCCGAGATGGGTTTTGCTCCAGTGACTATCAAAACTCCCAGTGGAGGGCGGCTGGGTAGCGCAGTGGACTAAGCACTCGCCTACCACCGCAGAGACTCTGGGATCGAATCCAGCTGTCAGTGGTACCTCCGGCTTGGTCAGTCGTCCCTACTAACACAACTGGCGGTGTTGGCGGGTGGGAAGCCGCTGGGGTTATGTGTCGTGGTCGTTGTAAACTGCGACTCCTACTGGTGGGTCGGGGCGCCTGTTCAGCAGGGAGGGGGGATCTGGGGGGAAATAGCATGAACCTCCGCACGCGTTACGTTCCCCCAGTGAGACTCCTTGCTGTCGGGTGTAAAGAAGCGGCTGGCGACTCCACATGTATCGGAGGAGGCATGTGGTAGTTCTACACCCTCCCCAGGCCGACAGTGGGGCAATGTGCGCAACGACCAGGAAGGAAATTGACATAACAACTAAATTGGGGGATGGGAGAAAAATACAGAAAGCCCAATTTTTTTTTAAATAATTGTATCTTTTTTATAAAAACACCCAGTGGGAAAATAATGCCATCCGTCTTCTTTTTTGCATGGGTATCTGTCTTGGAGCAAGCACTATGGAACGTAGAAAAACCTCTAAAGTTACATAGTGCTGGTTTAACATAACAAATTGAACAAAATGACTGCTGGCCAAACCGTTTCAGTACCATGGAGTATTGTGACAGCAGCTGAGGCAGTACTTAAAACGGAGACCTGTGATCAAGTAATGAATTCATACTTCCAAGAATGAGGCATATGAGTCACATAAGTGGTTGAAGGTCTCGCCAACATTCTTTTTATGGTATTGTCTAGATCCCATTACCCAGAAGGACGTTTTTACCTATGTGGGATTGTGTAATATAGGATTAGGGTTGCGATAAGGGATAGGTTTAAAAATGAAAAACTAAAGACGGCTGCATTTATATAGCGCTTTCATCCAAAGCACTTAACAACTCGTGCCTCACACATTCACCCATTCACTCACACATTCACACACAGATGGCGGGCAGATAGAGTGTAGCACAGTAGAAGTGTCTTGCTCAAGGATAGTTCAACATGCTGCTACTATAGACGGTTAACCCTTTCACCACCACACTACAGAAGGTTAACCCTTTCACCACCACACTAAAGAAGGTTAACCATTTTACTACCACACTACAGAAGGTTAACCCTTTCACCACCACACTAAAGAAGGTTAACCATTTTACTACCACACCACAAATGGTTAACCATTTCACTACCACACTATAGAAGGTTAACCATTTCACTGCCACACTAAAGTAGGTTAACCCTTTCACTACCACACCACAAAGGGTTAACCCTTTCACTACCACACCACAACTGGTTAACCCTTTCACTACCACACTATAGAAGGTTAAGCCTTTCACTACCACACTATAGAAGGTTAACGCTTTCACTACCACACTACAGAAGGTTAACACTTTCACTACCACACTAAAGAAGGTTAACCCTTTCACTACCACACTACAAATAACACTTTCACTACCACACTATAGGTTAACCCTTTCACTACCACACTACAGATGGTTAACCGAGTGCTCTAGCAATGCCAATGTCACTCACACTAAACATTTTCAAAGGTAAACTAAAAAAATATCTCTTCACCTTACCTTTAATACATTGTGCCACGTAGACTCATTACATCCACACTGTGATTATTGTATTGTAAATTATAGCTATTTTGTTGTTTAAGCTGCTATTTTTATGATTTGATTATTATATTGTAAATTATATATATTTTATTGTTGTTGTTTTATTATATGCATTGTTTTAACCTTGATGTCTATTTCTACTGATTGGAACTACTTAGAGCTGCAATTCTTGCATGAAAGGTGTTATACAAATAATGTGTATTATTATGATTATTATGATTATGATTATGATTACGATTATTATTATGAGTAGTAGTATTACTAGCAGGGCTTTTATACTCTTAGAGTCTTGTTTTTCTGTAACCCCCAAGTAGCAGCTCACAAGTGATAACCATGACCAAACGTCATACAAACCAATCATCCATCCCACTGGCAATCAACCCAAATGTCACATTGATATCATTACCTCGTCCCCCCCCCCCCCCCCCCCCCAAGCATTTAAAGATATTTAGAATGATTCATGACCGTGGATAGCTACTACAACCATATCCATAACAATGGAGTCCATCATCCATGAAGGGCAAATTACCGTGGGCATGGATTGGAATGGTGACTCTGAGTCGTTCTATTGCTAAAGGGCAGCAGACAAGGCAGGCACACATGTATTAAAGGGGAACTATCTTATAAATGGCCTTTTTCAGTGTTTAGCATTGTTTCCTAGCTATGTGGACTTATATTAATATGATCTATGTCTCTAATTCTCATATTGGCGCATTCTTCCAATTCTCCTCTCACAATATTCACCCTCACTGAACTGAGTCATCTGAAAATGTGCTGATTTGTGATGTCAGAGAGACTCCGCTGCATGATAATCATCAGTTCCCACCGTGGTTTAGGAGCCCAGGCTCAAAACGGCTTAAGATCTTGAGGTAGAAAAATGCTGTTTTTGAGGACTTGATTAGAAATACAAAACAATGAACTAAAAAAAATAAAACATTACAGAGGTGTTCCATAAACTCACAGGAATTGTGTAAAAGTGCCCAAATAGCGAAAGAAATAGTAAAATAGTTCCCCTTTAAACATCAAAAAGTGGACCTTTAAGGGCAAGAAAACGCCTTAAAGCTGTAGTAGGCCATTTGGGGGAAATTTGCTGTTGTTTTGGGCCCCATGCCGAGCAGAGACTTGGAAATATATATATATTTTTAATTCAGCTTAAAGCTGCTGGTTCCTCTGGTAGTCTATGGACATCCTTTGTTGCGCGTGCATGGGCTTGACAAGTGATGCAGAGCTCGCTCTATTTCTGCTGGGCAGGTACTGTAAACTCACTCCTGCTAATTTCTCAGAAGTTGCCTACTGCAGCTTTAACAAACCGACCCTTTACCAGATCCACCCACATTGACCTTTTCCATTTAAATGTCCTCATCCTTTGTAAAATGCACTTCTATATAAAAGACACTTAAAAAGCCACAATCCAGAATTTATTTGGCCCTATGTAATATTTCACGTTTATTTTACACAATTGATTTTAAATAATTTGGCATAGTTTGTTTAGTTTAGTCTGTTTCAAAGAGTCTGTTCAAAGAGAAGCCGCCTATTCTCGGTCCTTGCCCCACAATGGTGGAACGAACTTCGCACCACAGTTAGGACAGCCGAAACTCTACCAATCTTTCGCCGTCGACTAAAGACACATTTCTTCAATCAATATCTGAAATGAAAAAAATAAAACACGAACCATACTGTCATGCACTTGTCCTAATATACTAACCTACACTGTAGCACTCAACACTTTGATGAACATTTACTCAGCTGATAGAGGTGTGCCCTTCCTGCTGACTTGTCATACAAAACTTGTAAGTCGCTTTGGATAAGAGCATCAGCTAAATGACAAAATGTAAAATGTAAATGTAAATGTTTCAATTCAATGTTTACAAATTTGACCAATTTACCAGTATTTACACGGCGGTCATTTTGCGATTCTATACAACATGTGCTTAGCTTGTCAGTCCTTGTGTCGACGTTCAGATCCCCTCCCCACTTTTTTTTTATTTATTTTTTATATCTGCCCATCATTGTTCTTTTTTCTATAATAAAACCTGTAAATCTAATTCCGATTTTGCGTTTTTATTCCATTTAAACTGTTATTACACATTCCTACACATACATTTATGTTGAACAACTGAGGTATCGATGAAGATGAAGTAACAAAGGAAAAAAGGGGCAAAGGGACTTCCTAGGACATTCTTTGACAATTCTACATCTCCACATACAAAAAAGATCCAGGCGGAATTGATAAATGATAGGGTCCAGAGGGTTTTAAACAAAGCCTCCCGTCCCATGTTTTGTGGTGAGTGGCGGGGGAGATTCCTTTTTTGTTTACATTTAGATTGCAGAGTGGGCCTTTAGAGCCAGTGACGGCATCACCCCCCCCCCCCCCTCCCCCCATTCAAATCGCAAATCCGCATCTCAAAAGGTGATATGTAATGACCCCCATCAGTCCAAACCCCCGTCAGAACGAGGTGCAGGTGTACAGCGGGGGGGGAGTCAGGGCACAGCTGGACCCGTTTCACCTCCTACTCAAACCAACAATCTACTCGCAAGGCCTGCTTGGAAATCTTCAGATTGTTGATGACATCCCTGGATGGGGGGGGGGGGGGCTTTAAAGACCCATTCTCTGATTTGTGGGCAAACATTTACATTTTACATGGCTAATCACATGTATGTACAGTGTTACAGTATTATTATGTACAGTGATACAGGTATATAGACACTATGGTAGTAGTAAGTCATATATACCCAGAACAACCAGGAGCATAAGATATAAACATGTTATGTCAAGCTAGGTATAACTTCATTCAGTGTTCGACAATGCTAAGGAAAATGACACTTGTCATGAGACTTCGAGCAACAGGCTTGTCATTTAGCTGACGCTTTTATCCAAGTTCTGTACGGCAAGACCGCGGGAAGGGTACAACTCTTTCAGCTGAGTAACAATGTTCATCAAATTGTTGAAACTTGAGTGCTGCAGTGTTGAGTGCATAGTAGCAGAGAGACATATTATTAGTATATTCGGAGGAGTGCATGATAGTAGAAGGTTATTTTTTATTTTTTTCAATTCAGATTGATTGATTGAAGTGTGTTTTTAAACAGCACCCTCTAACCCTTTCCGCCCCAGCTTAGGTTGTTATTGTACACATTGGGGGCTGGATGAGCTTCCGGACTGTCCCTCCTGACAGGGGCACAATATGCTGGCGAGGTGAATTATGGCAAAGTGTGAATGGAGCTAACTGCCTCTGAGGTACAGTATAGTCTCCAGATTGAACCGCACACACGTCAGCGCCTCAGACCTATACTGTAGTGACTTTTCAATTGCAAATGCTTCAAGGATTTACGGTTCCATGGGCTATCTATGTTAAATTATATTATGTAGCTTAATTATCTATTAATTAGATCATGATGGGTTCAGTGAGCGCCTGTCTATGTGCTTTGTCTAATCGCAGTGTGTTTGTTTTGTTCATGTGTGTTTTGTTTTTTAATGTGTTGTCTAAGTATGGCGTTGAGTGTGAATGTATATTTCTGTGTTTTCACCATGTAAGTTATTGGACCCCAGGAAGAATAGATTCTGCCATGCAAAAGCTAATAGGGATCTTAATAAAACAAACAAACAAAAAGGAGAACACCCCTCCGAGTCCTCAACCAGCTATACGTATGCTAATTAAGACAGAACAGCTGTTTCAATTGCAAATAGCTGGTGGTCCAGTGGGAGAATGACCAACATCTTTCTACACTAAAAGGTGCGGAACTGGAGACGACTGTAAGCAGCAAAAGCATTGTTTGCAGTTATACAGTTATAAAATAGTTATAAAAGTTATAAAACAGTTATAAAACAGTTATAAAAGTTATAAAACAGTTATAAAATCTTTCGTTGACCTATTGGAGAGTGCGTTTTTTCTTTTGCATGTGTCTCTGTTGGCTCCATCAATCATCTATCTCAAACCCCACCCTCTTTTCCTGATACTCCAATCACAGCCCTTGCTTCCCCACAAGCGACAGTCGTGATTATTGGAGGATCAAGAAAGAAGCCCCCCCCCCCCCGCTTTGACCTTTGACCTCGACGTAGGTCAACCCGCACGGGGGGTCAAGTACGAACCTTCTGATTGCCGTAGAAGGTGTCCAGGTCCTCCAGCGGAGTGGACACCATGCCGGAGGGGATGTCCCCGTAGATGAAGGGGAGGGACTTCCCGGCCTCCAGGTCGCTGTTGGGCTTGGGCCCGTTCTCGTCGTCGGCGCCGGCGACGATGCTGCGGCGCTCCGCCCGCGGTCTCCGGGCCTCCTCCTCGGCGATGCGCCTCTCGATGGCGGCCAGCGACTCGGGGGCGAAGGCGCGGAAGCTGTCGGGTCCTGGCGGTACCAGCAGATGGGCCATCTTGTCATCCTGCTCCTTCAGAGGGCAGCGTGGGGCTCAGCCGGGGGGACGGGGGCCTACGGGGGGGGGGGGGGGGGGAGGGGGAGAGAGGGGTAAATGCTAAGTGGCTGCATTTAATATAGCACTTTTATCCAACGCGCTTTACAATTTGTTTTTTCACTCACACACCGACGACAGAGGCAACCGTGCTCATGTGTGTACCCGCTTAGGTGGATTGTTTTTCTTTTAAGTGTGTGTGTGTGGACTGTGTGTGTGTGTGTGTGTGTGTGTGTGTGTGTGTGTGTGTGTGTGTGTGTGTGTGTGTGTGTGTGTGTGTGTGTGTGTGTGTGTGTGTGTGTGTGTGTGTGTGTGTGTTTGATTGATTGATTGAAAATTTTATTAACGGATTGCAGAATGGGTACAGTACAGCTCAATACATAAAATTGTTAAGGGGATGCAGACCAGAGAAAGACTTTCGTCTTGGTGCACATGCGTGTGTGTGTGCGTGCGTGCATGCGTGCGTGCGTGTGTGTGTGTGTATGTACAATATGTGTATGTATGTATGTATGTATGTATGTATGTATGTATGTATGTATGTATGTATGTATGTATGTATGTATGTATGTATGTATGTATGTATGTATGTATGTATGTATGTATGTATGTATGTATGTATGTGCATGTATGAATATATATATATATAGACATACATATATATTTGATGTATGTATGCACTTTATTGTACTGTATTGCATTTCTATGTTCAGAACCCCAGGAAGACTAACTGATGGGGATCCTTAAATACACATAAACATAAACATGCACATGAGCCTGAACATAAACATAAACATAAATGTTATAAAACAGTTATAAAAGTTATAAAACAGTTATAAAACAGTTATAAAACAGTTTATGAACATAAACATATTCAGTGGTGCTGAATAAGTCAGGTAAAAGTTGATCCCCGGAAAACCGTTTGAATGTAGGAATGATCTCTCTGGTGGCGGAGGGGCTACGATTCCACCATAGCCACGTTTTGACGCCGGAAACCACCTGGAACTTTAATTGGCAGGAAGTACATTTGACAGAACTCCAGCCCCTTGTTCTCTGTACTGTACGTTTGCGCCGCCGTGTACAGAAAGACCCGCGGAGATCAGGCCCAGTGGTGCGCTGACGTGTGAGAAAGGTCTCCGGGCAGCGGGCCAGCGTCTCGTTGGGACCCGTGTTACTTTTGTCAACGAAAATGATGACGTCGTCAACGAAGCTTTTTCCCCTGACTAAATCTAGACTAAAACAAAAAAGACAAAATCGAGACTAAAACTGACTAAGACTAAAATGAAAAATAAATGAAGGTGACTAAATATGATAAACGAAAAAGGACCATTTGACACATGACTAGGGCTGCAACTAACGATTATTTTGGTAATCGACTAATCTGTCGATTATTTTTGTCATTCGATTAGTCGACTAATCTAACGATTATTTTTGTCACACCCTCAATCTCTGCTTCCTGTGGGCATGGCTCCTTCTCCAATGCATGTTTTACCTCACATGCTCAAGTCTGCACACCTGTGAATGTCACCCTGTTGTCCAGTCCCTCTGCCTTAACAGTTAACTTAACATAACATGATGATCCCATAGCAAATTAAAATAATGACTCATGAAACATTTGAATTAGGATCTTAAGCAACTTTAAATCAAAATGTATTTGAACAATACAACAATCACTCATAACAAGATAAATAAATTAAATAATACAAATTAAAGTGGAAGTGTTTAAATAACAAAAAAATATATATAGCAGACTTCTTAGCTTAACATCCCAGGGAACTATTGGGATAACTGGGGATGTTGTTTGCTCCTGACAAGAGTCTCAAAGTCTGGGGTGATGGTAGACAATAAAGCAACTCTGAGGTCATGCTCAATGTCCAATCTGTTCCTCTGCTTTGTCTTCAGCTGGACCAGAGCTGAGAAGCCACTTTCACAAAGATAGGTAGTTATGACTAATCGACGCAAAAATTCTTTAAAAAAGTTTTTATGATCGACGTCGTCGATTATGGCGACTAATCGTTGCAGCCCTACACATGACTAAGACTAAAACTATTGGTTTGATTATGTCTTATGGTGTATATATGTGGAGCACTTCTATGCTCTATATGTATATATATATTCTTTTTGTACAACCAGGGGTCATGTCTGCTTCACATGGGCTGTGGAAACGTTCGGTTGACTTTACTGTTTTTGTTATTTTAAGACTGGTGAGGGTCTTTAACTGTTTACATCTTTAACTCATTGCGTTATGGGGGGAGTGGGGAGAGGGGCGTCTACATGAATCTATGATCCCAATAGAAATTAATGTGAATTTGACTGACTGTAGCGGTACATAGAATTGCATTACAAGAGAATAAAATGCCTTTTTTTCATTAACGAAAACTAGACAAAAAATGTTTTCTGCAACTAAATCTAGACTAAAACTAAAAAAGACAAAATCAAGACTAAAACTGACTAAGACTAAAATGCTCAGACCTGTAGTTGACTAAGACTGACTAAACGAAAAATAAATGATGGTGACTAAATATGATGAAAAAGAAAAAGGAGCATTTGACACACGACTAAGACTAAAACTAAAATTAAAATAGCTGCCAAAATTAACACTGATTAGGACACGAAGGGACAACGTCGGAGGAGATCTCCGCGGTCACGGTTCACGTTTACAATACAAAGATGCATCTTCTAATCGAAGCTTTAGCCGATTTATTTTGCACATAATCTCACACGCGTCTAAAAACGTGCACACGTTCATTTTGTTTGACAGTCACTGAGAGTAAATGATTTTGAACACGGGCCTCTCCAGTGATGTCATCGGGGACATTGAATCCTTGCGTTGTGTTAATTACATGCACCGTGAAATGATAAGGTAGCAGTCCCTATAAGACAAGGTATCGCACATTTTCCATCTACATCATTTCATTGAGCTGTAATTAACACAACAGAAGGATTCAATGTCAATCAGCATAGATTTTTGGGTGAAGTGCCCCTTTAACAAAGTCATTAAAAACATGTCTTTCAGAGGACGGCATACAGGTAGTGGAACTTGACCAAAGAGGATTATTATTATATTATAAACTGTTATGTCATGAGTATAATTCTTTCAGCGTCTGATTTTAGTTGTGTGTCTGATTCTGAAGTGTTTTTTTTTAGCACAGCCAACACGGGGCATGGCCTTCTCCGAGTGTCACTCATCTAGATGTGACTGATGGGCCAATCAGAGTGACTCAACTATATTATGGAATATCTCCAAGGAAGCAGATTGGATGTCTGGAAGGGCTTGATTTAGTTGACATCGCAGCGGAGAGAGGTCAAAGGGTAACGTGCAGGGTCAGGGCTTGGCATTGCCCCCTGGAGCAAGCACCTGGATGAGCACGTTGGCGATATGACAGGTGGCGATATCGCAGGGGATTGAACTATAGTGATGAACCCATTAATCAAGCCGATATCTGGCATTTTGAAATAATAACCGCACCTAGTAGCGCTCGCCCTCATAGCAATCTTTTTTAATCTTCAGTCCGTTTATTTCGTTTATTTGTTGATTTAAAATAATCAAGTGGAGTACAGAAAAGGAGAGAATCTTTGCGTCTCATTTGTTATTATTAAATTGTTCAATTGTTTTTAACTATCTGTCCACATACTGTAGGTTTGTCATCATTAAAAGAACACGCCAACATTTTGGCTGCATGTTAGCCTAGCTTAGCACAATGAATGGAAGCGGACAGTGCCGGTTAGCCTTCGGGAGAGGTGTTAGTTGGACAATGTCTAGGCTAACCGGCCACGTCCGCTTCCATTCATTGTGCTAAGCTAGGCTAACGTGCAGCCAGACAGCTTTCTACTGAACGCACCGAGAGGAAACTGGTATCTATATTCGTGTCTCTCTCTGGACAAGACGGTAAGCTAATTTCCCAAAATGTTGGCGTGTTCCTTTAAGGACGTTTGAGCGAGAGGAGGAAGTGTGTGTGTGTGTGTGTGTGTGTGTGTGTGTGTGTGTGTGTGTGTGTGTGTGTGTGTGTGTGTGTGTGTGTGTGTGTGTGTGTGTGTGTGTGTGTGTGTGTGTGTGTGTGTGTGTGTGTGCGTGCGTGCGTGCGTGCGTGCGTGCGTGCGTGCGTGCGTGCGTGCGTGCGTGCGTGCGTGCGTGTGTGTGTGTGTGTGTGTGTGTGTATGTATGTATGTACAATATACTGTGTATGTATGTACAGTATGTATGTGTGCATGTGCATGTATGAATATATATATATATGCATACATATATATATTTGATGTATGTATGCACTTTATTGTACTGTATTGTATTTTATGTTCAGGAAGACTAACTGATGGGTGTGTGTGCCTTTTTAAATACGGGGGCTAAAGATAAACGGTGCGCTTGGTCTCATGCTGAACTCTTGAGCAGTGGCTTCTCGTTGAAAGGGCTGGGGGGGGGGGGGGGGTTGGGGGGCACTGGGGGGGTGGGCAGCAATGGTGGGTCTGACGCGGGTGACAGGCGAGGTCGTTCCCGAGGTGATTCAGAGAGGGCCACTGTGATAGAGCCACGGCTGACGGCGAGGGAGAGGAAAGACAAAACAAAAAAAGGAAAAGACAAAACGACAGGAAGTAATCCCTGGTGCGCGCACACCCCCCCTTTTACCCCCGTTTATTCATCTGACCAAATCTATTTATGGTGGCTTTTAGCTCCATGGAGGAAGTGGTCGCTGGCAAGAGAGCTACAGGCAGTGAAGCAATTCAATAAACGGAGTGTTTTATCTAGTAATTAATCGTGGATGGTTTAAAATTCACTGATGAAGGCGTGGGGACGTGTAATAGTTTGGAGTAAATGAACATGTATGCACGTATTGAATACATTGAATTCATGTATTGAAAATGTATTGAGCCGTACTGTATTATACCCATTCTGCAATCTGTTAATAAAGTTTTCAATCAATCAATCAATCAATCAATCAATCAACACAGCGTCTTTACTCTTTATATGCTAGGCTTCTTCACATCGGGGGCACTCTTCACTTGCATCCTTTTATGCATCTCTCTGTGGCTTTTGTCTGAGGCAGGCGTGCTGAACGCAGATGCTAATCAGCAGTTAGCCACACCTGTGGCTTAAAGGTAGAATCTGTCAAACACTGCGCTTTGTTTCCTTTTTTGTTTTCGGTCTAGACGTCTCTTGGTAGAGCCTGAGGCGTGGCCAGCAGTATAGCGACTCCTCGCACATTACCTAATAAAATCCAACCCAAACATCAAACAATAACGATACATGCAAAAAAAGAAAAAGAAAAGATACTCAAAAACAAAAACAAAGCGCACTACCAAGCAGGGGCTCTTTTGCCTATAGGGGTCACTGTTTGTCGATATTACAGGTTCTACCGTTAAATTGCAAAAATAGGTGGATATGGCTAATAATTTGTGAGCTATAAACTACAGAAACAGAAAGACAGACTTGTCATTCAATGTTTAGATGCAAAGCATCTCTATGACCGGCAACGTCACTAACTAACTCACTCATTCATACAGTCAGTCAGTCAGTAATTCATTCACTCACACTTAACCACTCTGCCCCTAGTGGCGGCTCAACGGCATGGCACTTTGTGTAAAACCAGCTCAATCCATACCAACCACAACAATCAATCACCATGTGCAACACTTGCAGACCGCGCCTGCACAGAGCGCCCACCCAGAGCTAACCATCTCAACACCACAGAGCAGCCCACCCAGAGCTAACCATCTCAACCCCACAGAGCAGCCCACCCAGAGCTAACCATCTCAACACCACAGAGCAGCCCACCCAGAGCTAACCATCTCAACCCCACAGAGCAGCCCACCCAGAGCTAACCATCTCAACACCACAGAGCAGCCACCCAGAGCTAACCATCTCAACACCACAGAGCAGCCACCCAGAGCTAACCATCTCAACCCCACAGAGCAGCCACCCAGAGCTAACCATCTCAACACCACCACAGTATCAACATTCCTGCTAGAAAATTATCACATTCGGTAGATTACTTTTATAACTTTTGACTGACGTTCTGAGTTGTGTTTATAGGTTAGCTAAGAGAGAGAGAGAGAGAGAGAGAGAGAGAGAGAGGTTTTCCACTGGGCCAATATCACAGTCGATGTCACTCTCTCATCACGTACACATGGTGTGTTTGCTGTGCGGGCGGATCTGTAGACAAAGAGCTCCGAGCTCAACGCCACACGGGCCGCAGCTCGTCCCCGTTTCTTCAACACCACAATTACCGTCAACAGACACCGACTTTCCCCTTGATAGCAGCACCGTCCCCTGCCTCCCCCTCCCCCCTCCCCCCCCCCCCCCCCCGGCACCCCTGCCCCAAAGCCTACCCTGCTCTCCCAGGGCAGCGGCAGGAGAAAAGCACAAAAACAAGATCTAAACACACTAACCCCCCCCCCCCCCCCCCGTCCCGTCTCGAAGGTGCTTTTTTTTTAAATTATTCCCCCCCCCCCCCGCCCCCACTTTTTCTCCCCATTTTCTATTTTTCTCCCATCCCAATTTAGTATTTTTCCAATTCTCCCCTCCCCTGTCTTGAACGTTGCTAGACTATGGCCTCCCACTGGTCGGCTGTAGTGAGGATAGAAGCCTTGCATCACGTGTCCCCTCCGGTACACGAGGAGGCAGCCTGTCGCATCTTTTCACCGCAGCAGCTCGAACTCTCAGTGGCGAGGAGTAACGCGCCGTGGGAGGCTCACGCTGCCCCCGATACTTCCTGTTTCCGCCGCACCGGCGTCACCCAACCCACCTGTAGGAGTCGCTGTCCACAACGTCCAATCCCCACTCACCGGCTTTCCCACCCTCTAACACTGCCAATTGTGTTAAGTATGACGGCCGGCCAAGCCGGTAGCAACGCCGAGAGCTGGGCTCGATACCAGCGTCTCCTGCGTTAGTGGCGAGCGCCTTGCCCACTGCGCCACTCAGCCGCCCCCTCTTCGACCTTTCTGATCTCCTTGTGCTTTCTATAACGTGTCCTCGTGGCGACTGTGTGATGCAATGACTTCCTGTTGATTGCACGCTGCGCTGGGAATTTAGAATTGACCCTACAGATGGGAGTTCTGCCTTGTTAGCGTGATTAGGTTAATGATAGGAAACCAATCAAGCGGCCAGTGGCGAACCGCCGTCCCTCCTCTCTGATCTCCTCTGAGAGTGCATCAATCAATCAGCATTTGTATGACTGGACAGGGGGGGGGGGGGGGGGGGGTGACGCTGGAAGACAAAGACTGAAGACAGACAAACAGTGTCCCCCCCATTGTATAGCAGTGCCTAAAGACATGCGAGTATTGATTAGGTTAACAAGGCACGAGACCTATACTGTATTGCCTGGCTAACGATAAGACAGGTGGCTGTGTTTGTGGGACGGTATAAAAAGGCTGTAACCTCTTCCGCCCCCCCCCCCCCCCCTCTGGGCTTTCCCTCCAGCGTAGTCGTAGAGACGTCCTGCTCGAGTGGCGTTGCCCGGGATAACAAGCCCGTCGTGTATATTATGCGTGTCATTGTTAAATCGTCAGTTAATAAAGAGAGCATTCGGAGTATTTGTGCATATTCGCAGCGGATTCAACCTTTACCGGACGCGGTGCTTTTTTTTTTTAAATCGCCACAGCGACGACACCCACCCGGGACACCACCGTAGGCTATACACGCCCTGGTAAACAGGGAATCCCCCTGGAGGGGAGGGGGGGTGGGTCTCCAGAGTAATCTCTCCTCTGTGTGGCGTCTGTGATGTGTCCCTCTCTATGGTATCTCCAGCGTGATCTCTCCCTCTGCCGGTCGTCGTCCCTTTCTCCTCTCGGAGGCGGGACATGGGAGACGGACAGATCGGCCACACCTTCTCACACACAGACGACCCCCTCGTCGTTTGAAAGAACAGGAGGCGTAGCGGCAGGTGTGCGCCGCGATCTCAACGGCAGATTATAGCCTTTGGGAGGACTGAACGATTCTAATGACGATGTCACAATGGCTACTGCCCGGCCCATTGGAAAGCCCTGCGGTGGTGGTGGTGGTGGTTAGGGGTGGGAATCACCAGAGGCCTCACGATACGATACCATCGCGATACTTGAGTCACGATACGATATTATTGCGATGCTAAATATATTGCGATGTGCTGAGTATTGCGATATTAATATTGCGATATGTTGCGATTTATTACCTTTTTTCAACCGCAAAGTAAAACTTTGTCAACATGTTTTATCTAATAAAATAAAGTGTTCAGTCTGTTCATCTCACTTCAATCATTTGTATTGCAGAACGTGGTATTTTCTCAAGCAGACAGATGTAAACACTGTAATCTGTGTTGCATGTACCTGACACACTGAACTGTGTTTGTATTACAGTCATATTCCAACTTAACTGAATGCACGTGTGTGCGTGTGTGCGTGTGTGTGTGTGTGTGTGTGTGTGTGTGTGTGTGTGTGTGTGTGTGTGTGTGTGCGTGTGTGTGTGTGTGTGTGTGTGTGTGTGTGTGTGGACTACTGTACTATTACAGGTATTGAAATGAACAATGCAACTTCATTATCCAACATCTTTTATTTTAATTTTTTTTTTTAATAAAAAATGTAATATCGATACTTGGCGTCTCTGTATCAATACAGTATCGCCACGCAAAGTATCGCGATACTACTACGTATCGATTTTTTACCCCACCCCTAGTGGTGGTGGTGGTGGTCTGGCAGGCTGGTGTGGATACGATGCACAATAGGCCGTGGAGAAGACTGTGTGTGTAAGTAACTGTATTTGCGGTGGGCCTGTCCGGTATTACGGTGGGCTGCGGTGGACGGCCACAAGTATATTTATGAATGGGACAAGCTATTGTTCTCATGGGTGACCGAAATGGCCTAATAATGGGCCTATATACATGCTTATTACCAGGCTGAGAGATGTGTATCGTGGCTGATAATATCATTCCGAAAGCCTGCAGTTACTCAAAATGGCTTGATTTGCACATCTCACGCATTAGTTCTCACACATGTAGTTCACACACATGTAGTTCACACACACAGTAGTTCTCACACAGTAGTTCTCACACATGTAGTTCTCACACATTAGTTCTCACACATGTAGTTCACACACACAGTAGTTCTCACACATGTAGTTCACACACATGTAGTTCTCACACATGTAGTTCACACACACAGTAGTTCTCACACAGTAGTTCACACACAGTAGTTCTCACACATGTAGTTCACACACGCAGTAGTTCTCACACATTAGTTCTCACACATGTAGTTCACACACACAGTAGTTCTCACATGCAGTAGTTCTCACACATTAGTTCTCACACATGTAGTTCACACACACAGTAGTTCTCACACATTAGTTCTCACACATGTAGTTCACACACACATTAGTTCTCACACATGTAGTTCTCACACATGTAGTTCACACACACAGTAGTTCTCACACAGTAGTTCTCACACATGTAGTTCACACACACAGTAGTTCACACACACAGTAGTTCACACACATTAGTTCACACACAGTAGTTCACACACATTAGTTCACACACACAGTAGTTCACACACATTAGTTCACACACAGTAGTTCTCACACATTAGTTCTCACACATGTAGTTCTCACACATGTAGTTCACACACATGTAGTTCTCACACATGTAGTTCACACACACAGTAGTTCTCACACATTAGTTCTCACACATGTAGTTCTCACACATGTAGTTCACACACACAGTAGTTCTCACACATTAGTTCTCACACATGTAGTTCACACACACAGTAGTTCACACACACAGTAGTTCTCACACATTAGTTCTCACACATGTAGTTCACACACACAGTAGTTCACACACACAGTAGTTCACACACATTAGTTCACACACAGTAGTTCTCACACAGTAGTTCTCACACATGTAGTTCTCACACATGTAGTTCACACACACAGTAGTTCTCACACATTAGTTCTCACACATGTAGTTCACACACACATTAGTTCTCACACATTAGTTCTCACACATGTAGTTCACACACATGTAGTTCACACACATGTAGTTCACACACACACATTAGTTCTCACACAGTAGTTCACACACATGTAGTTCACACACACATTAGTTCTCACACAGTAGTTCTCACACTGTAGTTCACACACACACATTAGTTCTCACACAGTAGTTCTCACACTGTAGTTCACACACACAGTAGTTCTCACACTGTAGTTCACACACACATTAGTTCTCACACAGTAGTTCTCACACTGTAGTTCACACACACATTAGTTCTCACACATGTAGTTCACACACACAGTAGTTCCTGACATCATATCCTGAGAACTATTGAACAGAAAATGCACCCAAGAGTTCACACATAACGTTCCCATTTGGAAGACTATATTATTTCATCCAATGCACCTTATCTTATTAAAGATTCAGCACAATGACTTTAATCAAGACCTTATTGTGGACTGTTAGTGTCACGACGAGTGTCATGTTTTCAGCTTCCGATGTATTATTTGGTTTGTTTCAGGAGGCCACGCCCCCTCTCTGAGCACAGCCCAGTCCCAGGAGGCCGAGGGGGCGTGGCCTTCTGTTCACTATAGAGACCATAGATGCTTGATTGTTAGGAACAGAGTGTTGTCCTTACAACCACTTAGCGAGATGTGATTTATGGGCCAATCAGAGCGACACGGTGTAGATTACGCAACACTTCCAAGGAAGCAGATTGGATTTAGATTTAGATTTGGTTGATATCCCGCAGGGGGATAAGAGATCGAAGGGCTTTCACAATTTTTCACAACGACGACAGTTCCAACTATTTTGACGTTACATCAACATACCTTCTGTTAAAAAATTAAATGCAGCGAGATTGAAAAACACGATTTTCCATTTGTAATGAATCTTTAAGAATGGACAGCGCCTGTGGGAATTGAACCTCTAACTAAACCAGGACGGATGTGCTGGTGGCTCTTGCCGTGAGCGACACAGCACTGTGAGCAGTCACACGGGACTAATACTTTTGACGTCTTGAAAGCATAATGCTGCCATCTGTAGTGATTCAAATTAAATTTGAATATGAATTAATTTAATGTATAATGTTTAATACAGTGTTTTCCCACTCAGAGAGGTTTGACACCTTCATGTGTACATTTCTGGAATGATTCCTTGGGATTCCATCTTAGAATCTTACCCCTCAATAGTTTCCCAAGGCCTGTAGGCATTATTATGTGCTCATTTCATGTATTTTCTATTCTACTAAAACTGAATGAAACCATAAACAAAGTGGCCTGTTGGGATGTTAGATCCTAATGTGAGAAACTGTGATTTTATATGTTTGCACTTTGTGCTCATTTTACCCTTGCTATTATTTTACTTAATTGCTGCATACTTTGACCTTTATCGTGTTTTGTAACAGATGACAGAAATTCAAGAAGCCTATTGCAACGTGAGGTTCTGATATGATTTTGATTACCTGCATTATTTTATCCCACTTTATGCTTTGCTCTTGTTGCTTGTTGTCTTATTTCTTACTGACGTAAAGCACTTTGAACTGCAATCCCCTGTATGAAAGGTGCTATACAAATAAAGTTATTATTATTATTATTATTATTATTATTATTATTATTATTATTATTATTATTATTATTATTATTATTATATTATTATTATTATTATTATTATTATTATTATTATTATTATTATTATTATTATTATTATTATTATATTATTATTATTATTATTATTATTATTATTATTATTATTATTATTATTATTATTATTATATTATTATTATTATTATTATTATTATTATTATTATTATTATTATTATATTATTATTATTATTATTATTATGTGTTCATGAGCACGTCCAGTTCTCAGAATCCTCATCTTGTGTGAGATCGTGCCCCTGATTCCTCTACGGATCAGCATCCATGCAGAAGCGACACCTCGAGAACACAACT
>NC_140165.1:8051635-8151323 GCF_963971535.1 Notolepis coatsorum | reverse complement strand
GAGAGGAGGGAAGAAGGCGAGTCTCGCAGGCAATATTACCTTGATAGTGGTTTCAAAACGAGCCGAGGGGCCAGCAGCTGTCGCCATGTTGATGTCTTCTCCGCATATTTCCAGGACTCCTCCGGCGCTTCTGCTGCTAATAATAAGGAACATCTCCTTTTCCTCCTCCGCCCTGTTGTCCGGATCTCATCTCACACGCACATTATTAAAATCGAGACACTGATCGCCTCATATTCGCAACATGGGCAGAGGCTTGGAGGAGAGGAAAAAGAAAAAAACTGTTAGTCATTAGACGCTCTCTCTCTCTCTGCCTCTCTCTCTCTCTCTCTCTCTCTCTCTCTCTCTCTCTCTCTCTCTCTCTCTCTCTCTCTCTCTCTCTCTCTCTCTCGCTCAATCACCACGATTCCCAAAAGCGCAAATCGAGTGACCTGACCGATCAAGGTGGCAGGTTGAGCCTTCCTTCCTTCCTTCCTTCCGAGCTTCTCAGCTTCTCTTCTCTCCTCCCCATCTATCTTCCTGAGGAGCGACTGAATGGATCTGACTGGGTCTGGGCGTGCCCTCCTCGCCAGATGTGTGTATATTCCTTGTAATCGGAGCCACTATGAGCAATTAACCTTCATTATTAAAAAAAATATGGAGTCGTCGTTTTCTTTTGACACCCTTGCTGCTTATTATTTGCCTCAGATCCGGAAACGGGGTTTGATCGGAATATAAATATACGCGTCGTTGCCTTCTCAAGTGATCATAATTACAATTAGAAGACGCGCTAGTCCCTATATAATGGAACACCTGCCCTCCCTCTGACAAGTGTGGCCCATTTCGCGTTTATTTGGCGTGATATGGGGATTATATTCATTCAATTATACAGTATGTGCGAGTAGACTGTAATAAAGACACACACGATAAGATGAATGAATGAATGAATGAATGAAAACTTTATTTAACAAATTGCAGAATGGGTACAAATACAATACAGTACGGCTCAATACAGACAATTGTTAAGGATGCAGACCAGAGAAAGACTTTCGTCTTGTTTACATCAGGGTCCCCCATTTTCAATTCATAGTGACATTTATGACACACACAACATACATGACATTTATGGCATAGGGACATACATGACATAAAGGTATTTAGTAGGCCTACTGTTATTTGTGACATATACGATATGCAAATATACAGTACTGTTACCCATCCTGACAGAGTATATACATATGATGGGGAGGGGACTGTACATTAGATTAACCCAAACGTATAGGCATAGCCACTCCAGTTAAAACACTATATGATTTTGAAATCAGTTAGGCCCAATTAGGACCAGTTTAGTCCGTTGACGATTGCATTTTTGGTTTATATCGTTCAAACTTGATACTTGAATACACTGGTATTTATCAAACGAACGCAGTGGATTAGGAATCAAAGCAGGGGAATGTCGCCTAATTAGCCTCTATGTTCTGGTTAATTTAGGTGCGCACAATGCAGACAATGTATTTACCTAGATTGGTAATAAAACAAATGTATCAGGGAGATTAATTGAGGATAGCCTGATTTAAATGTTTCTCCTCTATTATAAATCCATCTCGAGGATTGATGGATTAGCATTTACAAGCCCTTTGAATTTGGCAGCCCTTATAGCCTATACTTGCTGTGTACAAATCGATCCACGCCTCCGGTTGGTTGGTATAAGGCTATTTCAATGTGGGGATTTGGTCCTGAAGCTGTCACGCGATATATTGCCTGGTATCATCGAAAAACACGATTTAATAAAAACTCAAACTCCTAAATGGATTTCTGAATGGTCTGTGTGAAGCTGGTTGGGTCATCGTTTGGGAGAATCACACTGGTAAATCATGTGGAGACTCCCTTGCCTTGTATCAGAAAACGACACCTCATTTGTTAAACCTTTATTTACCCAGAGTATAGGTTCTGTGGATCTGCCCGGTACAACCACAGTCTGACACTGTTGACCACTAGGAGCTGCCCAGTACAACCACAGTCTGACACTGTTGACCACTAGGAGCTGCCCAGTACAACCACAGTCTGACACTGTTGACCACTAGGAGCTGCCCAGTACAACCACAGTCTGACAATGTTGACCACTAGGAGCTGCCCAGTACAACCACAGTCTGACACTGTTGACCACTAGGAGCCGCCCAGTACAACCACAGTCTGACTCTGTTGACCACTGGGAGCTGCCCAGTACAACCACAGTCTGACTCTGTTGACCACTAGGAGCTGCCCGGTACAACCACAGTCTGACACTGTTGACCACTAGGAGCTGCCCAGTACAACCACAGTCTGACACTGTTGACCACTAGGAGCTGCCCAGTACAACCACAGTCTGACACTGTTGACCACTAGGAGCTTCCCGGTACAACCACAGTCTGACACTGTTGACCACTAGGAGCTGCCCAGTACAACCACAGTCTGACACTGTTGACCACTAGGAGCTGCCCAGTACAACCACAGTCTGACACTGTTGACCACTAGGAGCTGCCCAGTACGACCACAGTCTGACACTGTTGACCACTAGGAGCCGCCCAGTACAACCACAGTCTGACACTGTTGACCACTAGGAGCTGCCCAGTACGACCACAGTCTGACACTGTTGACCACTAGGAGCCGCCCAGTACAACCACAGTCTGACACTGTTGGCCACTGAGCAACTCCACTGGAGCGGTTTTGGGGTTAAGTGCCTTGCTCAAGGGCACTTCAGCGGTGGGTATTGAGGGACGGGCAAATGTTATTCCATCACTTCACCCACCCAGATTGTTCTTGCCGGTCCGGGGGATCGAACCGGTGACCTTCCGATTACAAGCCACCTTTAGACCACCACTGCCCCAGTGTATACTGTCGCCCGAGCAGGCCAGCACAGGAGGCGATGAGGCAAGGAGCTATAGGTTGGAGCTCTGTGTCTGAAGGACTTGTATTATTTTAATGTGAAACTGGCAAATTATTCCACAAAGAGCAAAAGTGTTGTAGACTTATAGTTACGTTGGAGGCAACTTTGTTGGAGATTTAGCTATGTTTTATGTTTTTATGTTTATTGTATTCATTTGAATGTTTTTATGTTTTAAACCTTTTTATTCTTATATTTTTTTATTTTATTCATTTGAATGTTTTTATGTTTTAAACTGCTTTTATTTTTCCTTTTTGCTGTGACGCACCTTGAGATCTCATTGAGTTTAAAGTGTGCTATATAAATGAAATGTATTATTATTATTATTATTATTATTATTATTATTATTACAAGTCATTGGGTACGCATTTGAATCAGACAGCATAATATCCATGTCTAATAGGCCTCAATATTATATGGAACATTTGCTGATAAATGTTAAAATTCCCATCATGTGAGGATCTGAGTCTTGAGCGATCGATAACGGCAAAGAGATATAGCTAGACGCTGCTTTCAGCAATGGATCGGGCTGCTGGTCGCTTGAGTAGACAGATAGATCGTTTATTTGTCGTCAGGAGGAAATTAGTTTCCACAGTCGGTACACAAACAAGTAAGACAAACAGAATTATACAAAATACAGGATTTACAGGAACACTTAATTACAGGGATCACACAGCACATACAAAGACGTGGATTGACTCTGCACACCACACACTGGATTTCACGTCATTTAAGAGGTCACAAAAGAAAACGCCAACATTTTGGGAAATTAGCTTATCGCCGTGTCCGCTTCCATTCATTGTGCTAAGCTACAGTAGGCTAACGTGCAGCCAGATAGCTTTCTACTGAAGGCACAGAGAGGAAACTGGTATCGATCTTCTTGTCTCTCTCTCTGGAGAAGATGGTAAGCTAATTTCCCAAAATGTTGGCGTGTTCCTTTAAGAGGTCACATTTAAAAGCGTGTAAGGAGAAGCCGCCTTTTCTCAGTCCTTGCCCCAACCATTATCTAAAATTAAAAAAATGTAAAAGTAAATAAAAAATCTAACCCTAACTAACCTTACTGTCATGCACTTGTCCTAATATACTAACCTTGATTGATTGATTGATTGAAAACTTTATTAACAGATTGCAGAATGGGTACAGTACAGTACAGCTCAATACATACAATTGTTAAGGGGATGCAGACCAGAGAAAGACTTTCGTCTTGTTTACATCAGGGTCCCCCATATTTCAATTCATCGTAACATATATGACATACATGACATACATGACATACCTACACTAGCACTCAACACTTTGATGAACATTGTTACTCAGCTGATAGAGTTGTGCCCTTCCTGATGTCGTACAGAACTTGTAAGTCGCTTTGGATAAAAGCGTCAGCTAAATGACTAAATGTAAAATGTAAAATGTATGGCTGTGGGAACAACACTCTTGCCACAATGGGCCTTTCTGCACATGGGTAGTCCATACCTACGCCCCGAAGGAGGAGGGGTAAAGTGCTGGCAGAGTGGGTGGTCTGGGTCATGTAGACTGTGAGTGCTTTGAGGATCAGGGTTGAAGAGACACATAATCAGATCAGGAGTGGGAATACCAGTGAGTTTGCTGGCTAAATGAGTTACCTTCAAGAATGTATTCTAATCGGTGACTGTAAGCATAATGGAGGAAAACAGATGGCACCATATATAGAAGAACTGGCTCAATAATGCTACGGTACAGGCGGAGAAGAAGATGGAGTCGGACAGACAGGTGTGTTGGTTTGTGACAGACGGGTTGTGAGTCTTGGTTGACCACGTTTGTAAAATGTCCATAGTGTTCTGGTTGAAGCTGAGCTTACTGTTGTCCAGTGTAGTGCCAAGGTATCTGAAAGACTACATTTACTTAAAGTGTAAAGAGTGCATTTACTTAAAAAGTAAAGAGTACATTTACTTAAAAAGTAAAGAGTACATTTACTGTACTTAAAAAGTAAAGAGTAAATCTTATTTTTTTTTTTAAACTTTGGCCATTCCGCTGGCTCTTTTTTGCGTTTATCGCATTTACTCTGGTCAAGAATGACCGACAGAAACAGGCTGAAGGGGTACAGATGGGGGGGAAGACACTCTGGGAAAGGCACGGCTGCAGTCCGGGATTCGAACTTGCTAAACCCCAGATCCGTGACGAGCACGGTTGTCCCCGGCGCCGAAATAGCGCTCGAGGTACGCGGTGAGCTACTGGAGCTCCCCAAGAGTAAATCTTCTTAAAGTGTAAAGAGTACATTTACTTAAAAAGTAAAGAGTACATTTACTTAAAAAGTAAAGAGTACATTTACTGTACTTAAAAGGTAAAGAGTAAATCTTCTTAAAGTGTAAAGAGTACATTTACTTATAGAGTAAAGAGTACAGTTTCTTAAAGAGTAAAGAGTACATTTACTTAAAGTGTAAAGAGTACATTTACTTAAAAAGTAAAGAGTAAATCTTCTTAAAGAGTAAAAAGTACATTTTCTTAAAGAGTAAAGAGTAAATCTTATTAAAGAGTAAAGACTACATTTTCTTAAAGAGTAAAGACTACATTTTCTTAAAGAGTAAAGACTACATTTACTCTTTAAGTAGAGTGAACACATCACTCCTGTCCTCCACTCTCTCCACTGGCTCCCGACCAAGGAACGTATCAACTTCAAAACACTACTCCTCACCTTCAGTTCAAAGCCCTCCATAGCCTGCCCCCCCCCCCCCACCCCTACCTGACTGATCTCCTTCTCCCCTACCGCCCCACCCCTTCCTCCTCCACTGCCTCCCTCACTGTCCCGTCATCCAAACTCAAAAACTTTGGTGATCGGGCCTTCTCACGCACTGCACCTCAACTCTGTAACTCCCTTCCCCAACCTCCCCCCCCCCCCCGCCCTCCAACCTGTTTCGATGTTTGTTACTGTGGCTTTATGTCTCTGTGTATCGCATGCTCTTTTCCCCTGTTTCCCCCGTGGTCCTATGTTCCTTTAGTTTCTTTGTTTTTCTCTGTTTCTCTGCCTAATGTCAGCGACTTCGGGTTCCTGAGGAGCGCTTTACAAATCAAGTTAATTATTATTATTATTATTACATTTTCTTAAAGAGTAAAGAGTAAATATATATTTTTTTTTAAACAAATTCTTTTTTTATTGACATTTATTGACATACAACACTTAGACAACACTTTAAACAACATCACACATATAACAATACAATGACATGGGTCCCTTGAATTCCTGTGATAAGTCTGTGTTCAGCAGCCCAGACCCCCATAAGGGGAACCCCTCCCTCCCACCATCCACCGCGAGAAACTGTGAACCCCCATATCCCAGGTCCGCTACGCGCGTAGCCGAGCACCCAAAACCCCCACCCGCCCCCGCCCGACTGCCAGGCCCCCAGCCCACGAGAACCCCAAGCCCAGGCCCGCAGAAGGCCAGAGCACCATGCCTCAATGGCCCCCAGACCCCCCGCGACCCCAAGCCCGGTGCCCCCCGGCCCAGCGACCAGACCGCCCAGACCACTGCGGCCGAGGGCCCAAAGGAACCCCACCCCACACGCACCGACCCCACAACACGCAAGGCCCCCCTCTCCCGGGTCGAACCGCCGAAACGATGGCCTCCCCCCCCCGACACTCCCCCCCACTGAACTAAGCCTGCCCACTACTGTACCTCCCATGTCACAGATGTCACTATGTACATTTATAGCAACTGCTATTCTAACATGACTTAAAATAAAAATAAAAAATAAACATACAATTGGCACTTCCCAGGTTTTTGCCCCCGTTGGCGGGTTGGAGGGGATTTGGCTCTCCTAGGGAGAGGACCCCCCCCCCCCCCCCTAGTGACGGAGATATCCCCAATGGAGATTCTCCCTAGCCCCTATAATTGTCCAACATTTTATTTGAATATTTGTCCTTCATGTGATCACCAATGTCAATATGCACATTTAGAGCAACTGCTATTCTAACATGACTCAAATAAAAAAGGGGGGAATAAAGACTAAAGACAATTGGCACTTCCCGGGTTTTTTTACCCCCGTTGGCGGGCTGGAGGGGTAAAGGCTCTCCTAGTGAGAGGGCCCCTCCTATAACGACGGAGATGTCCCCAATGGAGATTCTCCCAAGTCCCTATTATTGTCGAACATTTTATTTTAATTTTTTGTCTTTCATGTGGTAGTACAGTTCCAGAGCTCCCGGTCAAGGCTCCGAATGTATTTCCGCCTCTTCCTCACCGTCATAGTTGTGCCTCATGTGTGTTACTTAGTACCTTCAGTTTAGTCTAGTATGTGATATTTATAATATATGTCCAGAATAAAATCTCCAATTTCTTTCAACTAATATGTATAACTTGAATTGTTTTACTTTTCCCCTTATTCGTATATATTTAAATTCTCTGGTTCCACTTAGTTTAATTGTTATTTATAATATGTGTCCCGGATCCAAACATCCATCTAAATCTAACCTTGAATTGTTTTCGGTACTTTTAATACGTGTTTTGTATCAAAGCGTCTACTTATTCTCAGCTAATATATTCGTAGCATGTATTCCAAATCCAAATCCAAATTCCCATCTGCCTTTCTCAGGTCGTTTGTGTGGTACCCGTAATTTAAATTGATTGATTGAAAACCTTTATTTATCCCCGAGGGGAGATTAAGATGTCCTTTACAGCATAAACAGCGTAACAGCAATTTAAAAACAGCAATTAAAAAACAGTTTATACATAACATACATAACATACACTTATTAGTATTTGTTAAAAACAAGATGGACAAGTACACAGGGATAAAAATAGCTAAAATAGGACTAAAAATTGTTAAAAAAGTGGTGAAAAAGTCCAATCATGAATGTGTTGTTAACTAATTAAATTAATTTGTTACAGTCCACAACCCAGCTCCTCCAGTCCACGGAAGTTGGCCCGTCCTGGCCCTGCTTGGTTGTGGAGCCTGATTGCCACCGGCACAAAGGACTGCCCAAAGCGCTTTGTGGTATGTCGGGGGGGGATGAGTCTGTGGCTAAACGTGGACCGCATTGCGGTCAGCTCATCATAGAGGGGGTGGCAGGGGTTCTCAAGGATAGCATGCAGCTTCCTCCTCGTCCTCCCCTCTGCCACCACCTCCAGACTGTCGAGGTCCGCTCCCGCCACAGAGCTTGCTTTTTTTTTTTACCAGTAATGCGTCTCGAGTCCCAACATCCATCCATTATCAAATAATATGGATATGTGATATTGAATCCTGGTTGGTGCGGGTGTCCTCAGTGTTTGAATCCTGGTTGGTGTGTGAGATCTCGGTATTTGAATCCTGGTTGGTATGGGTGATCTCTGCGCTTGAATCCTGGTTGGTATGGGTGTCCTCACTCCTCAGTGCTTGAATCCTGGCTGGTCTGGATGGCCTCAGTGCTCGAATCCTGGCTGGTCTGGGCGATCTCGGCGCTTGAATCCTGGGCCGTTCGCTCTTCTAATGTCCCTATGTCTTTCTCTTGGTTCTGTAACTTTTCATCAATTGTCTCAAGTCTCTTATTTATTTCCTCTCTGAGCTCGTCCTGTCCCCGCTTTAATTCTTCTCTGAGTTTGTCGATGTTTGTTGAATGTTCTGCGTGTTAGCCTGGTTAGCCATTATATATAGCCTGTAGCTTCTCTGCAGGGGCGTCATTTTGGTATGGCAAGGTATGGCACTCGCAATTCTTTATGTTGATTTAGAATTCGAATGTCAACATTATGAACGAAGCTTCGAACTATTCGGTACAGCCCTAGCATGTTTTGATATTGTCAATTATCTCACTTTTACTAGGTGACTTTTACTGTGACTAACTAAAATATGCCACAAAAAAAAGGAAAATGGACATAGGGATGTTTTTTTATCAAAGGGCAGCAGAGACAAGTGATACAGGGACACAGGTAAGGTCTGGCTTAGTGATTATAACAGTGCAGTTCAGCATTCAGTAACCCATACTTTTTGTGAATGTGTTTTTGATACTACATTCTGTTGAACACACACCTCAAAACCGTACCTAAGGAAAATTGGCTCAATTGCAAGAAAAGTAATAGACAGTTATGATATTACATTCTGCATAATTCGTATGCAAAATATTGTGATTCCCTGCTTTAGTCTGTTGACACATTTCTATACTAAAAATGCTTGTGTAGTCCTGTGTCATACCTAAATGCCATATAACTGAATTGTATATGTGACGGATCGTATTGGTTCACTCTGCGTTGATGTTAAATGCTGATGTCGCGAGGGGGAGTCGAACAGGGCGACGACATAGACCGCTGCACTAAGAAGTGAATCCACTGATATGTACCGTACCTATGCGCCTGTTAACCCTGTTGTGAGGAAGTGAGTTTAATTTACCAGCCCGCTTACTGCCACAGTCACTTGTCAACAACCCTGTTTCTGTGACTGTGGATATACTCACGGGCTTCCCCGTTACATATAGAAACAACTCACCAAAAGTGACTATTGCACAACTGATTTGACAAAAAAAAATCCACCAAGGGGGGGAAAGCCCCCCTTCACCCCCCCCCCCCCCCCCCCCACCCCCATTTCCTCGCCATACCTTGCCTTTTACTGAAATGACGCCACTGCTTCTCTGCCCAGCTGGGTACTTCTGCGTTGTCATCTTGCGCCATGCTAGCTTGTTCTACCTGTTGCGTCACCTCCTTGTGTCGAATATTTTTCTCCGGTGTATTTACTTCATCTGGGGTCACTCTCCTTTCATTTGTCCTCATGTTCATTCTTCCTTTCTTCTTTTGTCATTGAATTGTCACTTTTTATTTTGTTTTCGATAATTTTACTTCCTTTTTTCGATATTCTTTGACCGGGAGCTCTTTTCTGTGGCTGCTTACCTGAACATCGCAAACCGGAAGTCCAAAGAGTACACTTTCTTAAAGAGTAAAGAGTACATTTACTTAAAGAGTAAAGAGTACATTTTCTTAAAGAGTAAAGAGAACATTTTCTTAAAGAGTAAAGAGTACATTTACTTAAAGAGTAAAGAGTACATTTTCTTAAAGAGTAAAGAGAACATTTTCTTAAAGAGTAAAGACTACATTTACGTAACGAGAGTAAAGAGTACATTTTCTTAAAGAGTAAAGAGTACATTTTCTTGAAGAGTAAATTTTCTTAAAGAGTAAAGACTACATTTACGTAAAATGTAAAGAGTATATTTACTTAAAGAGTAAAGAGTACATTTACGTAAAGTGTAAAGAGTATATTTACTTAAAGAGTAAAGAGTACATTTACTTAAAGAGTAAAGACTACATTTACGTAAAGTGTAAAGAGTACATTTACTTAAAGAGTAAAGAGTATATTTACTTAAAGAGTAAAGAGTACATTTTCTTAAAGAGTAAAGAGTACATTTACTTAAAGTGTAAAGAGTACATTTACTTCCACTGTTCCTGCCAGTGTTCCTGTAGCATGTGACGTCCTCACAGGATGTCATCAACAACAACAAGGTAAAACGGGCAGTCGCCTGTTTAGCAAAAGGTCTCCTGCCCGGCCCCCTAATACTGTTCCAAGCATTTCTTTTTCTTACACTTTCCCAAGCCAATTGATTTTGTGTTTCTTCCTTGATTCATTCTGCACCAGACAAGGTCGACAGCACTACGCCAAGTTATCAAATGTGACTGGCCTCGTGTGATTATATTATAATGATTGATGGAGAGAAACAACATGACACACGGGCTATGTGTTGGGAACGTGATAATCATCATGGACAATATGAGAGTGAGAAATGTCACACGAAAAGATGAATGTTGTTCTGACTGTGACTGATATCGATGGGTGGTGAGTCTGAGTGTGCGTGTGTACGCCTGCACACGTTCAGACATGTAGAATAATGATACCGAGCACAACAGGTGCTGCCAAATTGATTCTCTTTGTGTTTCTCTTGTGATTTCCTGCCACCTGCTGGTGAGTGGGTATAATTACATGAAGGGATGCCTTTGAGGAAGAAGAAAAACCCATTTATTATTATTATTATTATTATTATTATTATTATTATTATTATTATTATTATTATTATTATTATTATTATTATTATTATTATTATTATTATTATTATTATTATTATTATTATTATTATTATTATTATTATTATTATTATTATTATTATTATTATTATTATTATTATTATTATTATTATTATTATTATTATTATTATTATTATTATTATTATTATTATTATTATTATTATTATTATTATTATTATTATTATTATTATTATTATTATTATTATTATTATTATTATTATTAACATTACAGTCCTCTCTTCTCCACTTGACTGTTCTGGCCATAGTCAAAATGAGTTATACTAAGGGCTGTGCATTATAGGCCTACTGATCATTTATCTGTGTTCTTGTATATAAAAAAAAAAAAAATTGGGAGGACCTGTCACTGTCAGTTACTCTCCAAATTGACATTAATCCTTGTCCTATAACTTGTATATTGGGAGTAAAAATGGTCATTGCTCAAGCAAAGATTGTAAGCAATATTGGAGCATTGGCCTTTTTAGCATCCAAACGGATTATTTTATTGAACTGGAAAGAACTCAAACTTGATGGACTTAATATCAATGGAACAAGAGAGTGATCGGCCCGATGGCCTTCAAGGTCCCTGGAACTTTATTAGAATACGTTTGTGTACTACTGAACCTTTGTATATATATATTAAACTTTAAATGCCCAAAAATAAAATGTATAACAATAATTATTATTATTTGTAAGTTTGTTTTTATCTACGACCAGCAGCTCCATGGGTCACTCAGTTGGTCCAAAATTGTTTCAAAACCCTCTAGTGGCCACAGGTGTGTGTGCGTGTGTCTGTCTGTGTGTGTGTGTGTGTGTGTGTGTGTGTGTGTGTGTGTGTGTGTGTGTGTGTGTGTGTGTGTGTGTGTATGTGCGTGCGTGCGTGCGTGCGTGCGTGCGTGTGTGTGTGTTGCAGCCACAGTGTATTGGGAATTAGCGTTTGTTTTATATTGTGATAATTGTCGTCTAAAGAACGCTAAAAAGCAAGTATCTCTCCGATTTCTCACAGAAGTCTTTCTAAGATATTTGAGAATGTCACTGACTTTTGATACCAAAGCACGGCATTTAATTTAACCCAGCCCTAGTTATGCCGTATGACAATGTGCATTCGTTCACCCGTCCTCTTCATTACATGCTGATCCTGAATTAAATAAGTGTATACTTCTTCCTACTCCTTTTCGAACATGTAGATTGAGGTGTGTTTTGCTTTTGTTATTGTTTGTTTGTATTCATTGCATGTTCAAAATAAAAGTAAAAAAATAAAAAATAATAATAATAATAATAATAATAATAATAATAATAATAATAATAAAAAAAAACTCAGCATGTCATTCTCACATGATCAGTTTCACATCATATATGGTGACATGTCCCCATACACAGGGCATACGAGGGCATTCGCATGCAGTCACCAGCTCTCCACCCAATCCAATGCCTATATGGGAGATTTCCCACGACCTGTTAAGACGGCACTCTCTTACGTTAAGACAGCACTCTCTTACGCCACCATCGCCAAAACACCAAAAGAGCATCAAATCACTGACCTCTAGGACCATCATTCAGGTCATAGTACCAGTTAGATTAGATTACATTGAAATGTATTGTCATCATACAGCATAAGTACATTACAATGAAAATAAGTGGGGCATCCAACCCGAGTGCAAATGTAACAGTAAAGTGCAATAGTAATATTAATATAGTGATTAAGCTGGGTATAAGATATATACATTTGTTCTACTGAGTATAATGCTAATCACATGTATGAGTTGTAATATATTTAAATGTTTAAAAAATGTTCGTATGTACCCCAGTTGCTATTGCATGCACATATTTGTGTTTGATTACACGTATATGTACATACATACCAACTATTCGCCTGTTTTATTCTCCACCCATCCATAGCAACACTATTATCACCGACATCAAGGGGATCCCCCCTTGAACGGCCCTTCTAAGGTTTCTCTCCTCCACATTGCCTGTGGTGCTTTTTTCCTATTGCTATAGGTTTTTCTTCGCTGGGAGTGTTGCATTTATTACTTTACATTTATTTTGGATTTCATGGTGGGTTTTTTGTTCTTGATTTATTGGGATGTTTCTTCTTGAATAGTTTAAAGAAGACTTGTCCGGCCCATGGGGACATTAACTTGTGATTTTGGGCTTTACAAATCAATTTGATTTGATTTAAAATGCATTTATATGTCCAGTGATACAGGTATAAAGACACTATGGTCAGGCACTCTACTACTGGCCCCTGAGCAGCTAACACTGGAGCGGTTAAAGCTGAGGTGCCTTGCTCAAGGGCACAGCGAGCAGGCACATGCACACATAGAGCCCGACGGGTACACAAACTAAAAACCGATATTGTCTGAATTACTAGAAGAAAGAAATGCACCACCTTTGGCTGATAGTCATTTATTAATTTCTTAGGATTTCTTTTGGTCTAATAAATTGTCTCCTGCTGCCTCCTCCTCCTATTCCTCCTCCTCCTCCTCCTCCTCCTCCTCCTCCTCCTCCTCCTCCTCCTCCTCCTCCTACTCTTCCTCATCCTCCTCCTCCTCCTCCTCCTCCTCCTCCTCCTCCTCCTGCTCCTCCTCCTCCTCCTCCTGCTCCTCCTCCTAATCATCCTCCTCCACCTCCTCCTCCTCCTCCTCCTCCTCCTCCTCCTCCTCCTCCTCCTCCTCCTCCTCCTGCTCCTCCTCCTGCTCCTCCTCCTCCTCCACGGGGAGCAGCATACTGGCTCATGTAAAATGGCAGACCAAGCATTATGCAGCAGCTTAGGCCACCGCGCCGGATCTTCATGTCCTCGGCTACAGTCCACTTGTCGCTGCTCTGGTCGTAGCGCTCCACGTTGGAGATGGGGTTGAAGCCATTGGAGGAGCCTCCGACCACGAAGAGCAGGTCGTCCAGCACCGCGATGCCAAAGCTACTGCGGGGGGTGAGCATGTTGGGCAGGGTGCTCCAGGAGTCAGTCAAGGGGCTGTAGGCCTCCGCACTACGCAGGACGTGTCCACGGTCCCACCCTCCCACCTGAGGACAGGACACATGAGAGGAATGTTTTAGTGTGTGGCTCAGGCAGGCAGACACTGTATTAATCCATTTAGGGAAATGAGGGCATCACAGCAGCATTGCAAGTCAAATGATACATATCTATAGAAATATCTAGTATAAAGCATTTGTCTCCGTGTGCACCTACCGCATAGACTTGTCCTCCGTACGCAGCGACTCCCAGTCTGTAACGCCTGCTGCTCATGGGGGCGATCAGAGTCCACTGGTCGGTGTCTGGGCTGTAGCACTCAGCTGTGAACAGACCCAGTCCACCACAGATGTAAACCTGTAATAAGAAAGAATATTCTAATTTAGTTTATATATTTCATTTGATTTCATTCTACTTTAATTGTCTGTTAATGTTGATGCACCAAAGGACCCAGACACATCTTTTGTATGTGCAAGCTTATTTGGCAATAAAGACATTTATGATTTCTGATCTAACGTTCCTTGTGTTCATCTACCACCCACCTTGCCCTGGAGGGCTGCTGCCCCGGCGTTGCTCCTGTGCTCCAGCATGGGTGAGATCACTGTCCACTGGTTGGTTTCAGGCTTGTAGCGCTCGGCGGTGTTCAGGTCCACATCTCCGTCGTCCCCTCCCATGGCGTAGATACAGCCGTCCAACACGACCACGCTGAGGTTACTGCGGCGTGAGTGCATGGGAGCCGCCTGCAGCCAGCTGTGAGTGACAGGGTTGAACCTGCGCACACTGCTGAAAGGCTCATAGTCGTCTGAGCCGCCGACGCAGTAGACCAGACCGTGGAGATAAGCGGTGCCGTGGCACCACCGGGGACTCTCCCCCTCAACGCTCATGTCCATCCATCCACCGGCTCGGATATTGTAAGCCTCCATGGTGGTGCTGCCGCGACCCCAGCCTCCGATGGCCAATAGGACCTCCTGGGGCAGGCGTGGACGCATCAGGGGGTTTGGGAGCCTGTCGGAGCTAGGGGGGTTCAGGACGCTGAGGATGAGGGGCCTGCAGTCGTGGCTGTCCCTCACCACAGGGTTGTTCTGGACGTTGCTCCTGAAGTAGTCAGGCCTCATCAAGCCCATGCGAACCTGGGAAGAGACAAGCAGACAGCGGGTACAACTTAGACATCGGTTGTAGACGGTTTCTGTTGCTAGGGAACAGTTTGGACTCAGATGTTTGACAACCACTGTACTAGGGAACCTAGTGTTGTTTCAATGTAATGCACAGTAATACAATTCGTTTATTTATTTTTTTATGAATGTTTTTCGTTTCTTTTCTTTTCATACATAAAACAGAACATAACAGTACAATAATAATAATAATAATAATAATAATAATAATAATAATAATAATAATAATAATAATAATAATAATAATAATAATAATAATAATAATAATAATAATAATAATAATAATAATAATAATAACAATGACAACAGCGACGACAACAATAATAACAGTAACATGAATCATAATGACCTTGACAAGAGACAGACAAACAAGAAAAAGTAAAATAATAAAAATAAAATTTAAAATAAATGTGGCTCAGGCACTAGCAACCATGTGTGCGTATCCGTAATACAATTAGGTACCTTGGGCAGCAGCAAAGGGATGTGTGTTTTACGCTCCTCACGGGAGTGGTCGATCCAACGGAGGACGGCCTCGAACACCGTCTCCTCGCTCTTCACGTTCAGGTCATCCCTCTCGATGATGTCCACCAGTTGCTGCGGGGACAGCTCCACAAGCTCCTGTGAGACGCGCAGCATCTCCTCAAAGTGGCACACGATGAAGAGATGGGCCTTGCGCCTCAGGTCAGGGCAGTTGTAGATGTCCGCAAACCTCCAGATGCCGACACAGTTTTCCAGAGACAGCTGGCCTTCTAGGAAGTCAGAGCACGCTCCTACTATGCCAGTGACGCGAAGCTGGTCTGCAGCCACCAGAAGCTCTTCCACGTTCTCTGCTGTCACCAGCACAAAGCGTGTGTAGGAGTACTCTATGATGAGCTGCATCATACCCGGGGACACCCCAGGGATAGTGTAGACTGCTTTCTCTGAGTCGCTCCAGCGAGTGAAGAGGGCTCTGTGGGACGCAGAGTATAGAGATATCTGATGAGTAAACAGTAAGCAACATTCTGTCCTGTGTAGTAAGATGTTTTCACTGTAGAAGTATAGGGTCTTAGCACAGTAGAAGTATAGTATCTTTTTACAGTAGAAGTACAGTATAGTATCTGTTTACAGTAGAAGTACAGTATAGTATCTGTTTACAGTAGACGTACAGTATAGTATCTGTTTACAGTAGAAGTACAGTATAGTATCTGTTTACAGTAGAAGTACAGTATAGTATCTGTTTACAGTAGAAGTGCAGTATAGTATATTTGTACAGTAGAAGTACAGTATAGTATCTGTTTACAGTAGAAGTACAGTATATTATATGTTTACAGTAGAAGTACAGTATAGTATATTTGTACAGTATAAGTACAGTATAGTATATGTTTACAGTAGAAGCGCAGTATAGTATATTTTACAGTAGAAGTACAGTATATTATCTGTTTACAGTAGAAGTACAGTATATTATCTGTTTACATTAGAAGTACAGTATATAGATAGATAGATAGAAACTTTATTGCCATTTCAACACTGTTGATTGGGATTTGTCTTGGTGCCACGTACAGTACAGACAATGTTAAAAACATACAATATAAAAACACAAGAATACAATATAAAAACACAAGAGTACAATATAAAAACACAAGAATACAATATAAAAACACAAGAGTACAATCCCCACAATAAAGAGTTTACACAAACAATTAAAAAGAAAAAAATGCTACAATACCTAAAATAAATTGCTCAGTGTACCAGTTTTAAAGTGCATATTGCCTTAAAGTGCATGTTGGCTGGTGCTAGCCCTTGTTGTGCAAAGTGCCTGTACATTTGTACTCGAGTTCAGGTGACGGACAGCCTCGGGATATGTACTGTTTTTAAAACGGGATGTCCTGCACCTGAGACTTTGGAGTCTTCTGCCAGAGGGAAGGGGGTTAAAGAGGTCGTAAGCAGGGTGAGAAGGGTCCCTGATCACCTTTTCCCCTTTCCGCCGGATTTGTGTGGCATAAATGGAGGCCACAGAGGGGAGCTCACAGCCGATTATTTTTGACGCTGTGCGTACAGTACGTTCTAAATGTCCCCTATCATGGACGGTGGTGTTTCCGTACCACACAGTCAATGAGAAGGTAAGGACACTCTCTACAGTGGCTCTATAAAAACTGAGCATCGCCTCCCTGGACACGCCAAACTTTTTAAGCTGGCGCAGGGAGTGGAGCCTCTGGTGGGCTTTGCTAATTATGAGGCTGGTGTTAACTTCCCATTTTAAATTATCACATATGGTGATGCAGAGGAATTTGAAGCTGTCCACCCTCTCCACCTGCTGGCCGTTTATGTACAGAGGAGGGTGGACTGCCTCCCCGCGCCGGAAGTCAACTATGATTTCCTTTGTCTTGGAGATGTTCAAAAGCAGGTCGTTCTCCTTGCACCATACAGCAAAGCTATCGACTTCAGCTCTATAGGCCGATTCATCCCCGTTCTTAATTAGTCCCACTACTGTTGTGTCATCCGCATATTTAAAAAATCGAACAGAATCAGAGTGGGAGGCACAGTCATTAGTGTCTATAGACAGTAGAGCAGAGGAGAGAGAACACAGCCCTGGGGGGCCCCGGTGTTCAAGGTCCTGGAACTAGAGAACAAATTACCTACTTTAACCACTTGTTCTCTGTCTGAGAGAAAATCTAGAATAAAATAGCACAGAGACTCATCAATTCCGAGCAATTTAAGTTTTTCAAATAATTTAAAAGGCACAATCGTGTTAAACGCTGAACTAAAATCAATAAACTAAATTGGTACATAAGTGGCAGAGGCCTCCAGGTGCTGCAGGATGGTGTGTAAACACATAGATACAGCATCCCCTACAGACCTGTTGGGCTGATAAGCAAACTGATACATGTCTAATTTAACAATACTAGATAAATGATCACAGACAAGCCGCTCAAACACCTTCATAATGACAGAGGTCAGAGCGACGGGCCTGTAATCATTCAGACAAGCAGCGCTAGATTTCTTGGGCACAGGTATAACTATGGCAGATTTATAGCATGCTGGGACTTTAAGTGTGCTGAGAGACCAATATATTATATGTTTACAGTAGAAGTACAGTATAGTATCTGTTTACAGTAGAAGTACAGTATAGTATCTGTTTACAGTAGAAGTATAGTATAGTATATGTTTACAGTAGAAGTGCAGTTATTTTTACAGTATAAGTACAGTATAGTATCTGTTTACAGTAGAAGTGCAGTATAGTATATTTTACAGTAGAAGTACAGTATAGTATCTGTTTACAGTAAAATTACATTATAGTACATGTTTACAGTAGAAGTGCAGTATAGTATCTGTTTACAGTAGAAATACAGTATATTATCTGTTTACAGTAGAAGTACAGTATATTATCTGTTTACAGTATAAGTACAGTATATTATCTTTTTGCAGTAGAAGTACAGTATAGTATATTTTTTACAGTAGAAGTACAGTATAGTATATTTTACAGTATACATACAGTATAATTATCTGTTTACAGTTGAAGTACAGTATAGTATATGTTTACAGTATAAGTACTGTATAGTATCTGTTTACAGTAAAAGTACAGTATGGTATCTGTTTACTAACCAAGCTAACCTGAACCAAGCTAACCTAAACCAAGCGAAGCTGAAGCAAGCTAACCTGAACCAAGCTAACCTGAACCAAGCTAAACTTACCTGAAATAGTCGCTGCAGTCACACAGGAGGGCCTTGTGGGCATTCAACTCAATGCTGTTGACTTTAATAACCACATCACAGAACCTTCCCTCCAGACGCAGCTCATTAAGGATTGTACAGGACATTGTTTCCTTTTCCATGTGGGGATTTTAAATTGTATCTACAGAATATATTCAAGCTTACAGACAAATAGCCGGAAACAACAAGTGAGATCTTCATTATGACATCATACTGTGACATCACAAATGTTCTAGAATGTCTATTATGACATCATACGGTGCCATCACGAATGTTGTAGAATGTTTGATTATGACATCATACTGTGACATCACAAATTTTCTAGAATGTTCTATTATGACATCATACTGTGACATCCAGTGATGGGAATAATTAGTTTTTTCAGTAACGAGTAATTACTCTTCCAATCTTAATAACGCTGTTACCATTACTGCCAAAAAATGCGGTGCGTTACTATGATTGAAGCTGTTTTTTTCATCAGACAGATCTCTGCGCTGAGAAGCAATACTTTTTTTCCTTGGTTAGTGGGCAGTGCGCGATTGGCTGAGGTTTAGTAAAATGTCATGGTAAGCCAATCAGAGGTAGAGGTAGGCGGGTGTTCGAAAGAATCCAGAGTCTGACACACAGCGACAACACAAGCGACTCAGTCAACGACAGACCGCGGTTCTGTGTACGTTTTGATAGTTTGTTTGGCGAGCCCAAATAATCCAAAACGAATCCAACAAACAACACAAGCGAGCAGTCAACGACTCTTGTGTTAGTTGTGTTGCAGCGCAGGGCACTACAGTAGTGGAGGCTACAGCCTTATCAACAGTGCTGCACTTCCTGGTTTAATAGACTACATTTACGTAAAGTGTAAAGAGTATATTTTCTTAAAGAGTAAAGACTACATTTACGTAAAGTGTAAAGAGTATATTTACTTAAAGAGTAAAGAGTACATTTACTTAAAGAGTAAAGACTACATTTACGTAAAGTGTAAAGAGTACATTTACTTAAAGAGTAAAGACTACATTTACGTAAAGTGTAAAGAGTACATTTACTTAAAGAGTAAAGAGTATATTTACTTAAAGAGTAAAGAGTACATTTACTGAAAGTGTAAAGAGTACATTTACTTAACGTGTAAAGAGTACATTTACTTCCACTGTTCCTGCCAGTGTTCCTGTAGCATGTGACGTCCTCACAGGATGTCATCAACAACAACAAGGTAAAACGTGCAGTCGCCTGTTTAGCAAAAGGTCTCCTGCCCGGCCCCCTAATACTGTTCCAAGCATTTCTTTTTCTTACACTTTCCCAAGCCAATTGATTTTGTGTTTCTTCCTTGATTCATTCTGCACCAGACAAGGTCGACAGCACTACGCCAAGTTATCAAATGTGACTGGCCTCGTGTGATTATATTATAATGATTGATGGAGGGAAACAACATGACACACGGGATATGTGTTGGGAACGTGATAATCATCGTGGACAATATGAGAGTGAGAAATGTCACACGAAAAGATGAATGTTGTTCTGACTGTGACTGATATCGATGGGTGGTGAGTCTGAGTGTGCGTGTGTACGCCTGCACACGTTCAGACATGTAGAATAATGATACCGAGCACAACAGGTGCTGCCAAATTGATTCTCTTTGTGTTTCTCTTGTGATTTCCTGCCACCTGCTGGTGAGTGGGTATAATTACATGAAGGGATGCCTTTGAGGAAGAAGAAAAACCCATTTATTATTATTATTATTATTATTATTATTATTATTATTATTATTATTATTATTATTATTATTATTATTATTATTATTATTATTATTATTATTATTATTATTATTATTATTATTATTATTATTATTATTATTATTATTATTATTATTATTATTATTATTATTATTAACATTACAGTCCTCTCTTCTCCACTTGACTGTTCTGGCCATAGTCAAAATGAGTTATACTAAGGGCTGTGCATTATAGGCCTACTGATCATTTATCTGTGTTCTTGTATATAAAAAAAAATAAAAATTGGGAGGACCTGTCACTGTCAGTTACTCTCCAAATTGACATTAATCCTTGTCCTATAACTTGTATATTGGGAGTAAAAATGGTCACTGCTCAAGCAAAGATTGTAAGCAATATTGGAGCATTGGCCTTTTTAGCATCCAAACGGATTATTTTATTGAACTGGAAAGAACTCAAACTTGATGGACTTAATATCAATGGAACAAGAGAGTGATCGGCCCGATGGCCTTCAAGGTCCCTGGAACTTTATTAGATCATTATCTTGAATGCGTTTGTGTACTACTGAACCTTTGTATATATATATTAAACTTTAAATGCCCAAAAATAAAATGTATAACAATAATTATTATTATTTGTAAGTTTGTTTTTATCTACGACCAGCAGCTCCATGGGTCACTCAGTTGGTCCAAAATTGTTTCAAAACCCTCTAGTGGCCACAGGTGTGTGTGTGTGTGTCTGTGTGTGTGTGTGTGTGTGTGTGTGTGTGTGTGTGTGTGTGTGTGTGTGTGTGTGTGTGTGTGTGTGTGTGTGCGTATGTGCGTGCGTGCGTGCGTGCGTGCGTGCGTGCGTGTGTGTGTGTTGCAGCCACAGTGTATTGGGAATTAGCGTTTGTTTTATATTGTGATAATTGTCGTCTAAAGAACGCTAAAAAGCAAGTATCTCTCCGATTTCTCACAGAAGTCTTTCTAAGATATTTGAGAATGTCACTGACTTTTGATACCAAAGCACGGCATTTAATTTAACCCAGCCCTAGTTATGCCGTATGACAATGTGCATTCGTTCACCCGTCCTCTTCATTACATGCTGATCCTGAATTAAATAAGTGTATACTTCTTCCTACTCCTTTTCGAACATGTAGATTGAGTTGTGTTTTGCTTTTGTTATTGTTTGTTTGTATTCATTGCATGTTCAAAATAAAAGTAAAAAAAAAAAAAAATAATAATAATAATAATAATAAAAAAAAACTCAGCATGTCATTCTCACATGATCAGTTTCACATCATATATGGTGACATGTCCCCATACACAGGGCATACGAGGGCATTCGCATGCAGTCACCAGCTCTCCACCCAATCCAATGCCTATATGGGAGATTTCCCACGACCTGTTAAGACGGCACTCTCTTACGTTAAGACAGCACTCTCTTACGCCACCATCGCCAAAACACCAAAAGAGCATCAAATCACTGACCTCTAGGACCATCATTCAGGTCATAGTACCAGTTAGATTAGATTACATTGAAATGTATTGTCATCATACAGCATAAGTACATTACAATGAAAATAAGTGGGGCATCCAACCCGAGTGCAAATGTAACAGTAAAGTGCAATAGTAATATTAATATAGTGATTAAGCTGGGTATAAGATATATACATTTGTTCTACTGAGTATAATGCTAATCACATGTATGAGTTGTAATATACTTAAATGTTTAAAAAATGTTCGTATGTACCCCAGTTGCTATTGCATGCACATATTTGTGTTTGATTACACGTATATGTACATACATACCAACTATTCGCCTGTTTTATTCTCCACCCATCCATAGCAACACTATTATCACCGACATCAAGGGGATCCCCCCTTGAACGGCCCTTCTAAGGTTTCTCTCCTCCACATTGCCTGTGGTGCTTTTTTCCTATTGCTATAGGTTTTTCCTTACCTTCGCTGGGAGTGTTGCATTTATTACTTTACATTTATTTTGGATTTCATGGTGGGTTTTTTGTTCTTGATTTATTGGGATGTTTCTTCTTGAATAGTTTAAAGAAGACTTGTCCGGCCCATGGGGACATTAACTTGTGATTTTGGGCTTTACAAATCAATTTGATTTGATTTAAAATGCATTTATATGTCCAGTGATACAGGTATAAAGACACTATGGTCAGGCACTCTACTACTGGCCCCTGAGCAGCTAACACTGGAGCGGTTAAAGCTGAGGTGCCTTGCTCAAGGGCACAGCGAGCAGGCACATGCACACATAGAGCCCGACGGGTACACAAACTAAAAACCGATATTGTCTGAATTACTAGAAGAAAGAAATGCACCACCTTTGGCTGATAGTCATTTATTAATTTCTTAGGATTTCTTTTGGTCTAATAAATTGTCTCCTGCTGCCTCCTCCTCCTATTCCTCCTCCTCCTCCTCCTCCTCCTCCTCCTCCTCCTCCTCCTCCTCCTCCTCCTCCTCCTACTCTTCCTCATCTTCCTCCTCCTCCTCCTCCTCCTCCTCCTCCTCCTGCTCCTCCTCCTCCTCCTCCTGCTCCTCCTCCTAATCATCCTCCTCCACCTCCTCCTCCTCCTCCTCCTCCTCCTCCTCCTCCTCCTCCTCCTCCTCCTCCTCCTCCTGCTCCTCCTCCTCCTCCACGGGGAGCAGCATACTGGCTCATGTAAAATGGCAGACCAAGCATTATGCAGCAGCTTAGGCCACCGCGCCGGATCTTCATGTCCTCGGCTACAGTCCACTTGTCGCTGCTCTGGTCGTAGCGCTCCACGTTGGAGATGGGGTTGAAGCCATTGGAGGAGCCTCCGACCACGAAGAGCAGGTCGTCCAGCACCGCGATGCCAAAGCTACTGCGGGGGGTGAGCATGTTGGGCAGGGTGCTCCAGGAGTCAGTCAAGGGGCTGTAGGCCTCCGCACTACGCAGGACGTGTCCACGGTCCCACCCTCCCACCTGAGGACAGGACACATGAGAGGAATGTTTTAGTGTGTGGCTCAGGCAGGCAGACACTGTATTAATCCATTTAGGGAAATGAGGGCATCACAGCAGCATTGCAAGTAAAATGATACATATCTATAGAAATATCTAGTATAAAGCATTTGTCTCCGTGTGCACCTACCGCATAGACTTGTCCTCCGTACGCAGCGACTCCCAGTCTGTAACGCCTGCTGCTCATGGGGGCGATCAGAGTCCACTGGTCGGTGTCTGGGCTGTAGCACTCAGCTGTGAACAGACCCAGTCCACCACAGATGTAAACCTGTAATAAGAAAGAATATTCTAATTTAGTTTATATATTTCATTTGATTTCATTCTACTTTAATTGTCTGTTAATGTTGATGCACCAAAGGACCCAGACACATCTTTTGTATGTGCAAGCTTATTTGGCAATAAAGACATTTATGATTTCTGATCTAACGTTCCTTGTGTTCATCTACCACCCACCTTGCCCTGGAGGGCTGCTGCCCCGGCGTTGCTCCTGTGCTCCAGCATGGGTGAGATCACTGTCCACTGGTTGGTTTCAGGCTTGTAGCGCTCGGCGGTGTTCAGGTCCACATCTCCGTCGTCCCCTCCCATGGCGTAGATACAGCCGTCCAACACGACCACGCTGAGGTTACTGCGGCGTGAGTGCATGGGAGCCGCCTGCAGCCAGCTGTGAGTGACAGGGTTGAACCTGCGCACACTGCTGAAAGGCTCATAGTCGTCTGAGCCGCCGACGCAGTAGACCAGACCGTGGAGATAAGCGGTGCCGTGGCACCACCGGGGACTCTCCCCCTCAACGCTCATGTCCATCCATCCACCGGCTCGGATATTGTAAGCCTCCATGGTGGTGCTGCCGCGACCCCAGCCTCCGATGGCCAATAGGACCTCCTGGGGCAGGCGTGGACGCATCAGGGGGTTTGGGAGCCTGTCGGAGCTAGGGGGGTTCAGGACGCTGAGGATGAGGGGCCTGCAGTCGTGGCTGTCCATCACCACAGGGTTGTTCTGGACGTTGCTCCTGAAGTAGTCAGGCCTCATCAAGCCCATGCGAACCTGGGAAGAGACAAGCAGACAGCGGGTACAACTTAGACATCGGTTGTAGACGGTTTCTGTTGCTAGGGAACAGTTTGGACTCAGATGTTTGACAACCACTGTACTAGGGAACCTAGTGTTGTTTCAATGTAATGCACAGTAATACAATTCGTTTATTTATTTTTTTATGAATGTTTTTCGTTTCTTTTCTTTTCATACATAAAACAGAACATAACAGTACAATAATAATAATAATAATAATAATAATAATAATAATAATAATAATAATAATAATAATAATAATAATAATAATAATAATAATAATAACAATGACAACAGCGACGACAACAATAATAACAGTAACATGAATCATAATGACCTTGACAAGAGACAGACAAACAAGAAAAAGTAAAATAATAAAAATAAAATTTAAAATAAATGTGGCTCAGGCACTAGCAACCATGTGTGCGTATCCGTAATACAATTAGGTACCTTGGGCAGCAGCAAAGGGATGTGTGTTTTACGCTCCTCACGGGAGTGGTCGATCCAACGGAGGACGGCCTCGAACACCGTCTCCTCGCTCTTCACGTTCAGGTCATCCCTCTCGATGATGTCCACCAGTTGCTGCGGGGACAGCTCCACAAGCTCCTGTGAGACGCGCAGCATCTCCTCAAAGTGGCACACGATGAAGAGATGGGCCTTGCGCCTCAGGTCAGGGCAGTTGTAGATGTCCGCAAACCTCCAGATGCCGACACAGTTTTCCAGAGACAGCTGGCCTTCTAGGAAGTCAGAGCACGCTCCTACTATGCCAGTGACGCGAAGCTGGTCTGCAGCCACCAGAAGCTCTTCCACGTTCTCTGCTGTCACCAGCACAAAGCGTGTGTAGGAGTACTCTATGATGAGCTGCATCATACCCGGGGACACCCCAGGGATAGTGTAGACTGCTTTCTCTGAGTCGCTCCAGCGAGTGAAGAGGGCTCTGTGGGACGCAGAGTATAGAGATATCTGATGAGTAAACAGTAAGCAACATTCTGTCCTGTGTAGTAAGATGTTTTCACTGTAGAAGTATAGGGTCTTAGCACAGTAGAAGTATAGTATCTTTTTACAGTAGAAGTACAGTATATTATCTGTTTACAGTAGAAGTACAGTATAGTATCTGTTTACAGTAGACGTACAGTATAGTATCTGTTTACAGTAGAAGTACAGTATAGTATCTGTTTACAGTAGAAGTACAGTATAGTATCTGTTTACAGTAGAAGTGCAGTATAGTATATTTGTACAGTAGAAGTACAGTATAGTATCTGTTTACAGTAGAAGTACAGTATATTATATGTTTACAGTAGAAGTACAGTATAGTATATTTGTACAGTATAAGTACAGTATAGTATATGTTTGCAGTAGAAGCGCAGTATAGTATATTTTACAGTAGAAGTACAGTATATTATCTGTTTACAGTAGAAGTACAGTATATTATCTGTTTACATTAGAAGTACAGTATATAGATAGATAGATAGAAACTTTATTGCCATTTCAACACTGTTGATTGGGATTTGTCTTGGTGCCACGTACAGTACAGACAATGTTAAAAACATACAATATAAAAACACAAGAATACAATATAAAAACAAAAGAGTACAATATAAAAACACAAGAATACAATATAAAAACACAAGAGTACAATCCCCACAATAAAGAGTTTACACAAACAATTAAAAAGAAAAAAATGCTACAATACCTAAAATAAATTGCTCAGTGTACCAGTTTTAAAGTGCATATTGCCTTAAAGTGCATGTTGGCTGGTGCTAGCCCTTGTTGTGCAAAGTGCCTGTACATTTGTACTCGAGTTCAGGTGACGGACAGCCTCGGGATATGTACTGTTTTTAAAACGGGATGTCCTGCACCTGAGACTTTGGAGTCTTCTGCCAGAGGGAAGGGGGTTAAAGAGGTCGTAAGCAGGGTGAGAAGGGTCCCTGATCACCTTTTCCCCTTTCCGCGATTTGTGTGGCATAAATGGAGGCCACAGAGGGGAGCTCACAGCCGATTATTTTTGACGCTGTGCGTACAGTACGTTCTAAATGTCCCCTATCATGGACGGTGGTGTTTCCGTACCACACAGTCAATGAGAAGGTAAGGACACTCTCTACAGTGGCTCTATAAAAACTGAGCATCGCCTCCCTGGACACGCCAAACTTTTTAAGCTGGCGCAGGGAGTGGAGCCTCTGGTGGGCTTTGCTAATTATGAGGCTGGTGTTAACTTCCCATTTTAAATTATCACATATGGTGATGCAGAGGAATTTGAAGCTGTCCACCCTCTCCACCTGCTGGCCGTTTATGTACAGAGGAGGGTGGACTGCCTCCCCGCGCCGGAAGTCAACTATGATTTCCTTTGTCTTGGAGATGTTCAAAAGCAGGTCGTTCTCCTTGCACCATACAGCAAAGCTATCGACTTCAGCTCTATAGGCCGATTCATCCCCGTTCTTAATTAGTCCCACTACTGTTGTGTCATCCGCATATTTAAAAAATCGAACAGAATCAGAGTGGGAGGCACAGTCATTAGTGTCTATAGACAGTAGAGCAGAGGAGAGAGAACACAGCCCTGGGGGGCCCCGGTGTTCAAGGTCCTGGAACTAGAGAACAAATTACCTACTTTAACCACTTGTTCTCTGTCTGAGAGAAAATCTAGAATAAAATAGCACAGAGACTCATCAATTCCGAGCAATTTAAGTTTTTCAAATAATTTAAAAGGCACAATCGTGTTAAACGCTGAACTAAAATCAATAAACTAAATTGGTACATAAGTGGCAGAGGCCTCCAGGTGCTGCAGGATGGTGTGTAAACACATAGATACAGCATCCCCTACAGACCTGTTGGGCTGATAAGCAAACTGATACATGTCTAATTTAACAATACTAGATAAATGATCACAGACAAGCCGCTCAAACACCTTCATAATGACAGAGGTCAGAGCGACGGGCCTGTAATCATTCAGACAAGCAGCGCTAGATTTCTTGGGCACAGGTATAACTATGGCAGATTTATAGCATGCCGGGACTTTAAGTGTGCTGAGAGACCAATATATTATATGTTTACAGTAGAAGTACAGTATAGTATCTGTTTACAGTAGAAGTACAGTATAGTATCTGTTTACAGTAGAAGTATAGTATAGTATATGTTTACAGTAGAAGTGCAGTTATTTTTACAGTATAAGTACAGTATAGTATCTGTTTACAGTAGAAGTGCAGTATAGTATATTTTACAGTAGAAGTACAGTATAGTTTCTGTTTACAGTAAAATTACATTATAGTACATGTTTACAGTAGAAGTGCAGTATAGTATCTGTTTACAGTAGAAATATAGTATATTATCTGTTTACAGTAGAATTACAGTATATTATCTGTTTACAGTAGAAGTACAGTATATTATCTTTTTACAGTAGAAGTACACTATATTATATTTTTACAGTAGAAGTACAGTATAGTATATTTTACAGTATACATACAGTATAATTATCTGTTTACAGTAGAAGTACAGTATAGTATGTTTACAGTATAAGTACTGTATAGTATCTGTTTACAGTAAAAGTACAGTATGGTATCTGTTTACTAACCAAGCTAACCTGAACCAAGCTAACCTAAACCAAGCGAAGCTGAAGCAAGCTAACCTGAACCAAGCTAACCTGAACCAAGCTAAACTTACCTGAAATAGTCGCTGCAGTCACACAGGAGGGCCTTGTGGGCATTCAACTCAATGCTGTTGACTTTAATAACCACATCACAGAACCTTCCCTCCAGACGCAGCTCATTAAGGATTGTACAGGACATTGTTTCCTTTTCCATGTGGGGATTTTAAATTGTATCTACAGAATATATTCAAGCTTACAGACAAATAGCCGGAAACAACAAGTGAGATCTTCATTATGACATCATACTGTGACATCACAAATGTTCTAGAATGTCTATTATGACATCATACGGTGCCATCACGAATGTTGTAGAATGTTTGATTATGACATCATACTGTGACATCACAAATTTTCTAGAATGTTCTATTATGACATCATACTGTGACATCCAGTGATGGGAATAATTAGTTTTTTCAGTAACGAGTAATTACTCTTCCAATCTTAATAACGCTGTTACCATTACTGCCAAAAAATGCGGTGCGTTACTATGATTGAAGCTGTTTTTTTCATCAGACAGATCTCTGCGCTGAGAAGCAATACTTTTTTTCCTTGGTTAGCAGCGCTAGATTTCTTGGGCACAGGTATAACTATGGCAGATTTATAGCATGCCGGGACTTTAAGTGTGCTGAGAGACCAATATATTATATGTTTACAGTAGAAGTACAGTATAGTATCTGTTTACAGTAGAAGTACAGTATAGTATCTGTTTACAGTAGAAGTATAGTATAGTATATGTTTACAGTAGAAGTGCAGTTATTTTTACAGTATAAGTACAGTATAGTATCTGTTTACAGTAGAAGTGCAGTATAGTATATTTTACAGTAGAAGTACAGTATAGTATCTGTTTACAGTAAAATTACATTATAGTACATGTTTACAGTAGAAGTGCAGTATAGTATCTGTTTACAGTAGAAATATAGTATATTATCTGTTTACAGTAGAATTACAGTATATTATCTGTTTACAGTAGAAGTACAGTATATTATCTTTTTACAGTAGAAGTACACTATATTATATTTTTACAGTAGAAGTACAGTATAGTATATTTTACAGTATACATACAGTATAATTATCTGTTTACAGTAGAAGTACAGTATAGTATGTTTACAGTATAAGTACTGTATAGTATCTGTTTACAGTAAAAGTACAGTATGGTATCTGTTTACTAACCAAGCTAACCTGAACCAAGCTAACCTAAACCAAGCGAAGCTGAAGCAAGCTAACCTGAACCAAGCTAACCTGAACCAAGCTAAACTTACCTGAAATAGTCGCTGCAGTCACACAGGAGGGCCTTGTGGGCATTCAACTCAATGCTGTTGACTTTAATAACCACATCACAGAACCTTCCCTCCAGACGCAGCTCATTAAGGATTGTACAGGACATTGTTTCCTTTTCCATGTGGGGATTTTAAATTGTATCTACAGAATATATTCAAGCTTACAGACAAATAGCCGGAAACAACAAGTGAGATCTTCATTATGACATCATACTGTGACATCACAAATGTTCTAGAATGTCTATTATGACATCATACGGTGCCATCACGAATGTTGTAGAATGTTTGATTATGACATCATACTGTGACATCACAAATTTTCTAGAATGTTCTATTATGACATCATACTGTGACATCCAGTGATGGGAATAATTAGTTTTTTCAGTAACGAGTAATTACTCTTCCAATCTTAATAACGCTGTTACCATTACTGCCAAAAAATGCGGTGCGTTACTATGATTGAAGCTGTTTTTTTCATCAGACAGATCTCTGCGCTGAGAAGCAATACTTTTTTTCCTTGGTTAGTGGGCAGTGCGCGATTGGCTGAGGTTTAGTCAAATGTCATGGTAAGCCAATCAGAGGTAGAGGTAGGCGGGTGTTCGAAAGAATCCAGAGTCTGACACACAGCGACAACACAAGCGACTCAGTCAACGACAGACCGCGGTTCTGTGTACGTTTTGATAGTTTGTTTGGCGAGCCCAAATAATCCAAAACGAATCCAACAAACAACACAAGCGAGCAGTCAACGACTCTTGTGTTAGTTGTGTTGCAGCGCAGGGCACTACAGTAGTGGAGGCTACAGCCTTATCAACAGTGCTGCACTTCCTGGTTTAATAGCACAGTCTTCAGGTGCTCAGAGATATATATATATCTGTATGTCATGCATGTCTTAACACTAGAACAGCCATGGAGAAAATGTCACTGATTCCCGCCGGAAGGGGTCAGATGACCCCACAGCTTATATGAGAAATATGAGAAAAATAAACAGTGTAAACTATATAATTACCTCTTATATATAATAATTATTTTTTTTGGATGGAAGAGACTCACATTGACGGGCAAAGAGCCACATGCGGCTCGCGAGCCATGGGTTGGCCACCCCTGCGCTAGACGCTCACAAAGTGCTGTGACTTTCCACATATTATATATTCCATATATATGTGGAATAACGTTCTAATTACATTTTCCTGAAGTCATTTAGAAATTTCAGAAACCGTGAGCTCGACCGAGTGACGAGGATACATTTATTGAAAATGCCTAGGGGTCATTTGACCCCTTGTCGGCTGTGCTAGTGTTAAATGTCATGATTAGATTAGTTTAGAATAGATGATTAGATTAGATTCTTATATCTGTATGTTGTGTATGTCATAAATGTCATGAATTGAAAATAGGGGACCCTGATGTAAACAAGGCGAAAGTCTCTCTGGTCTGCATCCCCTTAACAATTGTGTGTATTGAGCTGTACTGTACTGTACCCATTCTGCAATCTGTTAATTAAAATGTTCAATCAATCAGTATATATTTTTTATTTATTTTTGGTATAGTGCTTAACAAGCATAATTTAATGTTGCCCAGTTGTGGCCTGTTGAGGGGCAATATATATCAAAAGTTCCAAAACATCTATTGTGTTTGTATTTGTATGATCCACTATATAAACATAGTAATTATAATATCTACATACATGGCATTTGATTGGAGGCTAGTCTCACTTTGTCCCACAGCAACATTAAAATAGTTTAGATTTGTGTATGTTGTTTATGTAACAAATGTACTTGAAAGTAACGCAACAGTTACTTTCTGAAGTAACTAGTTACTTTTATAATTTGTAACTGAGTAAGTAATTTAGTAACTTTTTGGAAGAAGTAACTAGTAACTGTAACTAGTTACTTTTTAAAAGTAACTTGCCCAACACTGGTGACATCACAACGGAACATGTTTGAGTTCTATTTGAATAATTTAAATAAAAAAACATTAAAAAAGAACAAATAAAATGATAAAAAAAACTACATAAAACAATGATACAAATTATAATAAAATATTTAAGTCAAATTTATAGAAATAATGAAAAATAAGACAATGAAATAAAGATAATAATTCATTTAAAAGCTATTTTAAAAAGGTAAGTTTTGAGCAGTGCCAACCGAGTCTGCTGTCCTAACAGACTTGGGGTCTGTAGGGTAAGCACTTATTTCCTCCGCCCTGAACATTTATGGAGATGTATGGGCCTTTTAAGTCAGTGATACAAGTGTCTTTCAAGGATAAGTGAGCTCCTGCACTGATTATTATAGTTCAATATTCAATATTTGATCACCAAAACCCCCCAAAAAGCATAAAAAGGCCCCTCCCCGCCCAAAAAGGGCCCCCAAAAATAGCACAGGCCCAGTGCCCTTTTCAGCCTTTGAGCACCTGCCCCTCTAAAGTCCTGTGCACGTCCCTGGTGTTAAGGGTATGGGAGAGAGTTATTAATTCACTTCCCCAGCACAGATTTTTCTGCCGGTCCGGGGGATCGAACCGACGACCTTCCGGTCACAAACCCGCTTCTCTAACCTTTAGGCCACCGCTGCCTCTGAAAATATGATCATGATGGATAATCATGTTTACAGTAAGATAAGATAAGATAAGATAATAATAATCCAATCCAATCCAACTTTATTTATATAGCACGTTTAAAAACAACAAAGTTAACCAAAGTGCTTCAATACAGTAAAAAACACATAGACAATGCACACAGAACTACAAACAGATTACGGCATCAGACTGTAAATTATTTTAAATGCTAGGGAGAACAGATGTGTTTTTAGATGGGATTTAAACATTGGGAGCGTTGGGGCCACAGCCTAATGTGGGGAGGCAACTCGTTCCAGAGTTTGGGGGCTGCAACCGCAAGTGCACGGTCCCCCCTGTTCTTTAGCCTGGATTTGGGGACAAGAAGGAGGGACTGGTCAGCAGACCTCACTCAGAGACCGTAATGGGGTGTACGGGTGCAGGATCTCGGTGAGGTAGGGTGGGGCCAGACCATTCATTGCTTTATAAGCAAACAACAGGATCTTAAAATGTATCCTAGACTGCACAGGCAGCCAATGAAGGGAGGCGAGGACAGGAGTGATGTGCTCCCGTTTGCGTGTCCCTGTCAACAGCCGAGCAGCAGCGTTTTGGACCAGCTGAAGACGCGACAGCGAGGCCCGGCCAACGCCAACGTAAAGCGTGTTACAGTAATCCAGCCGTGTTGTCACAAAGGCATGCATAACTCTCTCAAAGTCCTTAAAAGAGAGACTTTGGAGAGGTGCTTCAGCTGGAAGAAGCTGGACCTAACCACAGAGTTAATCTGTTTGTCCATTTTAAACTCACTATATCTATTTTCACCCCCAGGTTGGAAACTATGGGTTTGACACATGAGTCAAGGGGGCCCATGTCTGGAGGTGAGGTACCAGGCCCGCTTGGTCCAAACATAATGACCTCTGTAACGTCCCCAGGCCCGGCTCTTGCTGTGCCGGGCATGATTATGACATTGGACATTCCCTACCTCCTGACAGTGGTATCCTACCTGGTTCCCTACCTCCCTCTAGTGGCCAGAGCAGCCTGATGGTTCAGGCGGCCATCTTGGTTTGATTCAAGATAATAGAGTTAATATCTAATTATCTATTATCTTGGGCCATCCCTGTCTTTGTTTGATGTCTTCTCCCTGTCTGGTTGTTGTGTGTGTCATTGCTTTTTGTGTCTAGTTGTTGTTTATGGATTCATTGCTTTTGTGATTAGTTGTGTTTAGGATTCTGTGTTTTGGCCTGGCCCTGCCAGGTGTTGCTCGTTGTAATCAGTGTCTGATATGCCTGTCAGTTCCTCACTTCCTCGTGGCAGGTGAGAAGGGAAGGTAGGATATCATATGCAGAGGCAGCTAGGAAGGTAGGCCAGGGAATGCAAGGTAAGGAACAGGGGTTTAGAGAAGGGCATTTGGCAGTGAGGGTAGTACAGGAGGATCAGGGAAAGCAAGATAGGGAACAGGGTTTTAGAAAAGGGCATTTGTCAGTAGAGGAAGTACAGGAGGAGAAAGACAGGGTGTGGGGGGAGAAGTTGAATATAGTGGCCTTTGTGGCAGGAGTAGTGAATGCAACAGCGATGGTTAGCGCTGCGGTAAAACAGAAAGGATAAAGTTAATAGTTAAAGTAGCAGTGCAACACATGGGTATGAAGGGGTTGATATGGCAGGAAGTCGTAAGGGAGTTAGAGATGGGGGTTGTGGGTGATCAAGTAAGAGAGTTAGAGAAGGGGGGTGTGAGTGATCGAGAAGTCCAGAGTCAGGCCACAGGAGGCGAAGCGTGTCTCACAGAGGGGGACTCAGTCAGGCGGGAGCAGCGTTAGCTGCACTCCAGGATGGTGAACGCAGAATGGGCATTGTAGGAGGTAAAGGGTTCCAGAAGATGGCGGTATTGCAACGTTAAGACCACATCAAGCTAGAGGAGGTGGCGGTAATGCACCAAGAAGGCTGTGCCAACTGCCAATACAAATCAAAAGAAGAAGAAGAAGACTTCCTCGTGGCGTCATTGTCTACAGCAGTGGTTCCCAAACTGTGGTGCGCGAGCGCCCTCTAGGTGGTGCGTGACATGAAAAGGCTAATGGTGGTAAAAAAATAAAAATAATTTTTTTTTACAATAAAATTTCATAAAAATCTTAGTCAAACCTTTAGTATTATGGATATTAAACATGCTGGTAGAGTACATGCATCCATGTTGTCGTGAACATTTTAATTAAATAAAGAAATTCCCTATCCATAGTCGCCGTGGGAAGAGATAAAATTAAAAATAAAATCTGTGCACGGAGACCAGCAACAATTTTTTCTAACAGAAACCCATTGGGGGGTGCGTCAGCTAGGTCGGGAGGTGACAGGGGGTGCACGGCCAAAAAAGTTTGGGAACCGCTGGTCTACAGTACCCTCCTTGTTACCTTCACCGTGCTTCGTGTTTCCCGGCCGTAGTGCCTCTCCCATGCCTTGCTTCATGTCCTTAAGTGTTGTAAGTAGTTTATGTATTTCGTTTTCGCTCATCTTTGTTTTCCCGTGTCCTTAGTGTTGTTTTGTACTAGAGCCAGCTCGGCTGAGCCTTTGTATGTTCCGTTTTGGATTATTTCGTCATCCCAGTAAAACCTATTTATATTCCCCGTTACCCTGCTGTCTCTGCCTCCTCTCTTCCCGATCTGCAATTGTGTTCTCACATTAGTTAGCACCCCCAATCGTAACAGACCTAGTTTTTTTTTTGTCGTAAAATTTTTAAAGGTTCATAATACACAATATACCTTTATTTATCCCCTTGGGGAAATTCAGACATCATGGTTGCATTGGGGAGGTACATGTGTCAGCAGGGTAATAGAATAAATACATAAATATAGGCAATACAATACAAAACAAAAAAATATGAGAGGAAAAACTAATAAAGAAAAACCTGTATGAGGGTCTGTATGCTCTATCAGTTATATTATTCTACTTGTAGTATATTTTACTTTGTATAGTATGTATATAGTATAGTACATACAGTACAGTACAGTATAGTACTTTGGGATAATGGTCCGTTCTCCGTGCAGGTTTTTTGCAGTGGGTCGGCTTGATTTAGGTGTGCCAGTGAGCAGCACTTACACCCCTACCGACTGTCAATGCCAGCTCACTGGCACACCTAAATCAAGCAAACCCATTATCAGTGTTATTAGCTGCAGCAGCTGTGTTTACCGTGCCATTACTGTGAAAAGAGTCCCTTTGTGAACATAGGGTATTGTACTGTAAATGAGAGGGAAATTCAATTAAACATAAGTGCTGTAAGTGGTATATATTTCATTGTAAACTTAGTGTTAAATAGCTCTACATTCTGACAGCCATCACTGGTATAGAGTCAGTAACATGGGTATCTCAGTCCCTCCGCTCTGCAGCAAACAGAACTAGAAGATACATTTTCTGGTACTGTATCCCTTCCCACTTTATCCAATCAGGAGAGAGAACCCTAGATATTTGTACTTATTTCATGAAATCTTACCAAGACAAAATGTCTTACTGCACTGGCAGATTATTTTACTTGTTTCAAGCACATAATTTTGCTTAAAACAATTTTTTATTTCTTATTTTTGTCGGACCATTTTTGCAGTGTGGAGTTCTCTCTCCTGATTGGATAAAGTGGGAAGGAATACCAGACGATTTAGTTTCTGTTTACTGAAGAGCGGAGGGACTGGGGGACCCATGTTACTGACCAAAACACTCTATATCAGGCATGAGAGTGGTGCGCTCAGCCGAGCGTACCACGGGTATTGCACTACCCCCCCTGCAGGTTCTATACAACAAGAGGTGCAAATCCAGAGCCTGCAGGATAATGAAAGACCCTCACCACCCCAATAACAGCCTGTTTCAGCTGCTGAGGTCAGGCAGACGCCTGCGAACCCCAGCTACTAGGACAGAGCAGCTTAGGCTCAGCTTCTTCCCCCAGGCCATCAGAGCCATGAACAATGAACATTGAGTGCTCAGAACATTGAACTATCCACACACAAGCACACATGAACACACACACGACACGCACGCTGTGCACGCTCACACACGAGCAGCCACTTAACACTTTAACATGAGCGGGCACACACTCATGTCGCACACACGCACACTTATGACCAAAGGAAAGGACACTTTAAATTAGAATAACAGGAACAGTGTATTGCACTACCAAAGCTAACTAGCATGTCCCATATGCTCTGTAAATAACTATGTACAGATACCGAGATGTCACTCCATGTTACCTGTTACCTGTTTACTGCACAATGTTGTTTTTTCATTTTTTGATTCTATTATATGTTGTACCACTGTATTGCACATCGTTGCGGGCAAGACCACCCGCATTTCATTGTATACCTGTATGCCGTGACAATTAAAACTCTTGACTTGACTTGACTTGATGGCTGTCTGAATGTAGAGCTATTATTTTAACATTTATTATTTTAAAGGGCGGCTAGGTGGTGCAGTGGGCAAGGCGCTCACCACCAATGCAGGAGACGCTGGGTTCGAGCCCAGCTCTCCGCATTGCTATCAGCTTGGCTGGTCGTTCATACTAATACAATTGGCAGTATTAGGGGGTGGGAAGCTGGTGGGTGGGGATCGGACGTTGTGGACAGCGACTCCTACAGGTCGGTTGGTGCGCCTGCGCAGCAGAATCAGGAAGCGACGGGGGCGGCATGCCCTCCAAACGCAGACCCCCGACGCTGAGAGATTGCGCTGTGCAGGTGAAAAGATGCGACGGCTGCTTCCTCGAGTACCGGAGGGGACACGTGATGCAAGGCTTGGTCCACATTGCAGCCGGCTTGTGGGAGGCATGGCCTAACAGCGTTTGAGACGGGGGAGGGTAGAATTGGACGATACGAAATTGGGATGGGAGACAAATAGAAAATGGGAGAAAAAAGTAGATAAAAAAAACATTTATTATTTTAACACTAGAAAATACCACTTTAAGTGTTAAAAACATTTGACCAACGGCACATCGGGTTAACTTATTCCTTACTCTCGTAAAAGTGCACTTTAACGGTGACCATGGAAAAGAAAGAGACAAGCATAAGAAGGTTGTCTGCACTCAGTATGCGACTTAATAAGACCCCTTGTAAGAAGGACAGCGGCTATGGGGTACAGTAGCAACTACTACGCAACAAGGCTCTAGATGGGAGGCAATCCTCCTTGGCCTCTGTCTAGACGAGCAGGGAGCTCAGTTACCATGGCTACAGGAGTCTGTGCAATACACACAGTACACAGATCTGTAAACGAGTATTCCCCTGTGACTTCCTACGACCACACGTTGCACGGTGTCACTCAATCCCCGACAACCAACAGGTGCCTGATGGCTCTCGCTCGCTCACTTCATCGATGTTCAATAGCTGTACAGGAATTACACAAAGCCAACTGACTACACAGTTTGGATAATCAATAATGTGCTCGCCAGCTGTAATGGTTGTCTGCTCAGGTGATGGTGTCTGTGTGTGTCTAAGTGTGTGTGGCCGTGGTCACCGATATGATACAGGTGAATGACTGAGAATCTCTGACAAAATAATTTCTTTCTGATTATAATTTTTGTATTTATTGCACAAGATCACATACAAAAATAATGGAAAATTTTAAGAAAAGGAAAAATGTAAAAAAAGTGATGAAATATGAATATAAATACGTACATAAATAGAAGAAGAAATAAAACACTCAGAACCCACCTGTTGCTGACAACCCACCCACTGAGAACCCACCAGCTGACAACCCACCTGCTGAGAACTTTTCAATTTACTTAACCCTTGTGCTGTCCTAACGATGAGGGAGCTCACTGGGCTTAGGGAGAGGAAAAGATACATCATGTTTAAAGCCATATAATTTTAACTGTTTACTATTTTTAAAACATTTTTTTACCCATGTTTAACATTCATAGCCTATTCTCAAGATATCTTTATCTTTAAGATATAAAATTACACATATTTTCGAATTTTAACCACTTAAATTAGTGTTTGTTTGATACCACGTCAGTTTTTATTGAAAAAATATGTCTTTTCATCGAAAAAGACGGATACTTGTTTGTTTTGACCATATTTCTAATATTTATTTTTGATAAAGACCCATTAGGAATATCTCGACGAATTACCTCTGAATATGAATCAAAAAAAATATTAAAGATTCGCTCATTAGTTCGACCACAAACGCAGTTGAGGCGAAACTTTACCAAGTGGGCAACTGCGAATTGCGGTTCAAAAGAAACGACTACATGTTGTTTTTGACCATATTTCTAATATTTATTTTTGATAAATACCAATTAGGAATATCTCGACGAATTACCCCTGAATACGAATCAAAAAAAATATTAAAGATTCGCTCATTAGTTCGACCACAAACGGCGTTGATGCGAAGGTTCTGTCTTGAAAATTCACTCGCTTCCCGAGTCACCCCCCCCCCCCCCCACCACAACAGAGTTTTTCATCGAAAAAGACGGATGAATGTTTGTTTTGACCATATTTCTAATATTTATTTTTGATAAATACCAATTAGGAATATCTCGACAAATTACCCCTGAATACGAATCAAAAAAAATATTAAAGATTCGCTCATTAGTTCGACCACAAACGCAGTTTAGGCGAAACTTTACCAAGTGGGCAACTGCGAATTGCGGTTCAAAAGAAACGACTACATGTTGTTTTTGACCATATTTCTAATATTTATTTTTGATAAATACCAATAAGGAATATCTCGACGAATTACCCCTGAATACGAATCAAAAAAAATATTAAAGATTCGCTCATTAGTTCGACCACAAACGCAGTTGAGGCGAAACTTTACCAAGTGGGCAACTGCGAATTGCGGTTCAAAAGAAACGACTACATGTTGTTTTTGACCATATTTCTAATATTTATTTTTGATAAATACCAATTAGGAATATCTCGACAAATTACCCCTGAATACGAATCAAAAAAAATATTAAAGATTCGCTCATTAGTTCGACCACAAACGCAGTTTAGGCGAAACTTTACCAAGTGGGCAACTGCGAATTGCGGTTCAAAAGAAACGACTACATGTTGTTTTTGACCATATTTCTAATATTTATTTTTGATAAATACCAATTAGGAATATCTCGACGAATTACCTCTGAATATGAATAAAAAAAAATATTAAAGATTCGCTCATTAGTTCGACCACAAACGCAGTTGAGGCGAAACTTTACCAAGTGGGCAACTGCGAATTGCGGTTCAAAAGAAACGACTACATTTGTTTTTGACCATATTTCTAATATTTATTTTTGATAAATACCAATTAGGAATATCTCGACAAATTACCCCTGAATACGAATCAAAAAAAATATTAAAGATTCGCTCATTAGTTCGACCACAAACGCAGTTTAGGCAAAACTTTACCAAGTGGGCAACTGCGAATTGCGGTTCAAAAGAAACGACTACATGTTGTTTTTGACCATATTTCTAATATTTATTTTTGATAAATACCAATAAGGAATATCTCGACGAATTACCCCTGAATACGAATCAAAAAAAATATTAAAGATTCGCTCATTAGTTCGACCACAAACGCAGTTGAGGCGAAACTTTACCAAGTGGGCAACTGCGAATTGCGGTTCAAAAGAAACAACTACATGTTGTTTTTGACCATATTTCTAATATTTATTTTTGATAAATACCAATTAGGAATATCTCGACAAATTACCCCTGAATACGAATCAAAAAAAATATTAAAGATTCGCTCATTAGTTCGACCACAAACGCAGTTTAGGCGAAACTTTACCAAGTGGGCAACTGCGAATTGCGGTTCAAAAGAAACGACTACATGTTGTTTTTGACCATATTTCTAATATTTATTTTTGATAAATACCAATTAGGAATATCTCGACGAATTACCTCTGAATATGAATCAAAAAAAATATTAAAGATTCGCTCATTAGTTCGACCACAAACGCAGTTGAGGCGAAACTTTACCAAGTGGGCAACTGCGAATTGCGGTTCAAAAGAAACGACTACATGTTGTTTTTGACCATATTTCTAATATTTATTTTTGATAAATACCAATTAGGAATATCTCGACAAATTACCCCTGAATACGAATCAAAAAAAATATTAAAGATTCGCTCATTAGTTCGACCACAAACGCAGTTTAGGCGAAACTTTACCAAGTGGGCAACTGCGAATTGCGGTTCAAAAGAAACGACTACATGTTGTTTTTGACCATATTTCTAATATTTATTTTTGATAAATACCAATAAGGAATATCTCGACGAATTACCCCTGAATACGAATCAAAAAAAATATTAAAGATTCGCTCATTAGTTCGACCACAAACGCAGTTGAGGCGAAACTTTACCAAGTGGGCAACTGCGAATTGCGGTTCAAAAGAAACGACTACATGTTGTTTTTGACCATATTTCTAATATTTATTTTTGATAAATACCAATTAGGAATATCTCGACAAATTACCCCTGAATACGAATCAAAAAAAATATTAAAGATTCGCTCATTAGTTCGACCACAAACGCAGTTTAGGCGAAACTTTACCAAGTGGGCAACTGCGAATTGCGGTTCAAAAGAAGCGACTACATGTTGTTTTTGACCATATTTCTAATATTTATTTTTGATAAATACCAATAAGGAATATCTCGACGAATTACCCCTGAATACGAATCAAAAAAATATTAAAGATTCGCTCATTAGTTCGACCACAAACGCAGTTGAGGCGAAACTTTACCAAGTGGGCAACTGCGAATTGCGGTTCAAAAGAAACGACTACATGTTGTTTTTGACCATATTTCTAATATTTATTTTTGATAAATACCAATTAGGAATATCTCGACAAATTACCCCTGAATACGAATCAAAAAAAATATTAAAGATTCGCTCATTAGTTCGACCACAAACGCAGTTTAGGCGAAACTTTACCAAGTGGGCAACTGCGAATTGCGGTTCAAAAGAAACGACTACATGTTGTTTTTGACCATATTTCTAATATTTATTTTTGATAAATACCAATAAGGAATATCTCGACGAATTACCCCTGAATACGAATCAAAAAAAATATTAAAGATTCGCTCATTAGTTCGACCACAAACGCAGTTGAGGCGAAACTTTACCAAGTGGGCAACTGCGAATTGCGGTTCAAAAGAAACGACTACATGTTGTTTTTGACCATATTTCTAATATTTATTTTTGATAAATACCAATTAGGGATATCTCGACAAATTACCCCTGAATACGAATCAAAAAAAATATTAAAGATTCGCTCATTAGTTCAACCACAAACGCAGTTTAGGCGAAACTTTACCAAGTGGGCAACTGCGAATTGCGGTTCAAAAGAAGCGACTACATGTTGTTTTTGACCATATTTCTAATATTTATTTTTGATAAATACCAATAAGGAATATCTCGACGAATTACCCCTGAATACGAATCAAAAAAATATTAAAGATTCGCTCATTAGTTCGACCACAAACGCAGTTGAGGCGAAACTTTACCAAGTGGGCAACTGCGAATTGCGGTTTAAAAGAAACGACTACATGTTGTTTTTGACCATATTTCTAATATTTATTTTTGATAAATACCAATTAGGAATATCTCGACAAATTACCCCTGAATACGAATCAAAGAAAATATTAAAGATTCGCTCATTAGTTCGACCACAAACGCAGTTTAGGCGAAACTTTACCAAGTGGGCAACTGCGAATTGCGGTTCAAAAGAAACGACTACATGTTGTTTTTGACCATATTTCTAATATTTATTTTTGATAAATACCAATAAGGAATATCTCGACGAATTACCCCTGAATACGAATCAAAAAAAATATTAAAGATTCGCTCATTAGTTCGACCACAAACGCAGTTGAGGCGAAACTTTACCAAGTGGGCAACTGCGAATTGCGGTTCAAAAGAAACGACTACATGTTGTTTTTGACCATATTTCTAATATTTATTTTTGATAAATACCAATAAGGAATATCTCGACGAATTACCCCTGAATACGAATCAAAAAAAATATTAAAGATTCGCTCATTAGTTCGACCACAAACGCAGTTGAGGCAAAACTTTACCAAGTGGGCAACTGCGAATTGCGGTTCAAAAGAAACGACTACATGTTGTTTTTGACCATATTTCTAATATTTATTTTTGATAAATACCAATTAGGAATATCTCGACAAATTACCCCTGAATACGAATCAAAAAAAATATTAAAGATTCGCTCATTAGTTCGACCACAAACGCAGTTTAGGCGAAACTTTACCAAGTGGGCAACTGCGAATTGCGGTTCAAAAGAAGCGACTACATGTTGTTTTTGACCATATTTCTAATATTTATTTTTGATAAATACCAATAAGGAATATCTCGACGAATTACCCCTGAATACGAATAAAAAAAATATTAAAGATTCGCTCATTAGTTCGACCACAAACGCAGTTGAGGCGAAACTTTACCAAGTGGGCAACTGCGAATTGCGGTTTAAAAGAAACGACTACATGTTGTTTTTGACCATATTTCTAATATTTATTTTTGATAAATACCAATTAGGAATATCTCGACAAATTACCCCTGAATACGAATCAAAGAAAATATTAAAGATTCGCTCATTAGTTCGACCACAAACGCAGTTTAGGCGAAACTTTACCAAGTGGGCAACTGCGAATTGCGGTTCAAAAGAAACGACTACATGTTGTTTTTGACCATATTTCTAATATTTATTTTTGATAAATACCAATAAGGAATATCTCGACGAATTACCCCTGAATACGAATCAAAAAAAATATTAAAGATTCGCTCATTAGTTCGACCACAAACGCAGTTGAGGCGAAACTTTACCAAGTGGGCAACTGCGAATTGCGGTTCAAAAGAAACGACTACATGTTGTTTTTGACCATATTTCTAATATTTATTTTTGATAAATACCAATTAGGAATATCTCGACGAATTACCTCTGAATATGAATCAAAAAAAATATTAAAGATTCGCTCATTAGTTCGACCACAAACGCAGTTTAGGCGAAACTTTACCAAGTGGGCAACTGCGAATTGCGGTTCAAAAGAAGTGACTACATGTTGTTTTTGACCATATTTCTAATATTTATTTTTGATAAATACCAATAAGGAATATCTCGACGAATTACCCCTGAATACGAATCAAAAAAATATTAAAGATTCGCTCATTAGTTCGACCACAAACGCAGTTGAGGCGAAACTTTACCAAGTGGGCAACTGCGAATTGCGGTTTAAAAGAAACGACTACATGTTGTTTTTGACCATATTTCTAATATTTATTTTTGATAAATACCAATAAGGAATATCTCGACGAATTACCCCTGAATACGAATCAAAAAAAATATTAAAGATTCGCTCATTAGTTCGACCACAAACGCAGTTGAGGCGAAACTTTACCAAGTGGGCAACTGCGAATTGCGGTTCAAAAGAAACGACTACATGTTGTTTTTGACCATATTTCTAATATTTATTTTTGATAAATACCAATTAGGAATATCTCGACGAATTACCTCTGAATATGAATCAAAAAAAATATTAAAGATTCGCTCATTAGTTCGACCACAAACGCAGTTTAGGCGAAACTTTACCAAGTGGGCAACTGCGAATTGCGGTTCAAAAGAAGTGACTACATGTTGTTTTTGACCATATTTCTAATATTTATTTTTGATAAATACCAATAAGGAATATCTCGACGAATTACCCCTGAATACGAATCAAAAAAATATTAAAGATTCGCTCATTAGTTCGACCACAAACGCAGTTGAGGCGAAACTTTACCAAGTGGGCAACTGCGAATTGCGGTTTAAAAGAAACGACTACATGTTGTTTTTGACCATATTTCTAATATTTATTTTTGATAAATACCAATTAGGAATATCTCGACAAATTACCCCTGAATACGAATCAAAGAAAATATTAAAGATTCGCTCATTAGTTCGACCACAAACGCAGTTTAGGCGAAACTTTACCAAGTGGGCAACTGCGAATTGCGGTTCAAAAGAAACGACTACATGTTGTTTTTGACCATATTTCTAATATTTATTTTTGATAAATACCAATAAGGAATATCTCGACGAATTACCCCTGAATACGAATCAAAAAAAATATTAAAGATTCGCTCATTAGTTCGACCACAAACGCAGTTGAGGCGAAACTTTACCAAGTGGGCAACTGCGAATTGCGGTTCAAAAGAAACGACTACATGTTGTTTTTGACCATATTTCTAATATTTATTTTTGATAAATACCAATTAGGAATATCTCGACAAATTACCCCTGAATACGAATCAAAAAAAATATTAAAGATTCGCTCATTAGTTCGACCACAAACGCAGTTTAGGCGAAACTTTACCAAGTGGGCAACTGCGAATTGCGGTTCAAAAGAAACGACTACATGTTGTTTTTGACCATATTTCTAATATTTATTTTTGATAAATACCAATTAGGAATATCTCGACGAATTACCTCTGAATATGAATCAAAAAAAATATTAAAGATTCGCTCATTAGTTCGACCACAAACGCAGTTGAGGCGAAACTTTACCAAGTGGGCAACTGCGAATTGCGGTTCAAAAGAAACGACTACATGTTGTTTTTGACCATATTTCTAATATTTATTTTTGATAAATACCAATAAGGAATATCTCGACGAATTACCCCTGAATACGAATCAAAAAAAATATTAAAGATTCGCTCATTAGTTCGACCACAAACGGCGTTGATGCGAAGGTTCTGTCTTGAAAATGCACTCGCTTCCCGAGTCACCCCCCCCCCCCCCCCCCCCACCACAACAGAGTTTTTCCATCGAAAAAGACGGATGAATGTTTGTTTTGACCATATTTCTAATATTTATTTTTGATAAAGACCAATTAGGAATATCTCGACAAATTACCTCTGAATATGAATCAAAAAAAATATTAAAGATTCGCTCATTAGTTCGACCACAAACGCAGTTGAGGCGAAACTTTACCAAGTGGGCAACTGCGAATTGCGGTTCAAAAGAAACGACTACATGTTGTTTTTGACCATATTTCTAATATTTATTTTTGATAAATACCAATTAGGAATATCTCGACGAATTACCCCTGAATACGAATCAAAAAAAATATTAAAGATTCGCTCATTAGTTCGACCACAAACGGCGTTGATGCGAAGGTTCTGTCTTGAAAATTCACTCGCTTCCCGAGTCACCCCCCCCCCCCCCACCACAACAGAGTTTTTCATCGAAAAAGACGGATGAATGTTTGTTTTGACCATATTTCTAATATTTATTTTTGATAAAGACCAATTAGGAATATCTCGACGAATTACCTCTGAATATGAATCAAAAAAAATATTAAAGATTCGCTCATTAGTTCGACCACAAACGCAGTTGAGGCGAAACCTTACCAAGTGGGCAACTGCGAATTGCGGTTCAAAAGAAACGACTACATGTTGTTTTTGACCATATTTCTAATATTTATTTTTGATAAATACCAATTAGGAATATCTCGACGAATTACCCCTGAATACGAATAAAAAAAAATATTAAAGATTCGCTCATTAGTTCGACCACAAACGCAGTTGAGGCGAAACTTTACCAAGTGGGCAACTGCGAATTGCGGTTCAAAAGAAACGACTACATGTTGTTTTTGACCATATTTCTAATATTTATTTTTGATAAATACCAATTAGGAATATCTCGACAAATTACCCCTGAATACGAATCAAAAAAAATATTAAAGATTCGCTCATTAGTTCGACCACAAACGCAGTTTAGGCGAAACTTTACCAAGTGGGCAACTGCGAATTGCGGTTCAAAAGAAACGACTACATGTTGTTTTTGACCATATTTCTAATATTTATTTTTGATAAATACCAATTAGGAATATCTCGACGAATTACCTCTGAATATGAATCAAAAAAAATATTAAAGATTCGCTCATTAGTTCGACCACAAACGCAGTTGAGGCGAAACTTTACCAAGTGGGCAACTGCGAATTGCGGTTCAAAAGAAACGACTACATGTTGTTTTTGACCATATTTCTAATATTTATTTTTGATAAATACCAATTAGGAATATCTCGACAAATTACCCCTGAATACGAATCAAAAAAAATATTAAAGATTCGCTCATTAGTTCGACCACAAACGCAGTTTAGGCGAAACTTTACCAAGTGGGCAACTGCGAATTGCGGTTCAAAAGAAACGACTACATGTTGTTTTTGACCATATTTCTAATATTTATTTTTGATAAATACCAATAAGGAATATCTCGACGAATTACCCCTGAATACGAATCAAAAAAAATATTAAAGATTCGCTCATTAGTTCGACCACAAACGGCGTTGATGCGAAGGTTCTGTCTTGAAAATGCACTCGCTTCCCGAGTCACCCCCCCCCCCCCCCCCCCACCACAACAGAGTTTTTCCATCGAAAAAGACGGATGAATGTTTGTTTTGACCATATTTCTAATATTTATTTTTGATAAAGACCAATTAGGAATATCTCGACAAATTACCTCTGAATATGAATCAAAAAAAATATTAAAGATTCGCTCATTAGTTCGACCACAAACGCAGTTGAGGCGAAACTTTACCAAGTGGGCAACTGCGAATTGCGGTTCAAAAGAAACGACTACATGTTGTTTTTGACCATATTTCTAATATTTATTTTTGATAAATACCAATTAGGAATATCTCGACGAATTACCCCTGAATACGAATAAAAAAAAATATTAAAGATTCGCTCATTAGTTCGACCACAAACGGCGTTGATGCGAAGGTTCTGTCTTGAAAATTCACTCGCTTCCCGAGTCACCCCCCCCCCCCCACCACAACAGAGTTTTTCATCGAAAAAGACGGATGAATGTTTGTTTTGACCATATTTCTAATATTTATTTTTGATAAAGACCAATTAGGAATATCTCGACGAATTACCTCTGAATATGAATCAAAAAAAATATTAAAGATTCGCTCATTAGTTCGACCACAAACGCAGTTGAGGCGAAACCTTACCAAGTGGGCAACTGCGAATTGCGGTTCAAAAGAAACGACTACATGTTGTTTTTGACCATATTTCTAATATTTATTTTTGATAAATACCAATTAGGAATATCTCGACGAATTACCCCTGAATACGAATCAAAAAAAATATTAAAGATTCGCTCATTAGTTCGACCACAAACGGCGTTGATGCGAAGGTTCTGTCTTGAAAATTCACTCGCTTCCCGAGTCACCCCCCCCCCCCCCACCACAACAGAGTTTTTCATCGAAAAAGACGGATGAATGTTTGTTTTGACCATATTTCTAATATTTATTTTTGATAAAGACCAATTAGGAATATCTCGACGAATTACCTCTGAATATGAATAAAAAAAAATATTAAAGATTCGCTCATTAGTTCGACCACAAACGCAGTTGAGGCGAAACCTTACCAAGTGGGCAACTGCGAATTGCGGTTCAAAAGAAACGACTACATGTTGTTTTTGACCATATTTCTAATATTTATTTTTGATAAATACCAATTAGGAATATCTCGACGAATTACCCCTGAATACGAATCAAAAAAAATATTAAAGATTCGCTCATTAGTTCGACCACAAACGCAGTTGAGGCGAAACTTTACCAAGTGGGCAACTGCGAATTGCGGTTCAAAAGAAACGACTACATGTTGTTTTTGACCATATTTCTAATATTTATTTTTGATAAATACCAATTAGGAATATCTCGACGAATTACCCCTGAATACGAATCAAAAAAAATATTAAAGATTCGCTCATTAGTTCGACCACAAACGGCGTTGATGCGAAGGTTCTGTCTTGAAAATTCACTCGCTTCCCGAGTCACCCCCCCCCCCCCCACCACAACAGAGTTTTTCATCGAAAAAGACGGATGAATGTTTGTTTTGACCATATTTCTAATATTTATTTTTGATAAAGACCAATTAGGAATATCTCGACGAATTACCTCTGAATATGAATCAAAAAAAATATTAAAGATTCGCTCATTAGTTCGACCACAAACGCAGTTGAGGCGAAACCTTACCAAGTGGGCAACTGCGAATTGCGGTTCAAAAGAAACGACTACATGTTGTTTTTGACCATATTTCTAATATTTATTTTTGATAAATACCAATTAGGAATATCTCGACGAATTACCCCTGAATACGAATCAAAAAAAATATTAAAGATTCGCTCATTAGTTCGACCACAAACGCAGTTGAGGCGAAACTTTACCAAGTGGGCAACTGCGAATTGCGGTTCAAAAGAAACGACTACATGTTGTTTTTGACCATATTTCTAATATTTATTTTTGATAAATACCAATTAGGAATATCTCGACGAATTACCCCTGAATACGAATCAAAAAAAATATTAAAGATTCGCTCATTAGTTCGACCACAAACGCAGTTGAGGCGAAACTTTACCAAGTGGGCAACTGCGAATTGCGGTTCAAAAGAAACGACTACATGTTGTTTTTGACCATATTTCTAATATTTATTTTTGATAAATATCAATTAGGAATATCTCGACGAATTACCCCTGAATACGAATAAAAAAAAATATTAAAGATTCGCTCATTAGTTCGACCACAAACGCAGTTGAGGCGAACGTTACGAAGCGCTCAGCGGTTCGAAATGTTGTTTGACCATATTTCTAATATTTATTTTTGATAAATACCAATTAGGAATATCTCGACGAATTACCTCTGAATATGAATAAAAAAAAATATTAAAGATTCGCTCATTAGTTCGACCACAAACGGCGTTGAGGTGAAACTTTACCAAGTGGGCCACTAACCTGCATTATCCTCCGGGCGCTCGATGTACTGCCCCGGCCAGAATATTCGGCTCGGCTCGCTGGTGAAACAAGGACCAGAGGTGATCCGCGCAGTACACTTCCTCGTTGGCGCGTGCCGCCTACGGGGGTCCTGTTTTTCGGCGTGTGGCGCGCTGCAGACTGCGCGGTCCGGTCGCCTCTGGTTCTGTCTTGAAAATCCACTCGCCGAGTATTCAGCTCTATAGGCCGATTCATCCCCGTTCTTAATTAGTCCCACTACTGTTGTGTCATCCGCATATTTAAAAAATTGAACAGAATCAGAGTGGGAGGCACAGTCATTAGTGTATAGACAGTAGAGCAGAGGAGAGAGAACACAGCCCTGGGGGGCCCCGGTGTTCAAGGTCCTGGAACTAGAGAACAAATTACCTACTTTAACCACTTGTTCTCTGTCTGAGAGAAAATCTAGAATAAAATAGCACAGAGACTCATCAATTCCGAGCAATTTAAGTTTTTCAAATAATTTAAAAGGCACAATCGTGTTAAACGCTGAACTAAAATCAATAAACAAAATTCGTACATAAGTGGCAGAGGCCTCCAGGTGCTGCAGGATGGTGTGTAAACACATAGATACAGCATCCCCTACAGACCTGTTGGGCTGATAAGCAAACTGATACATGTCTAATTTAACCATACTAGATAAATGATCACAGACAAGCCGCTCAAACACCTTCATAATGACAGAGGTCAGAGCGACGGGCCTGTAATCATTCAGACAAGCAGCGCTAGATTTCTTGGGCACAGGTATAACTATGGCAGATTTATAGCATGCCGGTACTTTAAGTGTGCTGAGAGACCAATATATTATATGTTTACAGTAGAAGTACAGTATAGTATCTGTTTACAGTAGAAGTACAGTATAGTATATGTTTACAGTAGAAGTGCAGTTATTTTTACAGTAGAAGTACAGTATAGTATCTGTTTACAGTAGAAGTGCAGTATAGTATATTTTACAGTAGAAGTACAGTATAGTATCTGTTTACAGTAAAATTACATTATAGTACATGTTTACAGTAGAAGTGCAGTATAGTATCTGTTTACAGTAGAAATACAGTATATTATCTGTTTACAGTAGAAGTACAGTATATTATCTGTTTACAGTATAAGTACAGTATATTATCTTTTTGCAGTAGAAGTACAGTATAGTATATTTTTTACAGTAGAAGTACAGTATAGTATATTTTACAGTATACATACAGTATAATTATCTGTTTACAGTTGAAGTACAGTATAGTATATGTTTACAGTATAAGTACTGTATAGTATCTGTTTACAGTAAAAGTACAGTATGGTATCTGTTTACTAACCAAGCTAACCTGAACCAAGCTAACCTAAACCAAGCGAAGCTGAAGCAAGCTAACCTGAACCAAGCTAACCTGAACCAAGCTAAACTTACCTGAAATAGTCGCTGCAGTCACACAGGAGGGCCTTGTGGGCATTCAACTCAATGCTGTTGACTTTAATAACCACATCACAGAACCTTCCCTCCAGATGCAGCTCATTAAGGATTGTACAGGACATTGTTTCCTTTTCCATGTGGGGATTTTAAATTGTATCTACAGAATATATTCAAGCTTACAGACAAATAGCCGGAAACAACAAGTGAGATCTTCATTATGACATCATACTGTGACATCACAAATGTTCTAGAATGTCTATTATGACATCATACGGTGCCATCACGAATGTTCTAGAATGTTTGATTATGACATCATACTGTGACATCCAGTGATGGGAATAATTAGTTTTTTCAGTAACAAGTAATTACTCTTCCAATCTTAATAACGCCGTTACCATTACTGCCAAAAAATGCGGTGCGTTACTATGATTGAAGCTGTTTTTTTCATCAGACAGATCTCTGCGCTGAGAAGCAATACTTTTTTTCCTTGGTTAGTGGGCAGTGCGCGATTGGCTGAGGTTTAGTAAAATGTCATGGTAAGCCAATCAGAGGTAGAGGTAGGCGGGTGTTCGAAAGAATCCAGAGTCTGACACACAGCGACTCAGTCAACGACAGACCGCGGTTCTGTGTACGTTTTGATAGTTTGTTTGGCGAGCCCAAATAATCCAAAACTAATCCAACAAACAACACAAGCGAGCAGTCAACGACAGACCGCGGGTCCATGAGCATTTTTTGTTCACTCTTGTGTTAGTTGTGTTGCAGCGCAGGGCACTACAGTAGTGGAGGCTACAGCCTTATCAACAGTGCTGCACTTCCTGGTTTAATAGCACAGTCTTCAGGCGCTCAGAGATATATATATATCTGTATGTCATGCATGTCTTAACACTAGAACAGCCATGGAGAAAATGTCACTGATTCCCGCCGGAAGGGGTCAGATGACCCCACAGCTTATATGAGAAATATGAGAAAAATAAACAGTGTAAACTATATAATGACCTCTTAATATAAAAATATGAGGTTTACCACAGGTTTGAGTGACACATTTTTTTTTTTTAATTTTTCAAAAAATATATTATAATAATAATTATTTTTTTGGATGGAAGAGACTCACATTGACGGGCAAAGAGCCACATGCGGCTCGCGAGCCATGGGTTGGCCACCCCTGCGCTAGACGCTCACAAAGTGCTGTGACTTTCCACATATTATATATTCCATATATGTGGAATAACGTTCTAATTACATTTTCCTGAAGTCATTTAGAAATTTCAGAAACCGTGCCAGATAAAACGGGTACTTTTAGGAAAAGTCATTGAGTGACAGAGCCGGAGCTCGACCGAGTGACGAGGATACATTTATTGAAAATGCCTAGGGGTCATTTGACCCCTTGTCGGCTGTGCTAGTGTTAAATGTCATGATTAGATTAGTTTAGAATAGATGATTAGATTAGATTCTTATATCTGTATGTTGTGTATGTCATAAATGTCATGAATTGAAAATAGGGGACCCTGATGTAAACAAGGCGAAAGTCTCGTCTGCATCCCCTTAACAATTGTGTGTATTGAGCTGTACTGTACTGTACCCATTCTACAATCTGTTAATTAAAATGTTCAATCAATCAGTATATATTTGTTATTTATTTTTGGTATAGTGCTTAACAAGCATAATTTAATGTTGCCCAGTTGTGGCCTGTTGAGATACATATCAAAAGTTCCAAAACATCTATTGTGTTTGTATTTGTATGATCCACTATATAAACATAGTAATTATAATATCTACATACATGGCATTTGATTGGAGGCTAGTCTCACTTTGTCCCACAGCAACATTAAAATAGTTTAGATTTGTGTATGTTGTTTATGTAACAAATGTACTTGAAAGTAACGCAACAGTTACTTTCTGAAGTAACTAGTTACTTTTATAATTTGTAACTGAGTAAGTAATTTAGTAACTTTTTGGAAGAAGTAACTAGTAACTGTAACTAGTTACTTTTTAAAAGTAACTTGCCCAACACTGGTGACATCACAACGGAACATGTTTGAGTTCTATTTGAATAATTTAAATAATATGTTGACATTAAAAAAGAACAAATAAAACGATAAAAAAACTACATAAAACAATGATACAAATTATAATAAAATATTTAAGTCAAATTTATAGAAATAATGAAAAATAAGACAATGAAATAAAGATAATAATTCATTTAAAAGCTATTTTAAAAAGGTAAGTTTTGAGCAGTGCCAACCGAGTCTGCTGTCCTAACAGACTTGGGGTCTGTAGGGTAAGCACTTATTTCCTCCGCCCTGAACATTTATGGAGATGTATGGGCCTTTTAAGTCAGTGATACAAGTGTCTTTCAAGGATAAGTGAGCTCCTGCACTGATTATTATAGTTCAATATTCAATATTTGATCACCAAAACCCCCCAAAAAGCATAAAAAGGCCCCTCCCCGCCCAAAAAGGGCCCCCAAAAATAGCACAGGCCCAGTGACCTTTTAAGCCTTTGAGCACCTGCCCCTCTAAAGTCCTGTGCACGTCCCTGGTGTTAAGGGTATGGGAGAGAGTTATTAATTCACTTCCCCAGCACAGATTTTTCCTGCCGGTCCGGGGGATCGAACTGACGACCTTCCGGTCACAAACCCGCTTCTCTAACCTTTAGGCCACCGCTGCCCCTGACATCATATTCACAAAGTACCCAGGTCCCCCTCTGAAAATATGATCATGATGGATAATCATGCTTACAGTAAGATAAAATAAGATAAGATAAGATAATAATAATCCAATCCAATCCAACTTTATTTATATAGCACGTTTAAAAACAACAAAGTTAACCAAAGTGCTTCAATACAGTAAAAAACACATAGACAATGCACACAGAACTACAAACAGATTACGGCATCAGATTAAATGCTAGGGAGAACAGATGTGTTTTTAGATGGGATTTAAACATTGGGAGCGTTGGGGCCACAGCCTGATGTGGGGAGGCAACTCGTTCCAGAGTTTGGGGGCTGCAACCGCAACTTGGTCCCCCCTGTTCTTTAGCCTGGATTTGGGGACAAGAAGGAGGGACTGGTCAGCAGACCTCAGAGACCGTAATGGGGTTTACGGGTGCAGGATCTCGGTGAGGTAGGGTGGGGCCAGACCATTCATTGCTTTATAAGCAAACAGCAGGATCTTAAAATGTATCCTAGACTGCACAGGCAGCCAATGAAGGGAGGCGAGGACAGGAGTGATGTGCTCCCGTTTGCGTGTCCCCGTCAACAGCTGAGCAGCAGTGTTTTGGACCAGCTGAAGACACGACAGCGAGGCCCGGCCAACGCCAACGTAAAGCGTGTTACAGTAATCCAGCCGTGTTGTCACAAAGGCATGCATAACTCTCTCAAAGTCCTTAAAAGAGAGACTTTGGAGAGGTGCTTCAGCTGGAAGAAGCTGGACCTAACCACAGAGTTAATCTGTTTGTCCATTTTAAACTCACTATATCTATTTTCACCCCCAGGTTGGAAACTATGGGTTTGACACATGAGTCAAGGGGGCCCATGTCTGGAGGTGAGGTACCAGGCCCGCTTGGTCCAAACATAATGACCTCTGTAACGTCCCCAGGCCCGGCTCTTGCTGTGCCGGGCATGATTATGACATTGGACATTCCCTACCTCCTGACAGTGGTATCCTTCTGGTTCCCTACCTCCCTCTAGTGGCCAGAGCAGCCTGATGGTTCAGGCGGCCATCTTGGTTTGATTCAAGATAATAGAGTTAATATCTAATTATCTATTATCTTGGGCCATCCCTGTCTTTGTTTGATGTCTTCTCCCTGTCTGGTTGTTGTGTGTGTCATTGCTTTTTGTGTCTAGTTGTTGTTTATGGATTCATTGCTTTTGTGATTAGTTGCGTTTAGGATTCTGTGTTTTGGCCTGGCCCTGCCAGGTGTTGCTCGTTGTAATCAGTGTCTGATATGCCTGTCAGTTCCTCACTTCCTCGTGGCAGGTGAGAAGGGAAGGTAGGATATCATATGCAGAGGCAGCTAGGAAGGTAGGACAGGGAATGCAAGGTAAGGAACAGGGGTTTAGAGAAGGGCATTTGGCAGTGAGGGTAGTACAGGAGGATCAGGGAAAGCAAGATAGGGAACAGGGTTTTAGAAAAGGGCATTTGTCAGTAGAGGAAGTACAGGAGGAGAAAGACAGGGTGTGGGGGGAGAAGTTGAATATAGTGGCCTTTGTGGCAGGAGTAGTGAATGCAACAGCGATGGTTAGCGCTGCGGTAAAACAGAAAGGATAAAGTTAATAGTTAAAGTAGCAGTGCAACACATGGGTATGAAGGGGTTGATATGGCAGGAAGTCGTAAGGGAGTTAGAGAAGGGGGTTGTGGGTGATCAAGTAAGAGAGTTAGAGAAGGGGGTTGTGAGTGATCGAGAAGTCCAGAGTCAGGCCACAGGAGGCGAAGCCTGTCGCACGGAGGGGGACTCAGTCAGGCGGGAGCAGCATTAGCTGCACTCCAGGATGGTGAACGCAGAATGGGCATTGTAGGAGGTAAAGGGTTCCAGAAGATGGCGGTATTGCAACGTTAAGACCACATCAAGCTAGAGGAGGTGGCGGTAATGCACCAAGAAGGCTGTGCCAACTGCCAATACAAATCAAAAGAAGAAGAAGAAGACTTCCTCGTGGCGTCATTGTCTACAGTACCCTCCTTGTTACCTTCACCTTGCTTCGAGTTTCCCTGCCGTAGTGCCTCTCCCATGCCTTGCTTCATGTCCTTAAGTGTTGTAAGTAGTTTATGTATTTCGTTTTCGCTCATCTTTGTTTTCCCGTGTCCTTAGTGTTGTTTTGTACTAGAGCCAGCTCGGCTGAGCCTTTGTATGTTCCGTTTTGTATTATTTCATCATCCCAGTAAAACCTATTTATATTCCCCGTTACCCTGCTGTCTCTGCCTCCTCTCTTCCCGATCTGCAATTGTGTTCTCACATTAGTTAGCACCCCCAATCGTAACAGACCTAGTTTTTTTTTTGTCGTAAACATTTTAAAGGTTCATAATACACAATATACCTTTATTTATCCCCTTGGGGAAATTCAGACATCATGGTTGCATTGGGGAGGTACATGTGTCAGCAGGGTAATAGAAGAAATACATAAATATAGGCAATACAATACAAAACAAAAAAAAGAGGAAAAACTAATAAAAAAAAACCTGTATGAGGGTCTGTATGCTCTATCAGTTATATTATTCTACTTGTAGTATATTTTACTTTGTATATGATGTATATAGTATAGTACATACAGTACAGTATAGTATAGTACTTTGGGATAATGGTCCGTTCTCCGTGCAGGTTTTTTGCAGTGGGTCGGCTTGATTTAGGTGTGCCAGTGAGCAGCACTTACACCCCTACCGACTGTCAATGCCAGCTCACTGGCACACCTAAATCAAGCAAACCCATTATCAGTGTTATTAGCCGCAGCAGCTGTGTTTACCGTGCCATTACTGTGAAAAGAGTCCCTTTGTGAACATAGGGTATTGTACTGTAAATGAGAGGAAAATTCAATTAAACATAAGTGCTGTAAGTGGTATATATATTTCATTGTAAACTAAGTGTTAAATAGCTCTACATTCTGACAGCCATCACTGGTATAGAGTCAGTAACATGGGTATCTCAGTCCCTCCGCTCTGCAGCAAACAGAACTAGAAGATACATTTTCTGGTACTGTATCCCTTCCCACTTTATCCAATCAGGAGAGAGAACCCTAGATATTTGTACTTGTTTCATGAAATCTTACCAAGACAAAATGTCTTACTGCACTGGCAGATTATCTTACTTGTTTCAAGCACATAATTTTGCTTAAAACTATTTTTTATTTCTTATTTTTGTCGGACCATTTTTGCAGTGTGGAGTTCTCTCTCCTGATTGGATAAAGTGGGAAGGAATACCAGACGATTTAGTCTCTGTTTACTGCAGAGCGGAGGGACTGGGGGACACATGTTACTGACCAAAACACTCTATATCAGGAATGGCTGTCTGAATGTAGAGCTATTATTTTAACATTTATTATTTTAAAGGGCGGCTAGGTGGTGCAGTGGGCAAGGCGCTCACCACCAATGCAGGAGACGCTGGGTTCGAGCCCAGCTCTCCGCATTGCTATCAGCTTGGCTGGTCGTTCATACTAATACAATTGGCAGTATTAGGGGGTGGGAAGCTGGTGGGTGGGGATCGGACGTTGTGGACAGCGACTCCTACAGGTCGGTTGGTGCGCCTGCGCAGCAGAATCAGGAAGCGACGGGGGCGGCATGCCCTCCAAACGCAGACCCCCGACGCTGAGAGAGGTGAAGGTGAAAAGATGTGCAGGTGAAAAGATGCGACGGCTGCCTCCTCGAGTACCGGAGGCGGAGGGGACACGTGATGCAAGGCTTGGTCCACATTGCAGCCGGCTTGTGGCAGGCATGGCCTAACAGCGTTCGAGACAGGGGAGGGTAGAATTGGACGATACGAAATTGGGATGGGAGACAAATAGAAAATGGGAGAAAAAAGTAGATAAAAAAAACATTTATTATTTTAACACTAGAAAATACCACTTTAAGTGTTAAAAACATTTGACCAACGGCACATCGGGTTAACTTATTCCTTACTCTCGTAAAAGTGCACTTTAACGGTGACCATGGAAAAGAAAGAGACAAGCATAAGAAGGTTGTCTGCACTCAGTAAGCGACTTAATAAGACCCCTTGTAAGAAGGACAGCGGCTATGGGGTACAGTAGCAACTACTACGCAACAAGGCTCTAGATGGGAGGCAATCCTCCTTGGCCTCTGTCTAGACGAGCAGGGAGCTCAGTTACCATGGCTACAGGAGTCTGTGCAATACACACAGTACACAGATCTGTAAACGAGTATTCCCCTGTGACTTCCTACGACCACATGTCGCACGGTGTCACTCAATCCCCGACAACCAACAGGTGCCTGATCGCTCTCGCTCGCTCACTTTATCGATGTTCAATAGCTGTACAGGAATTACACAAAGCCAACTGACTACACAGTTTGGATAATCAATAATGTGCTCGCCAGCTGTAATGGTTGTCTGCTCAGGTGATGGTGTCTGTGTGTGTCTAAGTGTGTGTGGTCGTGGTCACCGATATGATACAGGTGAATGACTGAGAATCTCTGACAAAATAATTTCTTTCTGATTATAATTTTTGTATTTATTGCACAAGATCACATACAAAGATAATAAAAGGAAAAATGTAAAAAAAAGTGATGAAATATGAATATAAATACGTACATAAATAGAAGAAGAAAAAAAACACTCAGAACCCACCTGTTGCTGACAACCCACCCACTGAGAACCCACCAGCTGACAACCCACATGCTGAGAACTTTTCAATTTACTTAAACCGGAATTTGTTCAAGTACCTTTAATATTTTAGTTAAATTCCTTCCCTAACCCATCAATGCAACCATAACCTTAACCGCTAACCCGAAAAGCCATTGTCTCCTGTGTTCTGTCCCCTATTGGCATAAAGCCATCCCCAGTCAAAATGGCATCCAATGTAATAAAAAAAGTCAACCAACGAACTCGATTCTTGTACCGGATCTCCTCTCTGGTAAACAAGAATACCCTGAAGACTCTGGCAGGAGCACTCATTCAGGGGTACTACGACTATGCTTGCACCTCATGGTACCAAAGCACCTCAAAGGCGCTAAAAACAAAATTACAAACATCTCAAAACAAACTGGTCAGACTACTGCTTGACCTTACTCCCAGAACCCACCTCACCTCTGCCCACTTTGACAACCTAGGATGGCTTAGAGTAGACGACAGAGTACAGCAACTTGCAATGGGCCTGGTCTACAAGATACACTACACGACCAAGGTACCCATGTACATGTCAAAATACTTCCCAAAGGTCAGTGAATACCACGATCACAACACCAGAGGGAGCTCCACAAATCATGTTAAACCCAGATTCGGCTCAAATAAGGGACTAAACACGTTTCGCAATTATGCCACATCAATGTGGAACGCCCTACCCAAAGCTGTAAAGGAATGTGGATCACTACCCACTTTCAAAACCTCTCTCAAGGGACACCTACGGGAGACTGCAATTCAACACTGGCCCCTGTAAATATCCTAACCCAACCCCCTCCAATGTACAGTCATGTACCTAGTATGGTTTTGTCAATAGTCCAATGTACAATTTTGTTTGTTTGTACAGTGTCTCCCCCCCCCCCCCCTCAATGTACAGTTTTGCTTGTATATACAGTGTGCCCCCCCCCCCCCCCCCCCCCCCCCAACCACCTCCAATGTAGATTACCCAGTATGGCTGTCAATATCCCAGTGTACCCAACCCCCCCCCCCCACCCAACCTCCTCCAATGTACAGTTTCTACGTCAAATGTATATACTCCCTTTTCCTGACTCCTTCTGTATCACAAACAGTACTGTATTTGCAAATCTGGTATGTCATAAATGTATAGATGTACTGTAGCAGTACTGACTATCTGTATGTCATGTATGTCATATATGTCCTGATGAATTGAAAATGGGGGACCCTGATGTAAACAAGACGAAAGTCTTTCTCTGGTCTGCATCCCCTTAACAATTGTGTGTATTGAGCTGTACTATATTGTACCCATTCTGCAATCTGTTAATAAAGTTTTCAATCAATCAATCAATCAAGTCAACGGGTTTGTGGTCTGAAATGTGTGATAACATTGATAACATTCAGCCACTAGATGTCGCACTAGAGCACCAGCATGTAATTTATCCAATCAGGTGTATTACACACGTGGGGAAATGGGGAGTAGGAAGGGGAGACCTGCACGTAACATGTAAACAACAACATTCATTTTGGACCAACCAAAATAGTTTCAATGATAAATTATTAAATTATTTGGGGGGAAAAGCAATACTTTTATCCCACACCTTTCTAAAAGCTCTGTGGATGTATTATATATATATATATATATATATATATATATATATATATATATATATATATATATATATATATATATATATATATATATATATATATATATATATATATATATATATATATATATATATATATATATATATATATATATATAAAAATTACTCTACATAAAAGTATTAGCTATGGCACCTTTAAGGCGAGACAGTACCCCAGAAATCACCTTTTTGTTTTTATTCAACGATGTTGAGATTTTGTTATATTTTGCTTGCTTAATATGTCTTATTTCAAACTATAGTGGCAATAAAATATCGAAAACACACAATTAGTTGTTTATTTTACTTAATTCTGTCTTATTGATAGATCACAATTACAATACAGAACTTTGAGGGTTTTTCCCAAAAATGAGTTTTCACACGCAAGAGATGACATTTTCCATTTCCCTAGCACACAGATACTTTCCAATCTATATACCCTGCATCTTTTTACAAATGGGTTTTCTTGATATATCATTCATAGCCTGATTTATAGTACATTTATACAAAAAAAACATGCAAAAACCATATTTAGACTGTAGACAGCATTTCCTGGTTTATGGGATGATAAAAAGACATAATCCCTTCTGTAAAAAGTTAATTGTGTTATGTGACTGTCAACATAGTAATGAAACAAAGATTTTGAATCTGGCATCATCCAATGTTGGTGGTGTCTATCCTGGCGACATATGCAAAAGAGCGCATATTTAATTAGGCAACGCCCATTTTGCATAAATATAAACATAAAATCTCAGAAAACTTGCAATACGTTTTTTCTTAGTTGTTATGTACATAACTGTCAGGAAAAGTCAGGAACATGCCGTACACTCTCTAGAGACATACCTAATAAAATAATGAAAAGAAGCACAGAATAAACAAAGCCTAACGCTACTCGGTGCCAAATAGTGGAGCGGCACAGTGGGGTAGTGGTTAACACTGTCGCCTCACAGCTACAAGGTCCTGGGTTCCATTCCCGCTTGGGGACCAGGTTGCCGTGTTGCCAGGTACCCCAGGTGTTGGGTATCTCCCGGGCCTCTCTGTGTGGAGTTTGCAAGGCCCCCCCCCCCCCCATGCAGATCTGATCGCTAATGCTGTCGCATCCCTGTCCCGGCTGGGGGAGAAGGACGGCGGGATGGGAAAAGTGCAGAGAGACATTTCATCTGCGACTCAGTGCATGTGTGTGTGTGTTCCTGTGGGTCGCCCTGCATCTCTCGCATGTGTGTTAATCTGCATGACAACTAACCCTTTCACTACCACACTACAAAATGGTTAACCCTTTCACTGCAACAATACAGAAGGTTAACCCTTTCACTGCCACACAACACAGAAGGTTAACCCTTTCACTATACCACACTACAGAAGGTTAACTCTTTCACTAAACCACACTACAGAAGGTTAACTCTTTCACTATACCACACTACAGAAGGTTATAACTCTTTCACTATACCACACTACAGAAGGTTAACTCTTTCACTATACCACACTACAGAAGGTTATAACTCTTTCACTATACCACACTACAGAAGGTTAACTCTTTCACTATACCACACTACAGAAGGTTATAACTCTTTCACTATACCACACTACAGAAGGTTAACTCTTTCACTATACCACACTACAGAAGGTTATAACTCTTTCACTATACCACACTACAGAAGGTTAACTCTTTCACTATACCACACTACAGAAGGTTAACTCTTTCACTATACCACACTACAGAAGGTTATAACTCTTTCACTATACCACACTACAGAAGGTTAACTCTTTCACTACCACACTACACACTACAACTTTCACTGCAACAATACAGAAGGTCAACCCTTTCACTGCCACACTACCAAACGGTTAATCCTTTCACCGCGACAATACACCGACGGTTAACCCTTTCACTGCCACACAACCGCAGGTTAACCCTTTCACTGCCACACGACAGAAGGTTAACCCTTTACTATCACACTACACACTACAACTTCCACTGCAACAATACAGAAGGTCAACCCTTTCACTGCCACACTACCACCAAACGGTAGTGTGATAGTAAAGGGTTAACCTTTTGCCGTGTGGCAGTGAAAGGGTTAACGTCAGCTGAGCCAGAGCACGGGCGACTGACTCCCAATGTGTTTCCCGTACCGGCACTCAGCGCGACGCTCCTCCAACAATGCCAACTATGTTTCTGAGGCAGCGTTAGTGACTAGTTGTCCCTTTTAGCGGCTGGCTGCGACTCTGCCACGGCCTTCATTAGAAGACATGTGCCGAATCTAAAGGCCTCGTTTCAAAATCCGTTGGATGTCTTGAGTCGGTCAGACGATCGCGGTGAAGCGGTCACGCTACAACACGTATAGCTGGAAGGAACTTCCGGAAGCGGCCTCAACCGTGACCATTGTGTAAAACAGGCTAAAAACGTGTATGTTCACAATTGCCTTTAATTAAAATGTAAGTACTGTGAGTGCAATGATGTGTTGCTGTGACCACTGATTATTGCACTTTGACTTGACCGCTTCTTTTTTATTTATCCTTATTATTTAAAATATATATTTTTATATACTTTTCCCTTGTGTTCCTTTTCGTCTATTTTATGTAAAGCGCTTGGAATTGCCATTATCAGTATTATTATCAGTATTATTATCAGTTATTAGCTGCAGCAGCTGTGTTTACCGTGCCATCACACGTCTGTGAAAAGAGTCCATTTGTGAACGCAGGGCATTGTACGGTAAATGAGAGGAAAATCATTTGAATTAAGTGTTTTTACTGACAGCACGTTGGGTTAACTTTCGGTGACTTTGTGTCTGATAAGTGCCATGTCAATACACTTGCCTTGCATTAGTCAAAGTGTTCTACCATTCATGCAGTGAAGTTGGGTTACACACACACACACACACGCACACACACACACACACACACGCACGCACACACACACACACACACACACACACACACACACACACACACACGCACACACACACACACACACACGCACGCACACGCACGCACACACACACACACACACACACACACACACACACACACACACACACACACACACACACACACACACACACACACACACACACACACACACACGCGCACACACACACACACACACACACACACACACACACACACACACACACACACACACACACACACACACACACACACACACACACACACACACACACACACACACACACACCAGCTATATATTTTTTATTTAATTATAATCTGTTTATATATACCAGGGTAGACTAAGACATAGTATGGAGTATTGTATATTTGTACAGGGTAGACTTAGGTTAGCTATATATATATATATATATATATATATTTGTACCTGGGGTTGACTTAGGATAGAGTCTATATATTATACCAGGGTGGGCTGTACATAGTGATATTATTGATTGATTATTGATTATTGAGAGTGATATATGTCTCACCTGGCCACAGATCCAGTGCAGTTCAGACCTTTATCTGTATTAATTGTTCGTACTATATTTTTATTCTTATATTGTTTTATAGCAACACTACTATCACCGACATCTAAGAAGGGAGATCCCCCCCTTGAACGGCCCTTCTAAGGTTTCTCCCCTCCACAAGCCTGTGGTGCTTTTTTCCTATTGCTATCGGTTTTTAGTGAGTTTTTCCTTACCTTCGCGCGGGGTATGTCTGGGAGTGTTGCATTTATTTATTTATTTTACATTTTATTTTGGATTTCATGTAGTTTTTTGTTTTGTTCTTGATTTATTGTGATGTTTCTTCTTGACTTGTTAAAGAAGACGTGCCCGGCCCGGCCCATGGAGACATGGACGTGTGTTGCCGGGCCTTACAAATACATTTGATTTGATATGATTTTATTTTATTATTTTCTTTTTTATTCTCATGTTTTATTCTTATTATCCCTGCCTGTACCCTCCTCTCCCTCTCCCGCTGTTGCTTTGACACCCAAACGTCTCCACAGGGATAAATAAAGATCCCTCTTATCTTTTATCTGAGGAATTCCTTAGTTTACATTCATCCATTGGGCAGAGCAGAGTTTATGCTGAGCTGCTGATGAATGTAAACAGCAACGTTGTGGGCGGATAAAGCCTCAGAGAATAACAGGAGACAATTAGTCAATGTTGCCTTTTTAATTTCCTCATCTAACAATAGGCCCAAGGCTTCAATATGAGATAATTACATCATCATATAGTACAGTATGGCAAGGCTATAGGCTGTACTCTGTCACCCTAGGTAAATGTAATCCACCCTAAAACTGAGTTTCCATTGTACTAATCCTCCTAATCCTAGTGCTGCATGATTAAACTAATCGCAATTGTAATCGCGATGTCATATGAATAAACCGCAAAAAAAGGCTGTGATTTTTGCGATTTAATAAATATGTGTGTGTGTGTCTGTCTGTGTGTGTGTGTGTGTGTGTGTGTGTGGTGTGTGCGTGTGTGTGTGCACGCTGAAGTCCAGTGCGAGTGAAAGCCAGCGGTCCGTCACGGTACTATTCTCCCTGTACTGTCTGTGGCGCATGTTATTCAGGAATGTAAACAAACGCGTCACCAGCCAGCTGGGAGGATCAACTATGGGAGTCATGTTGGAGTCAAAAAGGGTAACGTGATTAATTGTTAAGCTTTTAAAATTAATCAAAAAAAGGTATGTGTTAATGTTGACAGCCTTGTTTTTTTTTTAACCCTTACCCCACGTGCAGGTTCACTTTGTATGTTTGAGTTGAGAAATACACATCAGTGACATCTGCATGTTCCTTGATAAACAAGCAAGTAGACTCATGACAGCATTTATTTATTATATCGCAATCGCAATATTGTCCACCATAATTGCAATGGCACTCATTTAGTTTGGCGGCTATTGAGAGTAAATTAGTTTGAATATGGCCACCGGTGATGTCATCAGGGACATTTAATCCTTGTGTTGTGTTAATTACAGTTGAATGCATTAATGTGTGCAAAATGTATTAACGTTTTTGGATGTGTGTCAGATTATGTGCAAAATAAAGCAGAATTGTTCCTTGGTGAAGTGCTCCTTTACGGAGAGATTTGTTCGTGGACGTTCACAATGGGGGACCCTGATGTAAACAAGACGAAAGTCTTTCTCTGGTCTGCATCCCCTTAACAATTGTGTGTATTGAGCTGTACTGTATTGTACCCATTCTGCATTCTGTTAATAAAGTTTTCAATCAATCAATCAATCAATCAATCAATCACATGAGGCAGCTGGCCCTGATGGCATCCCTGGCCGTGTGCTCAGGAGCTGCGCTCAGCAGCCGACGAGGTCGGAACACGCCAACATACTGTCTTCTCCAGAGCGAGACAAGGAGATACCAGTTTCCTCTCTGTGCGTTCAGTAGAAAGCTATCTGGTTGCATGTTAACCTATAGCACAAGTAATGGATGCGGATATGACCGCCTTCGGGAGAGGTGTTAGTTGGACAATGCCTAGGCTAACCAGTCATGTCCGCTTCCATTCATTGTGCTAAGCTAGGCTAACATGCAGCCAGATAGCTTTCTACTGAACGCACAGAGAGGAAACTGGTATCTATCTTCTTGTCTCTCTCTGGAGAAGACGGTAAGTTGGTTAGGATATAAGCAATCTCAACTCCTCCACCCTCACCCTGAACACCGGCATCTTGCAAGGCTGCGTGCTGAGCCCCCTTTTCTAGTCCCTCTTCAGTCTTCACCCACGAATGCACTCCTTTATATCTTATCTTATCTTATATATGGCACCAACACAATAACACAACACAATAATTAAGATTGCTTTCTTTCCCTGTCTACAACTGCCTTACACTGTAATCATAATAATCATAACTACCTACCTCATACTATAGTCTACCTAAATAACTCTGTCTGATATCATGTACAATAGTGCTCTATATACCGTATATATATATACATTGACATTTATTTGATTGATATCGAAATCACGATTATTCATTGATGTGAGAACATCATATGTGTTTATTTAAATTTAAAACTGGTGTTTATTTTTAATGACTGGACTTTAACTATAATTGAACTGAAAAAATGTAAATAAATGAAAACAAATAAATAATTATAAATATAAATAAATAAAACAAATAATAATATATCTAAATAATGAATGAAAATAAACATCATCAGCTATGTTGTAGTGCCACAACCTATAGACTACTAAATAATAGTTGTATCTTGATTAATTGTTTTCATGATCGTGGGAAGCCAAAATCGTAATTGAAATTGAGACTCAATTAATTGCCCATGCCCTATAGTAGATACTATATCTGTACATATCCCTTTCCCACTCTTACTAGTTACACTGCTGACCAGTATGACCTACCACCATAGTGTCTCTTTATACCTGTATCACTGTACATATTAATACTACAGCTCTGTACATACATCTGATTAGCAGTATTACTCAGTAGTACTCATTTATATATTCTATACCCAGTTTAATCACCTGTACATTGTATATTACTATTGCACTTTACTGTTACATTTGCACTCTGGTTGGATGCCTTACAATGAACTTATTTTCATTGTACTGTACTTGTGCTGTATAACGACAATACATTTGAATCTAATCTAATCTACTCTATTTTTTGTCCACACATTGAAATTTAGCTGTACAGTATTAGAAATAGCATGGAACTACTATTTGGAACTGTAAAAATACAATCCCATGTTAGAACGTGCATTTGTGCATGGTTTCCGTGTTGTTGATTAACAACACACGGCAATCTTTCCTATTCCAACAGTTGGATTTACATTTACATTTACATTTAGTCATTTAGCTGACGCTTTTATCCAAAGCGACTTACAAGTTCTGTACGACAAGTCAACAGGAAGGGCACAACTCTATCAGCTGAGTAACAATGATCATCAAAGTGTTGAGTGCTACAGTGTAGGTTAGTATATTAGGACAAGTGCATGACAGTAAGGTTAGTTAGGGTTAGATATTTTTTTCTTTTTTCTTTTGAATTCAGTTGGATGTCATCATGAAGCTCATTACCATAGAGAGCTACACTGTCCTGTGTTTACTTGTGCCTCGTCGCTAAAGCAGTCAGCGGCCATTGAGAGACCCCCCCCCCCAACCATCAGACTTCAAAAGGAGATTACAAGATTACACTCAATACAGACATGTGTTCCATGGGTTTAATTTGATTAAAAACTCCCACTTAGCCTGCTGTCTGCTATACGATTCACCTAGTGAATGCGGATCAACCTGAGAAGGATTCTATAATGCTACTGTACGGGCCTCATCATGACACACATAATGTGACTCCGGGCGCTGTGACCGTTGCAGCTGAGTCCATTACTGTATTACAATTCGTTCAGGATCTCAGAACAGGGCCAGTTGGCCGCTGGAAACTCTTATCATTTGGGGGACAGAGATTGTCATCGACCTTGGTTACCCATTGGCAAGCTATAGACCTCTATGTTCCCACAGCCCAATGGTCCCACAGCCCCCTATGTTCCCGGACGAACCTCTACTACCTGAGGACAATTGGGTGTAATTGGCTACCGAATTAAGAGAAAGGGGGATAAAATCAGATACAAATTCATGAAAAAAGGAACATAGGGCTGTGGGAACATAGGGCCTAATTTTTAGTGAAAAGAAAATCTTAGAAATGTGGGAACATAGGGCTGTGGGGCCATTGGGCTGTGGGAACATATAGGCTTGCTCCCCATGCTAGCTCTTCCGGAAGGGGGCTGAATAATGTTCCAAAGTTGGGCCCTGTCCCATTTCTCTTACTAAGCTATGTGTGCTTGTGTACTTTGGTGACGTGGGACTTTTAGTGTGCAAGCGTGTAAGTGTGCAGGATTTCTTTTTAAAAATGAAAATGGGACAGAATGTTGGTGTCAACAATAATCATCACTAATGTGGCGTATTTAGGGTCATACACTCACACCTCGGTCACATTGATTGCATTATTGCGTTTTTATTGTGGCAAAGTACAAGCAGTGTTAACGCAAGGATCCTACATCCCCAACAGAAACAGGCCAGGAGTGATTATTGATCAAATGTGCTGTTAGTCTTGATGAACATTGTCATTTATTTGGGTTTTGATTGATTGATTGATTGAAAACTTTATTAACAGATTGCAGAATGGGTACAATACAGTACAGCTCAATACACACAATTGTTAAGGGGATGCAGACCAGAGAAAGACTTTCGTCTTGTTTACATCAGGGTCCCCCATTTTCAATTCATCAGGACATATATGACATACATGACATACAGATAGACAGTACTGCTACATCTATACATTTATGACATACCAGATTTGCAAATACAGTACTGTTTGTGATACAAAAAGACCCATAATAGTGATTATTTAAGTTAAGTTTTGCCATAATCATATATGTAGTGGCCGACTGTCATTCCTCTGTGTGCTGACAGTCGTCCACGATGCACGGTCCACGGGTTCATCGCAGTGATGAAAATTCAACATAAACTAAACACTCCTAAAAGTGTCAATGCTGGTCGTTAGTCAACATCCGGCCAAAAACTTTGCTGCTTGGTAGAACTTAGATTTTAGTGTCTCAATATTATATTCTCTTTGCGACTTTGATTCACTCATAAAATGATTTCATCGTGACAACGCGGCAGAAAGCTAGCAAACAACAACACCCGGTTTAGCTCATGCATCCGTTTCAAGGCGAAAGTAGGATAAATCCAATGTATGCGACAGCAGAAATGAAACGCAACGCCTCGGCAATGCAACAATGCATCGGTAACGGATTCTCTCATTTTTATACATTTCTGTCGGACAGCAAGTGTTTCTTTTTTAATTAACCTTTATTTAACCAGATAAAAAACATTGAGACTAAATCTCATTTACAACGCTGACCTGGCCAAGAATGCAGCAACGGTCCAATGGTAAACACAATAAAAACATATAAAACACAGAGAACAACACAACAACAAGCAATCACTACATTGTGCACATTTGGAACAATAAAAAACCAAGGTATGTTACTTATTACTACATGAGCAGCTGGTGGTAAGGACCTCAGATAACATCCGTGTAAAACTGGCTAAAGGAACAAGTGTCAGTTTGAGGCTTGACTGAAGGTCATTCCAGGACCAAGGACCAAAATAAAAAGACTCCTTTTTCCAGCCTCAGTCCGCACAGCAGGTACCTGGAGCCGTATCCAGGTACTGGATCTGAAGTTGTAAGAGTCGCAAACTGGTAAAAATCGGGCACATATATACATTGGTAGTTTGCCTAAAATGGCTTTATACAATAAAATAAACCAGTGCTGCATCCTGCGCATAGTAAGTGAGGACCATCCAGTTAGGCTATACAGTGTGCAATGATGAGTCCTATAGGGTGCGTTTGATATATCTCAGTGCAGCAGGATAGAGTGGGTCAAGTTTGGCCAAAACAGTGGGACAGGCAAATATATAGACACTACCATTGTCAAGCTGGAACAGGAATAAGCCCGAGAGACCAACCTTTTATGAGAAGACATTGAAAAACAACCTTTAAGTCTGTAAAGGAAGCCAAGAGTCAATTTCAGTTTCTTAGTTATAGGGCTTCAATATGATTTTTAAAGTTTAGTTTTCTGTCCAGCCAAAAGCCCAGCTATTTGTATGTATCGACAAACTCAACAGAGACACCATCAAGGGTGTCAATTCGAGAGGCAAGAGGACACAGACGTAGGATAAAAAAGCATCGCTTTGGTTTTCTTACCGTTCAATTATAGCAGTTTGAAATCAAGAAGTGCATGCTGCAGTGTGATCAAATCAGATTTTGGATTGGAAAACGGCAATATCCAGAGAAGGAGCACATGAGTATACAAGAGTGTCATCAGCATACATTATGATAAATTGCATCCGATTACAAATATTGTTTACGTATAATAAAAAAGAGCAATGGCCCCAAAATAGAGCCCTGTGGAACTCCCGTTTCCAAGGTGACAGGGTCAGAGACAGTATACTATACCCAATCTGACGCATTGCGTACGGTCGGCTAAATAACTCTGAAACCAAAAAATGCTGTATTTGACTCATATCACTGGACTCTTATCACTGGACTATCTTGTATTTTGTACTTTTTTATATTATATTGTATTTGTATTTATATTGTATCTATAGTGTATACTGTATATAGATATTGGACTGTATAGGACTGTGCAGCTCTGTATCCCCCACCCTGTACCCCCCCCCCCCCCCCCCCCATGCTGCTTTGACACCCAAAGAGTCTCCCCCTTACAGACACGCATTGATGCTGATCCCAGGCAGTTTGGGGGCAAACTCATGATGTTTACATGTAGTACAAGTGTAAAGTGTTATTTCTGCATACTGGAGTCCTTAAGCAGTCCTGGAATTGCATCAAGACTGGGTATGACTGGAAAGTTCCAAGTCAGTCAGAAGATCCTTAAGAACTTCTACTCATGTACAATAGAGAGCATCCTGACTGGCAACATCACCTCCTGGTTTGGGAATAGCACTGCACAAGACCGAAGCAGACTACAAAGAGTGACACGTTCAGCCGAACGCATAATTGGAGGGGGGCTCCCCACCCTCCAGAACATTTACAACAAGCGTTGCAAGGGCAAGGCTAAGAGAATCATTAAAGACTCCAGTCACCCGAACAACTGCCTCTTTGAACTGCTGCGGTCAGGCAAGCGATACAGGAGTCTCAAGGCGAGCACAGAAAGACTCAGAAGAAGCTTCTATCCCCAGGCCATCAGGCTGCTAAACGAACAATGAACACTACACAACAACAACCACCAAACGCACATAGCACACACATCCACACGCACACACTCACTTTAAACAAACACACTGTAGCACCCACTCCACACACTTTATAGCACACACCAACTTTAAACAAACACACTGTAGCACCCACTCCCCACACTTTATATTTATTGATGAAGGATTGCACTACAACTCGTACACCTTACTGTAAATTGTACCTAAATTGTACCTCATCCCATTTCTGCTTTGCACTATATAGTACTGTACATTAGTACACTGCATAGTATTGTATATTATATGGTAACTCAGAACATACATATGTCTATACCGAACACTGTGACCTCATTTTCTTCTTCTAAATTACATGCTATACTATGTTATTTGATACTATCTTGTCTAGCACAGTCTCTGGAGCGTAACAGTAAGAAGCATTTTGTATGAAAGTATTCTGTACTTCTGTATGACAACTATTAAAGAAACTTGAAACTTGAAGCTGGGACTCCTGTGGATCCAATGAGCCCAATTGATGTATACTATTATCTAATAATAAGATCAAATTGTATTGCCTATATTTATGACTTTCTACTATTACCCTGCCCATGCCTGTACCTCCCCTCCCCCTCCCCCATGCTGCTATGATGCCCAGATTTCCCCAAAGGGATCAATAAAGGAATATCTTATCTTATCCTATTGTATTCATGTGTGATGATGTTACATTGCCTGTGGTGCATTTTTTCCTATTGCTAGGTTTTAGTGAGTGTTTCCTTACCTTCGCGTGGGGTATGTCTGGGAGTGTTGCATTTATTTATTTTGCATTTCTTTTACATTTTTTGGACCTCATGGTGTTCTTGTTTTGTTCTTGACCTATTGTGATGTTTCTTCTTGACTTGTTTAAAGAAGACGTGTCCGGCCCATGGGGTCATTAACGTGTGTTGTCGGGTCTTACAAATACATTTGATTTGATTTGATTTTGATTTACCCATAGTAGTTATGTCTTTATATTGCCCCATTTTACCTGAACATTGTGTCCTACAGTAGCTCAAGTGGGAACCTGCTAACTCTTAACTCTTATTGTACTTTCTCACACTTGAATTCTTTAACAAATAAATATGTATAGGAGACACATGCCAATTCATAGAAATATCATTAGATCTCATGCAAAACTTATTTTATAGTCTTATAAATCAACGACCAAAAAGTGGCCAATTTTTGTTGACTCCACTACTACTCCAAGTAGTAGTCTACTTATACCTATAAAAAAAAACGATAAAACACCTTCCAATCAGGGCTTTTCATATGGCTATAATCTCACTGTAAAGATGTCTGCGGCGTCTCTCTGATCAGCTATACAGTCACTCAGATCCCAAAGTCAGGATGAGTCGCCTAAGTGGATTAGAGGCCTTTTTACAAATTGAACAGAGAGGGCTGTTCAACATTGTTGCGGTTGAAACAGAGGGAGAGATTTCCCATATCAGACTCGGGGGTCACTGGTTCACCGGGCCGCTAAGGCTATTATGTACACAACCACTGACCTAAAGTAGCACACACACAACAACTCAAAAGGCACGCGTGTCACACGCACACACACACACACACACACACACACACACACACACACACACACACACACACACACACACACACACACACACACACACACACACACACACACACACACACACGCACACACAGAGTGATGTCACAGGGCTGGGCAGGGCCAGTATAGGTGTGGTAGGCTGTCTTGCTGAGCATGGATTACAGAGGAGAGAACCTCTCTACCTCTCCCCTACCACCACTGCATCTTTTGGTAATGACAGCAATATGAGAATGGGACGAATTTGTGGACGCAGGTATGTTAACACAACATTGTATTGTCTGTTTATATTTGCTCCGGTCCTTTTCAAATAACGGACGGTCTTAACAAAGCACTAATCCCTGCTTGTTCAGGAGGAAGCCAACCGTAAGCTTATTTTGGACCCAGCCGGTCGACACGGCTGCACTGAGCGGCACGTCACGGCCACACGCCTGTTGTTGTCGCCGGAGTTTGCCTTTCAATGTGGTGGCGTTTCAGTGTACGATTATTTAGTGCTATACACTCACTGAGTGTATAGGCTGCAATTCAGATGCCCAATTAGGAGCAGCACTTAAATTCCATTGGATTATTTTAACTGGACTATTATAGGAGATTTTTTTTTGGTATTTTATTTGTGTTTTGTATTTTATGTATTAACACATAAAGAGTTAAACAAAAGGGAAACAAATACATAGTAACCATAGGAGAAGTTTAGAAGCCTATATAGAGGCTTATAGAGAACTTCCCCTGTTTTGTCAAATCAAACGTACAAAAATAGACATTATTATTTAAAAAATACCAGATATACCATTCAAAAGATATGTGTAAATACAAACATACATACACGCAGTACATACATACATGCATATATACTGCGTACATAATAATACATAACCACCTACCCACCTGCCTACAAACCTACACACCCACATAACCAAATGCATATCCAAATGCATATGAGAGGAATTTGCAGTGCTTGACATATATAATATATATTTAAGTGTATATAACAAGAGATAGTAGAAGTGCATGAGGCAGTTCCATACAGTCCCCTACAGGGTCGGACATTAGCTTTGTGTTATTGGAGCTTTTTTGTGGCAGTAAGCTGACTTTGGGGGGCACTTAAAGGGGCAGTTGATTGATTGATTGATTGGAAACTTTATTAACAGATTGCAGAATGGGTACAGTACAGTACGGCTCAATACACACAATTGTTAAGGGGATGCAGACCAGAGAAAGACTGTCGTCTTGTTTACATCAGGGTCCCCCATTTTCAATTCATCATATGACACGACACGACATACAGATATATAGACAGTAGCTCAAAGCACCAAAATAAAATACATGTGAAAAACTCAAAAGCAAAGTGTATTTCCACCAGGAATCATGACCCTGTGACTATAATCCACAGACCTTGTAATAATAATGAATGGGGTGTACTTCAGTATGATATTTCGTTGTATACTGTGCAATGACAATTAAAAGTCTATTCTATTCTATTCTATTCTATTCTATTCTATTCTATTCTATTCTATTCTATTCTATTCTATTCTATTCTATTCTATTCTATTCTATAGTTCCTTTGTGAAACTGCTCACACGGTCTGTGTATTGTATTGACTGTGTACTGTATTATATGTGTGTATACATTGCTTTTGAGTTTTCCATCATTTTTAGTGTTTGCTACAAACCCGAGCCATTCAGCTCCATTGTATTAGAGTGACGGTAGATATCTCTATACAGCAGATATCTATACAGTAGATCATATCCACAGCAGATATTTATACAGATATTGATTGATTGATTGATTGATTGATTGAACATTTAATTAACATATTGCAGAATGGGTACAGTACAGCTCAATACACACAACTGTTAAGGGGATGCAGACCAGAGAAAGACTTTCGTCTTGTTTACAACAGGGTCCCCCATTTTTTCAATTCATCATAAATTATTATAAGACAAACACACATTTGTGAGGATTATGACACACGAATATAGACTACACTTTGAATGAATGAATGAATGAATGAATGAATGAATGAATGAATGAATGAAAACTTTATTTAACAGATTGCAGAATGGGTACAAATTAATACACAGTACGGTTCAATACACACAATTGTTAAGGGGATGCAGACCAGAGCAATACGTTTGTCTTGTTTACATCAGGGTCCCCCATTTTCAATTCATAGTGACATTTATGACATACACAACATACATGACATCATGACATTTATGGCATGAATGAATGAATGAATGAAAACTTTATTAACAGATTGCAGAATGGGTACAGTGCAGTACAGCTCAATACATACAATTGTTAAGGGGATGCAGACCAGAGAAAGACTTTCGTCTTGTTTACACCAGGGTCCCCCATTTCCAATTCATCGTAACATATATGACATACATGACATACAGATAGACAGTACTGCTACATCTATACATTTATGACATACCAGATTTGCAATTACAGTACTGTATTTGTGATACAAAAAGAGTCCAGAAAGAAAAGAGTATATACATTAGGCGTAGAAACTGTACATTGGATTGGGTAGGTGGGGGTGGGACTGTACATTGGAGGTGGTTGGGGGGGGGTAGGAGTGGGGGGGGGGGGGGGGGGGGGGGGGGGGGGGGTTGGGTAGGAGTGGGGGGGGGGGGGGGGGGGGGTTGGGTAGGAGGGGTGGGTGGGGACTGTACATTGGAGGTGGTTGGGTGGGTGGGGGGGGGGGGGGGGGGGGGTAGGAGGGGTGGGTGGGGGACACTGTACAACTGTACAAACAACACTGTACATTGGATTATTGACAAGACCATACTTGGTAATTTACTGTACATTGGAGGGGGTTGTGTTCGGACATTTACAGGGGCCAGTTTCGAGTTGCAGTCTCCCTTAGGTGTTTTTTGAGAGTGTTTTTGAAAGTGGGTAGTGATTCACATTCCTTTACAGCTTTGGGTAGGGCGTTCCACATTGATGTGGCATAATTGCGAAACGTGTTTAGTCCCTTGTTTGAGCCGAATCTGGGTTTAACATGATTTGTGGAGCTCCCTCTGGTGTTGTGATCGTGGTATTCACTGACCTTTGGGAAGTATTTAGTCATGTACATGGGTACCTTGGTCGTGTAGTGTATCTTGTAGACCAGGCCCATTGCAAGTTGCTGTACTTGCATAGGGACATACATGACATACAGGTATATAGTACTGTTTTATTTTAATTTTTTATAGTACAATTCTAGTTGCTGTACTTGCATAGGGACATACATGACATACAGGTATATAGTACTGTTTTATTTTTATTTTTTATAGTACAATTCTTTAGGAATTGACTATCTTTGTTTAGCATTTCACTTCTATGAACGTACAGCAGAGGGACATTTTTGCTCCAGGATCCTATACTAACATCCTGACCAACAGGTACGCGCGTCTATCTGTCGGAGGCGCGCCACCCAGAGAGCGCTCCTTGTGCGCGCGCGGCGGCCGCTCAGCGCGTTGGTTGGTGCAGCTCAGCTGTATTGATTATTGAGGCACACGCACGCTCCTCCGTTGAACTCATTTCTTAAAATACACATCGGGACGTTGTTCGATATCAAGTTGAAAGCTCCGTGAGTCAAATAGACCACATTAATTAAACTCCTCCGGTCCAAGGATTATTAATGCCGAGGTTTCGCCAGCGGTGGATGGATTATTCCTTTTGAGGGAAGAGGAGCGCGTAAGTTTCGCATAAACGTGCTGTTTTCAAGTTTTGTTTTTATTTAATTGTCACATATAAAGTACATGTACGTTACAGTGAAATGCTTGGTTCTGTATGGGCCCCCTGAGAATGTGCTTCATAATGCCAAAATAAAAGGAATAAAACACTATACAAAATATACAAACTAATGTACAAAATGCAAACTTTTTTTGAAAGGCAACAATGCAAACATGAGGTATGGATGTGACTACATCCATACCTCATGTTTGCATTTTTACCTTTCAAAATAATTTGCATTTTGTTACATTAGTTTGTATATTTTGTATAGTGTTTTATTCTTTATTTTGGCATATATACAAATATTTTCTGTAAACTAATACCACACTTACTCTATTTGCCATAATTTAGCACTGTACATTTAGCATCATATGTTTATCTTTTTATAGTCTGCTGGTTAGGGGTCGAGCGCGCTCATCAAACTGATGGCTCTCAGGTGTGTGGGTTCAATCAATGATCACATTATCATACAATAACTGTCTTTTTAACAGGCTTGTTAATTAGGTTAATATGAATTGTGTTATTTGCCTATATACAATAGGCTTCGGGCAGGAGCCGGGTAAAGTTGTACACACATGCCCTCAAAGTGGCGTTTGTTTCACACAGGCATCCCAATCTCATTCCTGAAATGTTTTAGTGCCACAGCAAGACATTTCACACAGGGGCACTGGTGCCAGGTTTGGGACAACACTGGCTCTGTCTGAAAAGTAACGGCTCGACTCTCAAAACTTTTAAGTAACAGTAATCAGAAATACATAATTACTTGAATAATATGCCTCTATACCGGAAAAGCCAAGGAAAGATGTTTTGAGTGTTATTGATTAGCTATTGTAATTTTGGAACATGGTCTTTTTCAGGAGGTTACAGTATTACTCCTCCCCATCATATGTATATATACTCTCTGCCAGGATCTATGGGTAACAGTACTGTATATTTGCATATCATATATGTCACAAATGTAACAGTACTATATACCTGTATGTCATGTATGTCCCTATGCCATAAATGTCATGATGTCATATATGTTGTGTTATGTCATAAATGTCACTATAATTGAAAATGGGACACCCTGATGTAAACAAGACAAACGTCTTTCTCTGGTCTGCATCCCCTTAACAATGGTGTGTATTGAGCCGTACTCTATTGTACCCATTCTGCAATCTGTTAAATAAAGTTTTAATTCATTCATTCATTCAGATCCTGAATGGTCCCAGATTCTCTTTTGAGGTCTGATGGAGGACAACCCACTGCAGAGTGACCACTGTGTATCTGTGGTTTTACCCGGGGGGCTGGAGAAGACCGCCACAGTACATGGCAGGTAAGGCTCACTGTCGAAACTATGCTTTATGTTACTGCATAACCCCCGTTTGAAGTTTTCAGTGGTACACTATTTTCAAGCTTTATATTTTCTAAAGATGGTAAGTTAGAATGTTGTGTTAATTTATAGTTTAAAAAAACTATAATGTAGATTGAGTACTTTTTTGTGATATGTATCACATTCACACTCTTTGCTTTGCTTGTTATGTGGTTCTTCAGTGCAAAAGGGTTCAATTATGAATTGCCTAGTAGGAAGCAATGAGGAACTATGCCCATAAGTTAAAGGAACATGTCAACATTATGCACTTGCATAATATGTCAGACAAGAAGATAGATACTCTGTGCAAAGTGGAAGACTATCTGGCTGCTAGCCTATAGCTTAGTGTAACGGATGGTATCGTGAAGCGCAGTCAAGAAGGTCTGTGTTGTTGCCCGCGACGTGGGAGACCCGGGTTCGAAACTCCCTCGGGGCATCGAAGTTTGAGGTGACGTTGTCACAACCGTTACAGATTAATGGAAGTGGATATGGATCAGCTTCGGCTACTACTGGCCATTGACACATAGACTGATAGAATTATCAGAAGAAAGAAAAAACATACACCTGAAAGGTTGAATGAATATTTATTGTATTTTATTGCTGCAAAAGTGCACATTTTGTTTCTCTTCTCTTCATAGCAAGCCAGTGCTGGACTTGCTGGTCACACTTTGCGCGACATACCACCTGAATCCCTCGGACCACACCGTCGAGATCCTCTCGGCCAGTAAGAACATCAGCTTCAAACCCAACTCCCCCATTGGCTCGCTGGACGCTGACCAGATCCTTTTGAAACCCAAAGGGATCATGGAGGAGAAGATCAGAAGGCCGTACATGCCTGAGGTAGAACACTAACTTAGAACCTATAGTCTCTTACTTCTAACTTTATATTCTACAGTCTCCTCCTATTATATTCTGCTGACATATCCATTCTATTTCTAATACAAAGTTGATTTAATTAAATTTTCTTTCATATTATAAGATTGATATATCGATGCTCAATGTGTTTGTTGATACATACAAGAAGGAAAACTATTCCTGTTTCTTAACACTAGCACAGCCGACAAGGGGTCACATGACCCCTAGACATTTTCAATAAATGTATCCTTGTCACTCGGTCAAGCTCCAGCTCTGTCACTCAATGACTTTTCCTAAAAGTACCCGTTTTATCTGGCACGGTTTCTTAAATTTCAAAATGACTTCAGGAAAATGTAATTGGAACGTTATTCCACATATGGGCCGTTGGAAGAGACGAAAGTCACAGCACTTTGCGAGCGTCTAGCGCAGGGGTGGCCAACCCGTGGCTCGCGAGCCGCATGTGGCTCTTTGCCTGTCAATGTGTGGCTCTTTCATCCAAAAAAGAAAATTATATATATTTTTTTTAATTTCTTTTTTAAATATATATATTTTTTATGTCACTCAAACCTACATTTCATTGTGGTAAACCTCATATTTTTTATATTCACAGGTAATTATATAGTTTACACTGTTTAGTCTTCTCATATTTCTCATATAAGCTGTCGGGTCATCTGACCTGTTCCTGGCGGGAATTAGTGGCATTTTCTCCATGGCTGTGCTAGTGTTAAAGGAACACGCCAACATTATGTTTAGTGGTTATGGTTAACATTATATTCTTGTGATGTACTGTATCACGTTCACACTCTTTGCTTTGCTTGTAATGTGGTTTTTCAGTGCAAGGGTTAAATTATGAATTACCTAGGAAGCAATGAGGAACTATACCCATATGTTAAAGGAACATGCCAACATTATATGCTTGCCTTCTTCTCCAGAGTCGGACAAGAAGATGGATACTAATTTCCTCTCTGTGCGTTCAGTAGTAGTTAATTTGTGCAAGCTGGCCTAATTTAGCACAAATGAATGGAAGCGGATACGGACCAGCTAGCTGTTGGCCCAAAACATCTCTCCCGGAGCTTTAGACTAGGCTAGTGGTCCGTATCCGCTTCTATTCATTTGTGCTAAGCTATAGGCTTAGGTCACTTTGCTCAACTTTGTTGTTTTTAAATGTGCTCTATAAATAAAGTGAAGTGGATTGGATAGGCTAGCTTGTAGCCGGATAGCTTTCCACTGAACGCACAGAGAGAGGAAATTGGTATCCATCTTCTTGTCTGACTCTGGAGAAAACTGTAAGCACATTTCCCATAATGTTGGGTGTATTCCTTTTTTAAATCTTGATTTTCTGCGGCTGATTGGCGCAGTGAGCAAGGTGCTCGCTTCTAACGCAGGAGACGCTGGGTTCGAGCCCAGCTCTCGGCGTTGCTACCGGCTGGCCGGTCGTTCATACTAACACAATTGGCAAGTGTTAGAGGGTGGGAAAGCCGGTGGGTGGGGATTTGACGTTGTGGACAGCGACTCCTACAGGTCGGTTTGGTGACGCCGGTGTGATGGAAGCAGGAAGTGACGGGGGCAGCGTGAGCCTCCCACGCGTTTACTCCTCGCCACTGAGAGTTCGAGTTGCTGGGTTGAAAAGATGCGACAGGCTGCCTCCTCGTGTACGGGAGGGGACACGTGATGCAAGGCTTCTGTCCTCACTACAACCGACCAGTGGGAGGCATAGTCTAGCAATGTTCAAGACAGGGGAGGGAAGAATTGGATACACGAAATTGGGATGGGAGAAAAAATAGAAAATGGGGAGAAAAAGTGGATCAAAAAGAAAATCTTGATTTTCTTCACAGGCGACTGTACGAGTGATGATAAACTACAGGGCGTGCCACAAGGCTGTGGTGCGTGTGAACCCCACAGTGGCCCTGGAGCTGCTGATGCCGCTGATCTGTAGCAAGTGTGAGTTTGCCGTCGAGACCGCCGTCCTGTTGAGACACGCCCAGTCTCACCAGCCACTGGACCTCACCAAGTCCTTCAATGACCACGGACTGAGGGAGGTCTTTGCCAAAGATACAGCAGGTAAGATAGAATAGTTTATTGATTTAGAATGGAATAACACATATACATTTGAACACAAGATGAACAGGTATACATATCACCATTTACCAATAGGATTAAAAATAAACACAATAAAGCCATAGGCTTGTTTCCATTGTGGTCCTTCATCATTGGTGTAAGTGGATTTATGTACTGGTGTGTGGACGTGGGTGTTTGTAGTGTCTGCATGTCAGGATGTGTGGTATAAAAAGAAAAACAAGAAAAACAAACCATGGTCACAGTCTGTGGATACGCATGGGTGAAAATAGGGGGGGTAGGGGGGGGGGGGGGGGGGGGGTGGGGTATTGCATACAACTTACAATAAAATTGTTCAACTTATAGGCCTAATATTCCATTTTATAGACAATAAAAGAATAAAATGGAATAACACATTAGAAACCCTTTGGTCACTACTCCCAGCTTCTGCTACTTATGATCCACCTCTTTATAACTGATTTAAAAGTGGAGAACGGGCTTATGGACTTCAACTCGATTGGTAGGCTATTCCATAGTACCGCTGCTGAATATATGAATGAGTAAGCGCCCTCGTAGTTACTGTATCTGCGTGCCATGGGCATAGATATGCTGGTCTATCACTGGTGAGACGGATGGTTCTAAACTTTGATTGTATCTCTGGACCCAAATATTACCATGGCCATGATTTGGTGATCCAATATCAGATGGTTTCCATAATGTACAGTAGCTTATATAACACAGAGTATATAGTAGTCTCTCTTTTGGGTCCCAACCGACCAGTTGAGAAATATTGAGAAACATCTTCCGATGTGTAATTTTTTTTCATCCATATTATATTCACGCTATAAAGGTAACATTTACAACATGTTTTAAGGGTACAGAGAATTCCTTTTCGCAATTGTGTTTTCTACTCAGACTCGAACCATCAACGTTAAACGTTCGGCTCCCCTGTTCAGTGTCTTGCTCGAGGGCACTTTGACGGGGATGGGCCTATAATCGGCTGTCGCGGGGATTCAAATCTGTGACATTTTTGTTTTACGAGACGTGTCGCTTTAACCGCCAAATCACCCTTCACACATGAAATTCTTAATCATTAATGTGGTATTTTCATCCTTTGCCTGGATCCAGAACTTGAATCGCTAATCCCTAATAGTCCCTCAATCTTGATTACCAGGCATATCCATTTAATTCATTATCCCTTCGTTCCGTTCTTATTTTGTCGCATGCTGTATTTAACTCGACACGTTCATGTAGTTCCTGTATGCTGATGATATTAACCTCGTGTTTCGAAGAACGTCTCATCTGTACGCGATTCTCCCACGTCCGTTCCTGTGTGCGGTGTGAGAATAACTCGCCGTTCTCTTCCCTCTCTGAAACAGCCGTCACTCTAGCAGAAGTGATCTCGCCACCTCCACCAGAAGGTAATACACACACACACACACACACACACACACACACACACACGCACATTCTTATCCTTTTAATTAACTTCAGTAACCTTTCTCTAGGAAGCTTTCCCACTATGTTCTTCTTCCTTGTCATTGCACTTAATTAATTCATTGTACAGTAGGCTACATTTTACAAGTTTAGTAAGTTACTATTGTCTCTGCACTGTTTTATTCCTGCTGGCTATAATCAACATGAGATTACTCTATATAACACTACTGATGCACTTGTAAGTTGCTCTGGATGAGAGCATCTACATGCCTAAAATGTACAACAAATGAATAAATACGTTAAAAATGTAATGTGTTACCTGTTTAGTGTGCGTAGAAGAGCCAAACCCCCCAAAGAAAGAGAAACAAGAGGAGAAACGGAAGGAGAAACAGACGGAGAACAAGGGATTCTTCACATTGTTCAGAAGAGGAAAGAAGAAGCATGCAATGGTACATATTTTACACGTGACATATTTTACATGTGACATATTTGATTTAAATATGGCATATTTTACATGCGACATATTTGACTTACATGTGACATAATTGATTCAAATTGATTTGTAAGGCCCGACAACACACGTTAAGAAACATCACAATAAATCAAGAACAAAACAAAAACACCATGAAGTCCAAACATTTTTAAAATAAATTAATGCAACACTCCCAACACTTACCCACGTGAAGGTAAGGCAAAACTCACAAAAAAACCTAGCAATAGGAAAAAAAGCACCACAGGCAAAAAGCACTTCAAGAAGGCGGTCGGGTGGCGTAGCGGAGATTGCGCTCGTCACCAATGCAGGAGGCTGCGGTCTCGACTCCCGGAGTCAGCATTGCCTCCGACTTGGGCCGGTCGTCATACTAACTCGTTTGGCTGAGTTGGCGGGAGGGAAGTCGTGGGTGGTAATCTGGCGTTGTGGACAGCGACGCCTACAGGTCAGGTCTGGGCTCCTGCTCAGCGAAAGGCAGGAAGTGGTGAAGGCAGCGTGACCTCCCACGCGTTACGCTTCACCAATGAGAGTCCTCGCTGCCAGGTGAAAAAAGAGCCACTGGCTGTCTCCACATGTGTCGGAGGAAGCATGTGGTGGACTTCGGGGTTCTCTTGTACCGACCAGTAGGAGGAACATGCGCACAACAACCAGGTAGGGGAGGGGGGGAATTGGCATAACGACTAAATTGGGATGGGGAGAAAAACATATGAAAAAAAAAAAAGCACTTCAAGGACAGAACTCTCCCCAGTTATACGTGTGCTAATTATGAGAGGACGGCTGTTTCAACTGCAAATCACTAGTGGCAACACTCATGCTTCTACACTAAAAGATGCGTTGGGAACCGGAGACCAGGGACGTGGGAAGTCAGTCAGGGAGTTAGGGGTGCGGAGGGAAGTCGTATAATAACGTCATATTAAATGCATGCGCATCATTCACGTAGGCGATGTGCGTGCGGCGGCACCAGATAACTGTGATTGGGGCGAGCTACGGGAGGGCTGGATCGTTTATAGCAGGTGCTAATTAATTTTAATGCAACAAACAATAACAAAGTTTCAGAAGGAAAACATTCACTCACAAAACAAATCGTAGCTAATGTTACAGAAGACATTTCCTGTTTAGCTGACAAAGTTGGCTACAGGCTGCATTGTGGAGTCACTGGACATAACAATGTCAAAGTCATTAAAAACCCTCTGAGGTCATTAAACCCGTGGGCGGGTGTAATTAACACTACCGTTACATCTTCAAATCATAATATCATAACACCGAGGCTGAGAGATTCACTTTGTTTTGCTGTCGGTAGACCATCACTGTATGAATTGGAAGCACCATTGCGTGTCATTCTTCTAACCCTTTCAGAAGCTTTGTGGTCTGGTCTTAAACTTTCCATAAATGTGGCTCAATAAATCAATTTAGTCAGATCCAGTAATGAATGTATCTTGTGATTATTATAAATTTTACGGCGACGACGAGAACTATTAGCCGTTAGCCATTTCCTGGTTGACATGATGTCACACGAATGCCAGGCTGCTCAGCCAATAGATGATTAATCTTATTATTGTGAATGTACACTTTTGTCCAGTGCTTTTTTTAAGGTGCATGTAAAGGGCACAGTGATATCCCATGGATATATATAGCTGTTTTTATACATTAACATTTGAAAGTCACATTTGAGTAAACCTTTTGGCGTTGCAGTTACAACTCCCCGCCAACAGGTGGGGGTGCTGCAGCCCCCTCAGCACCCCCCCTTCCCGCGTCCATGCCAGAGACTACTGTATTTTTGCTTTACTGCACAACAACTTTACTGTAATGGACTACAGCAGCTTCCTTCCCATTAACCCTTTCACTACCACACTGTGAAAGGGTTAACCCTTTGTTGTGTGGCAGTGAAAGAGTTAAGGACAGTCCTCATCACTTCCCATCTCATATTTCCCTCCCTTTCCCAGAATGCATCAGTCAGCGCCCCGGCTTCGCCCGGTCTTAACGGGCGGGTGATCAGCTTGAACTCCCTGGTCGCCCGTTCCCCCAACACCCTGCCTGCGGACAAGCCCAAGAAGAGACGAGCGCCGCAGCCCCCCATGGGCGCGTCCCACAGTGTCCCAGACAACCTCAGCACCCACCACCTCAAGGGGTCACAGGTGAGACGGGGGGGGGGGGTGGGTGATGTAAAAAGATGTAAAAAGAAATGTAAATATGTAAATATTAATAATTAATTAAAGATGCTAATAGATAAAAGAGTTATGTAGAGTAATCTTAAAAACGAAAAAAACGAAAAAAAAACATCCACAGAGCTTTTAGAAAGGTGCGGAATGAAAGTATTGCTTTTCCCCGTAAAAAATCAATTGATTTATTGGTTAAATTAATTTGGTGCGGATCCAAACTGAATGTTTACATGTTGCGTGCATGTATCCCCTCCCTACAGCACTTCCCATTTTCCCACGTGGAATGCACCTGATTGGATAAATGACGTGTTAGTGCTAATATTTTCAGGGATATTAAGTCCCCCCAACACACACACACTTGTTCTGAGAATATTGTCATCCCTCAGGTTCATATTTCCAATGCAGCACTTCTAATAAGTTTTAATTTAACATGTAATTAAATGGGAACCTGTTGGATGAACGTAGATGTGACCTAGACGGAGCCGTCTTGTGAATGTTGGGTAACACTTTATAATAACAGTTATAAGACCTTTATAAGGTATTTGTAGATAATGAACTAATCATGAACAAATCATTTATATACATAGATGTTTTATGAATGTCTTACCAAATCATTTGTTAAACATGAAAAGACTGGTAATTGCTTCGTGTGTATTCTAAAAGTCCACAAATAAACAAACTATTGGACATTTGTTAATGATGAATAGGCTTCACTTTAGATTAGGGCACACAATAGCATCTGCAAATGATTTATAGATGTTTTATGAATGTCTTAACAAATCATTTGTTGAACATGAACAAATAAATGGAGGTACAGTATAGTAGTTTTTTCATATCCATTTTTCAAAGCATCTACAAATGTGTTACTACACATTAAACAACATTATTTAATGATGAACAAATCAAGTACAAACAATGTTGATAATGAGTTGTAAATAATGTAGAACTAATTTGTAAATGTTATACAAATAGTTATAAATGATTTAATAATAATTTACGAATGTATATAAATGATTTGTTCATGATTAGTTCATTATCTACAAATACCTTATAAAGTTCTTATAACTGAGTGTTATTATAAAGTGTTACCGAATGTTGTACGTCGACCGCTTCTTTCCTTGCATATTATATGAGGAACCGATCCAGGAAAACTGAATAGAAATGAACGAATGCGAGGAGGAGCGCTTGATGCCGTCTCTCTCTTGTGACTGCAGAGCTCCGCAGATTCCACCTTGAGGAGGACCAAGCGGAGAGCCCCGCCCCCTCCCTGCGGGAACTCGCGGCTGGAGGACACGGAGGTCAAAGGTAAAGCCTCGCTGATGACTCCCTTGCGCTTGATCCAGGGTTTCTTAACCCGGTTCACCCGGAGGTCCAAATCGGAGATGTACTCTTTCACTACGACGTAGATTCATGAAAACATTTTGTAATGTTTTGTGGGGGGAAGTCTACAATCAATGGGCCCGCAACCCTTTTTTGAGTCTATTTTAAGTAACCAGAACTTAAATTTTGAAATTTTGTTTTGTTTACAATGAAAAAGGGCTACATTAGTAGTTGGCACTCCCCTGAACAGCCTGCACTTTAGTTGGTCCCCCATAGAGCTTTTCATTATCGCTATTTTAACCCTTTCTCTACCACGCTACAGAAGGTTAACCCTTTCACTACCACACTACAGAAGGGTTAAACTTCCGCATTGTCGCTGTGAAAGGGTTAACCCTTTCAGTAGTTTGGTAGTGAAAGGGTTAAGGTGTCCTCTGCGCTCTTAGATTAAGGTAATCGTGGCCTAACCCCAAACTACGTGTTTAGTTTACACACTATCTGATCGCACAGACCACAGGCCTGATCCACACTAAATAAAAAAAGGAATGTACAGTCAAGGATAATCCTTTTGCCCTCTGGTGGTCAACGGCGAAATGGCACTTTGTGATTATGGTCATAAAGTTATGCCATGGAGGTTGGGGGGGGGCGTTCTTATAGCCTTCTAAATCCTCTCATGGCTTCAATTAAGACTCCTATTAGGTGATTAAGTTAAATCAAGATCAGAGTGTCAAAGCAAATACCTTCAAATGGAGGATTTAGGAGTTCACACCCCCACTTCAGAACGCAGCCTTTTGTGAGTTGGAACAATTGAACCCCGTTCAGGGCAAATTAAAGTGACCTGGATGAACCTTGTTCACGGAACACATTGTGTTCAATTTATTCCACGATAAATCTCTCCCGTCGTCCCAGAGCTTCTAATTCCCTTGTATTAAGTCTGTGATATGATCTTCCTCCCTCATGGGCATTAGTACTTTTGTCATGGACTTGAGATGATGGATGGTCATATTGTCATTTGGACGTATAGTTTAAAATGTGATGTGATTACCACTCAAAAGAACAGTTGAACAGAGACTCGAGTGGTTGTGGCATAAATGTGACGTGCCACACACACACACCCACACATTTCGTGTCACGTTTTGAAATATAATCTTTTCTTTCCTCATAACTTCATACTAAAGTACCAGAATCGTAGCTAAAGAATGAGGTATAACTTTGAAGATTGACTGAATACTTCAAACTTCCTCATATAATTACTGCTTTTAGCTGGCTTTGTTGTTATACAAGTGTAATTCTCTTGGATGAAAGCGTCCGCTAAATGACTAAAATGTAAACGTTCTTCGCACAATACCTCTCATTGAACATTGTTCTTTTCCAAACGCATATTATAATAAACATATAATAACATATATTCAGAGGTTTTCACCCATTTTCAGCACAAAGTCCACTAGTTGGAGAAGGAATTGCTACTAAATGTTTCCATTTGGATAGTAATTTACTCTTATACAGTAGGTGAGGTCATATTGAATGCAGTGTTGAAATAAAAACCAGTAATTAAATAGATGAACATTTAAAAATGATATTTTGGAAAGCAGCTTCAAACTAAGGGCAACATCCATTTGATTTTGAGCACAGGATCAAGAGTCGGACTGGAAACCAGTCTAAATAAGATTTTGATGACGATGTTCGTGCTTAGAACACGGAAATGTTCAAATACCTTTTGGAATAATAACATCTTTCCTGTTTTGATTTCAGTCCCCGACTTCAAGCGAAAGTCCCTTTTGGCACTCGCTCCAAAACACGTCAGGTCTTTCCCCCCCAATAAGCCGACTTGCATAAACAGTTACAAGTAACGTTTTCTTGGTTCACTCCCTCCATCGTTGTTTTCTCAAAGCCGCGGCGGTCGCGTCTCACTGCTGAGCTGGCACGCAGTCCCCGGGCTGAGCAAACACACTCCCTCCTCTAGACGCTGATCACTGAACACCCTCTCAGGAGCCAGCACTCCTCCATCTATTTTAATAATGTTCTGTGAAACCGGTGCAGTTAGTTTACATGGTTGTCGGTGTTTTTTTTTTTTTATAGGGTATCTATTATCTATATGAGACTTGCCTTCGTGCTCTAAGCTCAGTCCTAACACACGTGAATTTCTCCAACATCTGCGCTTAAATATAAATCCTATGCCCCATGTATCTCAAATTTATTTTTACCTTTTATGTACAAATTAATGATGTAGCCTAATGGCTGTCGCGTGGGTCGCCTTGCCGTCGGGTTGAATTGCAGCATTCAGAGCTGCGGTGAACTTTGGAAGACCCCCAGAAAACGCAACTCGCTCGTTTGTGGGGGGGGGGGGGGGGGGGCGCCCATTTGGCACACGGCCGAACACTGAAGGCCCCACTGTCCCTTACTGATCCCGGCTGTTTCTGTAACGTTAGCCAGACTTGCTACACATGGCAGCCGCTAAAAATGATGTTAATTGAGCTTAACTTGGGCTCCCCCTCCCCCTAGGTGGTGTGTGTGTGTGTGTGTGTGTGTGTGTGTGTGTGTGTGTGTGTGTGTGTGTGTGTGTGTGTGTGTGTGTGTGTGTGTGTGTGTGTGTGTGTGTGTGTGTGTGTGTGTGTGTGTGTGTGTGTGTGTGTGTGTGTGTGTGTGTGTGTGTGTGTGTGTGTGTGTGTGTGTGTGTGTGTGTGTGTGTGTGTGTGTGTGTGTGTGTGTGTGTGTGTGTGTGTGTGTGTGTGTGTGTGTGTGTGTGTGTGTGTGTGTGTGTGTGTGTGTGTGTGTGTGTGTGTGTGTGTGTGTGTGTGTCATTCTGTAGTGAAATCCAGGCCACAAACATGACCCCAAGAAATGGACCAATTTGTCAAAATGGCTTTCTGTACGCCAACATGTCTAACGTTACTGAGTCTAAATAGAATGGAACTTTATTGTCCACACGAGGTGAAACATTTAATTTGGCCCATTCGACAGTTATTAAAATTGGTCACAAAAACACAGCACATCGCAAAGAACATAAATTAGGGTAATGATCTTGATTCTAGGCAGTCGATACAGTAGGTGGAGGGATTAAGTTATTAAATGTCTTAAAACTAAGCAGGGTAACTGCATTCACATTCAAACACTGCATTCACACGGTACACATCACAATGACATCGACGGTGCAAAATAACATTTCAGTTAAGTGTCTTAAGAATCGAACAGGCTAGCCGCATGTGGAATGAATGACTTATTGTATAATGTTCTTTGTTTCCAAAGGCGTCCTGTAGCGCCTGCCCGATTTTAGCCTCACAGACTTGGAGAACCGGGGACGTGAGGGTTCCTCTGTGATATACAAAGCTTTCCTCCTCGTCCCAAAGAGCCCCCGACTGGCTCCCTTTTAAAGGACAGCACACTTTCAATGAGACTTTGACTAAACTACTTCTAAAATGTGTTGGCTTACTGCCTTACTGCAAAGCTGGTAAAGGAACACGCCAACATTTTGGGAAAGTAGCTTATCGACTTCTCCAGAGAGAGACAAGAAGATGGATACCAGTTTCCTCTCTGTGCGTTCAGTAGACTAGAAAGCCATCTGGCTGCATGTTAGCCTAGCTTAGCACAATGAATGGAAGCGGACATGACCGGTTAGCCTTCGGGGGAGGTGTTAGGTGCCTAGGCTTAACCGGTCGTGTCCACTTCCATTCATTGTGCTAAGCTAGGCTAACGTGCAGCCAGATAGCTTTCTACTGAACGCACAGAGAGGAAACTGGTATCCATCTTCTTGTCTCTCTCTGGAGAAGACGGTGAGCTAATTTCCCAAAATGTTGGCGTGTTCCTTTTTAAGTCGTCTAAGCAGATACAGTTTCGACTGGGAGAGTCCCGTTCCTTTGTTTTCTTGTTGTGACGTTATGCCTGGAGAGCAGCAGCAGCAGTGGTTCAGTTCAGCCAGTTCTCCGGCCACATCATCACCCTGATACAAAAGGCCAACAAAGGCCATACCATCTGCATACAGTGTTTTTGTTTTGTACAAATATGCAGATGATATGGCCTTTTGTTGGCCTTTTGTATATAATGAATTTGAACGTTCGACATCGACTTTGTCCGTGAGAGCGGACTCCTCCATTAGATAAACAACTTTGGGGGGCGAGTGCTTCACAAATGTGGCCCGGAGGTCCTATACCTGAGTAAGAGAAATTAAATTAGAGGATGTAACGTCGGCCCGAGGAGGGCCAAGTTCATCCCGGTGAATAATAATTTGAGCCGTGATGTGTAGCTATAGCGTAGCATTACAGGAGTGGCCAGGGTCCAGCAACACTGTCCCTAAAGCTTTCTCTCCTTGCCTGCAGACTGTGTGCTGCCAGTGGGGGGCGACTGAGGGCTGCCCGTCGCTGTGTCCTTTCCCTCTCCTCTGTGCTGGTCCACCACCCCTCCTCCTCCTCCTCCTCTTCCTCCTCCTCCTCCTATGGTGGCCTGTTGTTCCTCCTGCTTTTCCATGTTCTTTTATTTTATTTTAATTTTTTTTACTTTATTTTATTTATTTTATTATTCTTTTTGGTCTGTCACCCGTATCGTATTCTGTTGTCACTGTTGTCTGTCACACAAACTGTCATGTTTATTTGTACTTGTTTGTACAGTTTGCAGTTGTTTACGTTTTGTTTTTTGTGTGTAATATCTGTCACTTTTGTTCCGTTTCCTGTAACTTTCCCTCGATTCCTTTGATGGACAATATTTTTTTTTTTTTATTATTACTACTGTGCCTTTAACCAAAACAAGGATCAGATCTACTGTTTGGTACCTCAATTTATTAGCCTTATCAATGAGCAATTATTTAGCTGCTTCATGTAGAAATACAGGCACGTTTTATGTTTTCTTTATTTCCTTCTTTCTTTCTCCCTTTTTTCATCTTTTATTTTCAATGTCACATGTCTTCTTCAGTGTTACATTCTACCCGCTATGTGTTGGATGTTGTTTTGAACAGTCAAACAGTGGAATATAGATGGACATGACCATATTATTATTATATATATAATTATTTCATTTAATGTTTAATCCTTTTTGTCGTATGTCAATTTTCAAATAAAGTTTTTAATATTTAATTTCCAAGAATGACGCTCATCGGTTCTATCTGTGATTATTGGAATAATTCAGCATATTTTTCTTTAAGATATTGACCGACAAATATTGACACTACGGGTAGTTTTGGACCTCATAAGGGAGTGTAATATCTTATATTTTGGAGAACATGATCTCTATAGTATTTGATTACGTCACCATTGCAGACATCTTGGTAGGCAAACGACACATGATTGTAATGAAAGAACAGGTGATACTCATTAAATGACAACTATGGCCAATGAGCTGTGTCGATGGCGCTGCAACATACAGTATTGTCAGGAAAGGGCGAGCCTCGTCATAAGAATACTATGAATTGCTTCCCCCGTCTCTACTATATGAGCATGTGGTGGTTATGAAATTATATTGCAAATGAATGCAATGGTTCCTAGAAGACATACATATTTTGACAGTCATACATGTAGTAATATTATTGTATGTTTCTCGTGACCTAATTTTACTTTTGAAATGGTCTCGATCAGACTTCCACTACATACGATTCTTAAAGGGGTTTGAACACGGGCCGCCAGTGATGTCATCGGGGACATTGGATCCCTTGTGTTTTGTTTAAGTACAGCTCAATGAAATGACGAGGCAGTCTCTAATAAGATATTGCAATTATTTTCTTCTACATAATGTCATGGAGAAACATATCCATATTCAACCTCATTTACTCATCATAGCTGTGTCACACTAAATGAAAGTTTTTGGATGTGTGTGAGGATTATGTGCAAAAAAAAAATCCATCGTTTTAGTTGGCGAAGTGCCAAAAACCTCACGGATGATAAATTCAGATCCACGGAGTTGTGTGTCTTTCTTTCTTTCTTTCTTATCTTCCTGTTGCTACGTTTCTCCTTTCTTCCCAGGGACTGTGAGCCCCCTGTACACCCTGCCGGAGCACAGGGAGACCAAGGAGGAGTCGGACTCTCCCACTCTGTCCTCATCCACGTCCTCTCCATCATCATCACCACCTCAGCCATCATCATCATCATCATCACCACCTCAGCCGCCGCGGCCATCATCATCATCATCATCATCTATGGTTCACCCCCAAGAGGCGAGCAGCCCATGCCCGCCTACATCCCCGTCTTTGGGGAAAGAGTTCCACGACGGCGGCCGCCTCGCTCTAGCCCGGATCCTCACCTCTTCCCTCTCCGACGCGAGTACCTCCGCCAAGTTCCCCACCGGGACGCGGCACGACGACGGCTCCTCTCCCTCTCCGCCGGCGACCCGGCCGCGTGGCGGCGGCAGCTTCTGCTCGGAGCTTGGGTCGAAGCTGGGACTCAGACGACCTCTTTGGGCCGATTCGGAGTGGCAGGACCCGAGGGAGAGGAAGCAGGGCATGACCACCTTCAAAGTGGTGCCCGCCGCGCTGAACCAGAGGCTGTACGACGTGGTGCTGACGCTGGAGCCCCTGGACCACGCGTCCGAGGAGGAGGACGACCGGCGGACCCAGGAGGACCCGGGAACATCCCCAGAGAGCCCGGAGACCGAGAGACCTCTGCCCGATTCGGAGCTCTCCGACGTGCCCTCTTTTCTTCCTCCTCCTCTGACCCGCCTGGAGGAAGAGTCTCGTCGGATCTCGCCGGTTCTTGTGGTCGAGGAAGAGGAGCCCGGTGGAACCTCACAGGTTCCTGAGGTTGAGGAAGAGGAGGCCGGTGGAACCTCACAGGTTCCTGTGGTCGAGGAAGAGGAGGCCGGTGAAACCTCACAGGTTCTTGTGGTCGAGGAAGAGGAGCCCGGTGGAACCTCACAGGTTCTTGGGGTTGAGGAAGAGGAGCCCGGTGGAACCTCACAGGTTCCTGTGGTCGAGGAAGAGGAGCCCGGTGGAACCTCACAGGTTCTTGTGGTCGAGGAAGAGGAGCCCGGTGGAACCTCACAGGTTCCTGTGGTCGAGGAAGAGGAGCCCGGTGGAACCTCACAGGTTCTTGTGGTCGAGGAAGAGGAGCCCGGTGGAACCTCACAGGTTCTTGTGGTCGAGGAAGAGGAGCCCGGTGGAACCTCACAGGTTCTTGGGGTCGAGGAAGAGGAGCCCGGTGGAACCTCACAGGTTCTTGGGGTCGAGGAAGAGGAGGCCGGTGGAACCTCACAGGTTCCTGTGGTCGAGGAAGAGGAGGCCGGTGAAACCTCACAGGTTCTTGGGGTTGAGGAAGAGGAGCCCGGTGGAACCTCACAGGTTCTTGGGGTTGAGGAAGAGGAGCCCGGTGGAACCTCACAGGTTCTTGGGGTTGAGGAAGAGGAGCCCGGTGGAACCTCACAGGTTCTTGGGGTTGAGGAAGAGGAGCCCGGTGGAACCTCACAGGTTCTTGGGGTCGAGGAAGAGGAGGCCGGTGGAACCTCACAGGTTCTTGGGGTCGAGGAAGAGGAGCCCGGTGGAACCTCACAGGTTCTTGTGGTCGAGGAAGAGGAGCCCGGTGGAACCTCACAGGTTCTTGTGGTCGAGGAAGAGGAGCCCGGTGGAACCTCACAGGTTCCTGAGGTCGAGGAAGAGGAGCCCGGTGGAACCTCACAGGTTCTTGGGGTCGAGGAAGAGGAGCCCGGTGGAACCTCACAGGTTCCTGAGGTTGAGGAAGAGGAGCCCGGTGGAACCTCACAGGTTCCTGAGGTCGAGGAAGAGGAGCCCGGTGGAACCTCACAGGTTCCTGAGGTCGAGGAAGAGGAGCCCGGTGGAACCTCACAGGTTCCTGAGGTCGAGGAAGAGGAGCCCGGTGGAACCTCACATGTTCCTGTGGTCGAGGAAGAGGAGCACGGTGGAACCTCACAGGTTCCTGTGGTCGAGGAAGAGGAGCCCGGTGGAACCTCGCAGGTTCCTGAGGTTGAAGAAGAGGAGGCCGGTGGAACCTCACAGGTTCCTGAGGTTGAAGAGGGTCTGGAAAAAGCAGATGGAGATGATTTGGTGTCTGCCACGGTCAAATCGGAGCCTCCACCGGCCTCCCTCCTGGACCGCAGTCACAGAGATATCACTGAGGATGCCGGCGCCGACCCAGAGCGGGAGAGCGCATCGATCCAGAGTCCCGGTAAAGAACCACCGGAGACGGACCAGATGGGTTCGGAAATAGACGACGCCGCCGCCAAAGTGGATGACATCGGTTCAAAAGTCGTCGAGAGAGCCAACGTGGATGAAGATAATTTCCCTCCCCCACCGCCTCCCGTCTTCTATGACGATGATGAAGAAGAGAGTGCAATTCCCTCCTGTAATGGGCAACGCAATGGGTTCAGTGGAGGCCATCTGCTCCAGCTAACCTCGCCAAAACCTTACCGCTCCTCCCCGACGGCCCACAGGCCAATGAACAGGGTGGCCACTGTCCCGTCCCGCTTTGCCCAGGCGGTGGCACGGGCGGTACAGTACCGGTCCCAAAGCAAAGGGCAAGGCTCTCGGGTGAACCGTGGACCTCCCTGCTCCACACCCTCCTCCTCTACTGGGTCGTGTACCGATACAGTAAGTAGCATTTGTGTTTGTCCTGTTTAGCTAATAGCCTGCTGTTTTAATTGAATAATAAAAAAAAAATCGAATCAACTTTCTAACATAAAATATGGCATATATGCCATTTGTTGGACACTCTTATCCAAAGCATCTTCGGCGCGTTTTTTAGGGTTTCTCCAAAACGCAAACACATTTAGCGTTTCAGCCGTATCCACAAAAAAACGCCAAAAAACGCATTTCTGTGTGACATGAAACGTATTCAAAAACGTATAAAAAAACGCCACAAAAACACTAGTCTAACCATGGCCTTAAAGGGGAAGTTCAGAGTTTTGGAACTTTCTAATTACTTGCCAACGATTTGTTGACGGGTAGAATCCCTTCTTGGCCCAACCCATGCTGTTCCTCATACTAGCTCCGTAGTTAGCCACAAACTTAATTCAAAAGTCAACGGGCTCAAGCTTACAAACTGACTTGAAATGTACTCCCACAGTAGCACAAAGTAGTTTCAGTCAGCTTGTACACACGGGAGCTTGAGCCCAAATGGACTTTACATTCGTTTTTTTGGCCAACTATCTGGGATGAGGAACAGCGTGGATTGTACTGAGAAAGGATTCTACCGATCAACGCCGTCATTGGTACGTAGGAAATGGGGCTTCCAAAAATCACAACTATCTCTTTTAATGTAAAATGTGCATATGTGCAATATTGTGCATAATAATTGTGCATAATAATGCATATTCTGCCCCTCAGTGGGATTTGAACCCTTGACCTTGGCAGTGTGTGTGTTTTTAATTCAAGTAAGGCTCTATGCACATCCACTTGTGTGCTGTTGCTGGATGAGTATGAACTGAGTAAACAGTAGATCCGTATACAGCATGCCGCTCCCAAGACGTTTATTGTGCAAATCGTTGTTACCTTGGGAGTTATACGGTAATACCAATGGGAGTAGGATTGAGATATTGAGCTTTTAACATTTTCACATTGCATAGAACAAAACTAATATGAGCGTTTTTAATTGTATAATTTGTTTTACCTACTTTTTAAATCTTTAAAAACAAAATACCAGATGGAATCTTCCAAGGTCTTGAAATGTCCATGTGTTGGCATGTTGTGGGGGGGATCTACCTTTTAACCCTTTCACTACCACACTACCAAAATGTTTAACCCTTTCACTGCGACACTTACAGAAGGATAACCCTTTCACTGCCACACGACAAAAGGGTTAACCATTTCACTACCACACTACAGCAGTGGTTGACCCTTTCACTACCACACTACTGTGGTTAACCTTCTGTAGTGTGGTAGTGAAAGGGTTAATAAACTCCGCGTTTGAGCTCAACCCATTGAGCCGTACAGGACAAAAGCTACCATTGTCCCGGCCGCGCCGCCCGCCGCGCCGCTCGGAGTCCAAGGCGGCGGCGGTCGAACCTCACGTGAACCCCGGCCTCTCCGAGACGGAACGTGACCCGGTGTTTTCGATGGCGCGCTGACGGGACGGAGTTCTATTCTTAGTCCTGGATTTGTTTGTTGCCACGCGCGCGCGCACTCTATTGTCAGTCGTTCCTGTGTGTCTCAGGTGGAACCTATATACACAGGAAAGGGAACTCGTATCGGTTCCGCCGCGCGTTCTGTTGACATTGCAGCGCGGGCCCTTGAAAACGCGCTGTGACGTTCGTAAGCGACAAACGGTCCCCGTGTCTGTCCTGAGCAGGAATGTATTCCTGGACGTTTCTTGATATATTTGACGTGTCTCTACTCTCTCGTCGGTCCTGCTGTGCATGGTGTATGTGTGTGTGTTGGTGTGGAAATGTGGTCAGTTTTAATACCCTGTTTGTGTGTGGCTATTTCTGTACACTGAACCCCATAAAGGAAGGATATGACATAAACATGCCCTACTGCATCTCTCTCTCTCTCTCTCTCTCTCTCTCTCTCTCTCTCTCTCTCACTGTCTCACTCACTCACTCACTCACTCACTCACTCACTCACTCACTCACTCACTGTCTCACTCACTCACTCACTCACTCACTGTCTCACTCACTCACTCACTGTCTCACTCACTCACTCACTGTCTCACTCACTCACTCACTCACTCACTCACTCACTGTCTCACTCACTCACTCACTCACTCACTCACTCACTCACTCACTGTCTCACTCACTCACTGTCTCACTCACTCACTCACTCACTCACTCACTCACTCACTCACTGTCTCACTCACTCACTCACTCACTCACTCACTGTCTCACTCACTCACTCGCTCACTGTCTCACTCACTCACTCACTCACTGTCTCACTCACTCACTCACTCACTCACTCACTCACTCACTCACTCACTCACTGTCTCACTCACTCACTCACTCACTCACTCACTCACTCACTCACTGTCTCACTCACTCACTCACTCACTCACTCACTCACTCACTCACTCACTCACTCACTGTCTCACTCACTCACTCACTCACTCACTCACTCACTCACTCACTCACTCACTCACTCACTCACTCACTCACTCACTCACTGTCTCACTCACTCACTCACTCACTCACTCACTCACTCACTCACTCACTCACTCACTGTCTCACTCACTGTCTCACTCACTCACTCACTCACTCACTCACTCACTCACTCACTCACTGTCTCACTCACTCACTCACTCACTGTCTCACTCACTCGCTCACTCGCTCACTCACTCACTGTCTCACTCACTGTCTCGCTCGCTCACTCTCTCTCTCTCTCTCTCTCTCTCTCTCTCAGGTGCCTGAATGGCGTCCTCACACGTCTGTGAATGGAGGTTCCTGTTTAGGGTGAGGTAGCGGGCGTGACACCACGCTCACCATGTGACCTCCAAGTGACCCACATCAGGAGTCCCAGCCCCCGCCGGCTTCCACTGGAGCAGCTCGTATCACATTGTAAATGTGCTTCACGTTTTCCATCCACTCCAAAAGCACCTTTGTATTTGTGTAGTGCACTTCCTTTGTCGTGTACCGTTATGTTTAGACTTTTTATGTTTGCACGTTTTAACATAAACATTTAGATTTCTGACCCTCGTGTCCAGGATATGAGTTGATAAACTCATGTTTTCCTGATTGTTTCCTTTTTATTTAATAATTTTTTTTATTATCTATTTAATAATTATTCTTCTTTTTTTAAAAGACGTGCCAAGGTGGAATTGATATTGACATTAATTATTATGATTTTCTTATTTTGTCAAAGACAAAACAAATGTCCCTCTTGCAATGTTGATTTCGATATTTTTTTTTACAAGGACCTTCTGTTTTTATTCATGGTTTGCATAACATATGATATTTTATGTTGCTCGAAATGAACATTCTTTGTAACAGTGAAACTGATTTCAATTGTGTTTCCTTTTTCAACCACCGGGTGGCAGAAGAACGCTGTTTCTGATCACCCTGTTTCTGATCACCCAGAGACTGAAAACCCCCATCACACGGTCATGTAATGTAACGCTCTGTAATACAAGTCGGGTGGCTTGAGAAATTATTAAAGTGAACCAATTCACTGTATTTTTCATGACCGTTTTGAAGCATGAATTAAGCATACGTCGTCCTTACACGGTCAACATGACTTGTTTTCCTGTGAAGCTTTTCCTGAAGGCCGGCTCTCTTTCCAAGAATGCACATCCATATCAAGGACAAACGAGAGCTCCTCGGTAGACACGAGTTCACGAATGCAATATTTAATGTGTGGACACGATTGGAATATCCTTTTTTAAGTTAGAAAAAAAAAGTTAGAAAAACTCACCGCGCTCACTGTGTAAACCATCAGTTCTCTTAATATATCAGGCGTTTTGACACCTTTCTGAATAAACCCAGGCCACATACACACACGCACACATTCTGTTATGTCTTTAACACACCAATACCTTGGGGCTATACTGCATAACTCTATGCTAGGGTGCCAAATGTATCCACAGTACTGTTTGTATCGATCCACCCCTATAGCCTTGGAGGAACGGCGAGGAGCGAAGCAGGGTACAGACCTCGCCAGAACTGCCCGTGGCGAAAGCTCCTTGTTTGCCAGGCCTGGGCTGAGTGGGCTATACAGCTCCGAGACTCCTCTCTCTCTCTCTCTCTCCCTCTCCCTCTCCCTCTCCCTCTCTCTCCCTCTCCCTCTCCCCCTCTCCTCTCTCTCCCTCTCCCTCTCTCCTCTCCCTCTCCCCTCTCCCTCTCCCTCTCTCCTCCTCCTCTCTCTCCCTCTCCTCTCCCTCTCCCTCCCCTCTCCCTCTCCCTCTCCCTCTCCCTCTCACCTCTCCCTCTCCCTCTCCCTCTCCCCTCTCCCTCTCCCTCTCCCTCTCCCTCTCCCTCTCCCTCTCCCTCTCCCTCTCTCTCTCTCTCTCTCTCTCTCTCTCTCTCTCTCTCTCTCTCTCTCTCTCTCTCTCTCTTCTCTCTCTCTCTCTCTCTCTCTCTCTCTCTCTCTCTCTCATCTCTCTCTCTCTCTCCCCCCTCTCTCTCTCCTCTCGCTCCACCTGAGGAGGAGAGAGAACGGGTTTGCCGGTGGATGATGGGAGGTGACCCTTGACCTTGCCCGTGTTTCCACGGCGCTCCCCCCAGAGAGGTTGGGGGTGGGGGGGTGGGCGTCCTCAAGGGCACAGCCGTGTCACCCGGCCGTTGTCATGGAGAATGCCATTACCGCCCCTAAGGGAGAGAGCCACGTCTCAAAGGTAAGAAGAGGGGGGAAAAAGAGACTGTAGAAGGAGAAACGCGCACATGCACACGCGCACACACAACGCACACGTAGACCTGAACACGCTTGGAAAAGGAGACGTGCTCGTCGGTTCTAAAGCTGAAGCTGCCCAGAGAGTGCCGACTTCTAGTTTTAAGTGACAACTGTGGCATTATCCCCCAGAGGAAGGTTGAGACTCAACCCTGCGCCTCCTCCCTCCATGTTCCATCTGGAGCGGCTTCTTCAGACGGCCGCCGCGCGGAGAGAGGAAACCTCCGCCGATGATTTGATATGATGTGAAGCCGCGTATACAACCATGCCATTTGCACTTATTGTCGGTGTGTGTGTGTGTGTGTGTGTATGACATGATGGGATGCCATCAGCACCAAAGAACCTTTGAGCAAAACAGGAGGCAAGTCCCTGTTGTGTGTCCTCTTTAAATCCATCCATCTTGTCAGTTTGGTCTTTTAGTCGGGCCAAGACTTTTGTCAGTCGATTCTTTTATACCACGATAAGCACGTCTCTTGAAGGCACTAGATTTAAAGGAACGCACCAACGTATGGGAAATGCGCTTCTACCGTCCTCTCTACAGAGTCGAGACCGGAAGATGGACGCCAATTTTGTCTGTGCACGTTCAGTAGAAAGCTATCCGGCTGCAAGCTACTGTAGCCTCGCTATGGATGGAAGCGGATACGGACCACTAGCCTAGCTATATGGATGGAAGCGGATACGGACCACTAGCCTAGCTATATGGATGGAAGCGGATACGGACCACTAGCCTAGCTATATGGATGGAAGCGGATACGGACCACTAGCCTAGCCGTTGGCCAAAAAGGCCAAGGTATCCGCTTCCTTTCATTTGTTGTGCAGCCGGATAGCTTTCTACTGAAACGCACCGAGAGGAAATTGGTATCTGACTCGAGAAGATGCACATTTTCCCATAATGTTGGGTGTTGCTTTATTTATTTATTTTATACTTTATTGTGTCAATAAAGTCACTCTACATTTAGAGTACACACACATAGTCACACATACATGTATGCATACATACACGTATATGTATACATACACACACAAATGTACATACGTATATATTTTAAATCTTGACACTTTTTTTTCTTTTTTCTTTTACTCATTACCCCATACAAAAAAAAAACACATAAACCAAAGAGTGAGTACCAGTATAGATGTTACTGATCCTGGACTGGTAAACTTATCCATCCATCCATCCATAGTATACATCCCAATATCCATCCATACTCATCCCCACATACATATACAAATTTAAAAAGGCAAAAAGGACTTTTGAGTCGTAGATCAAAGATAACTCTCTTCCTACTACTAATACTACTGCTACTACTACTCTAGTTTTCTATTACTGTTTCATGTTCCTTAAATCCTCATCTCAAAGCCTGATCTGCCTGTCGTCTAATACCTTTCCATAGTTTAAAGAAACCCATTTTTTTCCAGCATATTTTCATTCTTAAAGATTTTGTAAGTTACCTTTTCCATACTATGTCCTCTACAGTTTCTAACCACTTGTTTACTTTGGAGATTCAATTTTTTTTCCAACCTCTGGTTATTTGCTAAGTGCCGCAGCTCTCAAAATAAAAAAAATACCTCACTTCTCGAACATCTGTTCCATTATGTGTAAAATATCTGACCAGTAGAGTTGTATATATATATATTTTTTTTTACATGTGAATAATATATGTGTATGGTCAGCATTATTCTCCCCACATTCCCTCCAGGCA
>NC_140165.1:7181769-7381769 GCF_963971535.1 Notolepis coatsorum | reverse complement strand
AATGTCTACGGGAGATTCCAGGAACTGGCCGTATGAAAAGGCCCGGTGGAGCGATCTACAGGTCAAGGGTCACCAAATGTTGTGGCTGATGGTTGTTTAACACAGCAGGAGACGATAGTTCCAATTTTAACAAGTAGGTAATTTATTTAGGAAAAGAAGTTCTTAACAGCAAAAGCTATGGATCGAGCAGAGGATCACCACAGCTTGAACCAAAAAACACTCTAACTCTCAATCCCTCTGCTTGTCCCCTAAATCCCCTCTCAGTCCCCCCCACATGACAGATATGATGACGTATCATATCATGTCAGATCTGACATGACGTACATTAAGATGATACGTAGATTTAACATCGGAGAGAGATAAAAACATTAAGAACATCGAAGAGAGATAAAGACATTTAAGAAGAACATAGATTTAGATAAAACATTAAGAACATCGAAGAGAGATAAACAAGATATGATGTACACACACGATATGATGTAAAACATTAAGAACATCGAAGAGAGATAAAGATTTAGTGAGATGTGTGTGTGTGTGTGTGTGTTTGTGTGTGTGTGTGTGTGTATGTGTGTGTGTGTCTGTGTGTGTGTGTGTGCGTCTGTGTACAGACGTGTGTGTATTGTATGTGTGTATTGTGTGTGTGTGTCTGTGTGTGTGTGCGTCTGTGTACAGACGTGTGTGTATTGTATGTGTGTATTGTGACACAGGGAATGTGTGTGTGTGTGTGTGTGTCGGTGTGTATGTCTGTGCGACTGTGTGTGTGTGCTGTGTCTGTGTGTGTGTGCTGTGTATGTGTGTGTCTGTGTGTCTGTGGGTGTGTGCTGTGTATGTATGAAAGAGAGAAAAGACACAAGATTAGAGCACACAATATGATGTACTGAAATGTCCATCTGCCTATCTTGAGGCTGTTTTAAGAACATCAGCCAGACTGTCGCCCTAGTGTCTTTGAGCCCTGCTAGTTGACCTATATTAAACTAGTCAAGACTAACCCCTTCCTACCTCCACCCCCGTATACACATTTTCCACAACAGTATCAATATTGCGTTGATCCAAAAATTCCTTCATGCGATCGGAAGCGTGTGTGTGTGTGTGGCGTGTTCCGTTGGTAGCGATCAAAGCACGGAGGGGCGCCCCCCCCCCCCCCCCCCCCTTTCATGCATCCATGATGAAACATAATACCGATAATCTAAATTTGATTTGAGAACAGTAGCTAGTCCAGGGAAGAAAAGATAAAGTTTTTACTAGAATACACGTTGTCGGCCATTACGAAGCATTTTGGAAATTACACCAGACCGCCCTGAAACTACACTCATATTCACGACGGTATAAAACGAAAATGTATGGATGGGAAAATTATCTATTTTTTTGCATCTTGACCGGAAGAAACTCAATGACAATCGACTATATTATTAGATCCATAGCTATAATCAGGGAGGACCTTCCTACAGGCGATATAGGCGGTCGCCTAGAGCGCCACCCAGAGGGGGCGAAAAAAATTCTAACATAAGGGAAAATGAGCCAAAAATCTAAAACGGTCGGTCGGTCTGAGCCTCAGCTTTAGGTGTTCACAGTCAGAACATGCTAGAGCGCTGTGCATTGATGGGTATCGGTCAAGTGTTTATAGAATTGAACGTTGAGGAAAGAAAGACTAACGTTAGAGAACTATGAAGAAAAATTACAAAAAAAATAAAAATTACAAAAATGCCAATGGGCTAGGTCCGCCCCTGGCTATAATATATAATATAGCTTTAGGCCTGCAAACACAGCCACGTATCCCCATGTTAAAAGGCGATGGCATTTCAACGGTAAGTGTTAAATAATTACTAAATTAAGACACAGCAATACTCCATAACACTCCAGGAGACACATAAATAGGTCTACATTCCTCTACACAGCACACCCCCCCCTCACTCTCGCTCTCTTAACACACACACACACACACACACACACACACACACACACACACACACACACACACACACACACACACACACACACACACACACACACACACACACACACACACACACACACACACACACACACACACACACACATTGACTCCACGACACACACACACACACACACACACACACACACACACACACACACACACACACACACACATTGACTCCACGACACTGCTACATCTGGCAAGAGTTCCAGACCAGATCCATCCATTTGCATCCACTTAAGTCATTTGGTGAGAGATCTCACCAGATTAGCCAGATCAAATAATTCAACTCATTGTCAAAAAATTCCACAAATCACTAATATACGACCGCCCAAGGGATTATAAGACCCCGGTCGGGTACTGGTCAACCTACCAAAGTCTCAATTAATCACAGATCGTTATCGATAGAGACACAGAGACACACACACGCACATATGTGCACGGAAATGTGCGTACCACACACTCATGCACGGCAGACATACAGCTTGGCAAATACACAAGACACATGACGTGCACTCAGGACAAAGACCACATACACACTGGACTATTGGGGGACTAATAAAACACTAGGATAAGGGAGGAGGGGGGACTTCTCTGCTTTGACTTCTGCTGGACACTGACTGGACGGACGGACTGGACTGACGGGACAATGACTTGACTGCATTTTCTTTTATACACGACCGGCCGGTTGTAGCAACTAGATTTCAATTGTACCTTGCTATATTCACTTTTTATAATACTTTGCTTATTCACTTTTTATAATACTTTGCTTGTTCACTTTTTTATAATAAATACCGTCAAGACTTCCGGTATGAGAGCAGACGGGTAACACACGTGCGATAGAGCTCCTGGTCAAATGAGTGAAAAAACGGATAAAAAAAGACCCGAAAAGTAATTAAAAAGGAAAATGCTCACGAGAAGTAAGGAAGAGACAACGATTGTGAAGGAAATAGAAATGGAGAACATACGAGAAGGAGAGAATTTGAAGAAACAGAATCCCCGAAGCGAAGCCGAGAAAAGCCAGGCGAAAGAAGGGGGAGGTACCGCTGAGGCAGACACAGGAATGCCAGGAGGGGCCGTGATCATGCAGGCCGGGATACTGGAGAACATAACAGTGGCGATAAAACTGAACACGGACACGATAAGGAATGATATTGGGAAGCTACGGGAGGAATTGAAGAAGGAACAGGAGGACTTCAGAGGTGAAATGAATACAGAAATCAAAAGGGTGGAGGAGAAGATGGCGGAACAGGACAGAAACGTGACCGAGTTACAGACTAGGACGTCACACGCGGAGGAATGGAACACGGAGATACACGAGGTATTAACATGTGTGATTCAGAAACAAGAACAGATGGAGACAAAGATGTCGGACATGGAGGGGAGGTCACGGAGAAATAACATCAGAATATGGGGACTGAAAGAAGGAGTCGAAGGGGAATCGGTGACCCTATATGTGGAAAAGCTTATCAAAGAACAAATGAAGGAAACGGGACTGGAAAAAATGGAGATACAGAGGGCCCACAGGGCGTTGGCTCCGAGACCACAACCGGACAGACCTCCGAGGGCGGTGATTATTAACTTTCTGAGATTCGAGGTTAAGGAATTGGTACTCAGAACCGCGTGGACCAAGAAGATTGAAATCGAAGGGAAAAGACTATCATTTGATCACGACTACTCGACAGCGGTAGCGATAACACGCAGGTCCTACGCGGGACTGAAGAAAACCCTGAAAGAAAACGGAATGAGATTCCAGTCACCCATGACCTCGCTAAGGATTCACTGGGAGGAAGGGGCGGCGATGTACGCGACGGCACGAGAAGCGGAGCGAGAGATGAGACGGCGAGGGATGAGGATGTCGGAGGACGGAGAAGGAAGGAGGCGGGAGGAACAGACGCGGAGCACTTTATGTAAAGTTTATGTTTTTTATTTATGTTAATCACTATATGTATTCGGTGAAGAGAGCGGAGGCTCCAACCGGAGGGGGGAATGAGTGTGACATGGGGGGGACTGACAGACGAAAGAAGAAGAAAGATGACAAGGGTTAAAGGTATAAAAATGATGTCGTTAAACGTTAATGGAATGAATAATGCGATAAAAAGGGGCAAAGTGATGTTGAAATGTAAAAAAAGTGAGATGGAAGTGATTTTTCTGCAGGAGACACATTTGGTAGCACAGGGTCATGAGAAACTGAAGAGATTTGGATATGAAAATGCATACTATAGTTCCTTTGAACAAAACCCGAGGAGAGGAGTAATCACGTTAATCAAAAACACAGTCAAATTTGAATTGATCAAGGAAGTAAGAGACAAGGAGGGAAGGTTTGTTCTGGTGAAGGGGAAAATGGAGGGCCAAATGGTTACGTTAGTAAATGTTTATGCACCCCCAGAGAGTGAGAGGGATTTATATGAGACCATTTTTGACATGATAGTGTTGGAACTAGAAGGGATATTGATATGTATGTGGGATTTTAACGTAGTACTGAATCACGACCTAGACACCACGAGTACTAGAAAAGGACGGGCGCCCATCAGTAGATATATGAATATTCAGATGACGGAAATGGGAATTACAGACGTTTGGAGGGAGATGCACGCCATGGACAGGGAATACACACATTACTCACACCCACACGTGACATATGCGAGAATAGACTACTTTTTGATGACGACGGGGGACAGTTACAGGGCACGGGAGAGCAGTATAGGAGTAGCGGACATATCGGATCACAGTGCCATATATCTGACAGTAGATCTAGAAGGGAGACGGAGGAACACGATTTGGAGACTAAATGTAGGAATATTAAATAACAAAGGGGTGGTGAGTCAGATCAAGGAGGAGATAGCCAGATATAAGGAAGAAAATGACAACGGGGCGGTAGACCCGAACATTCTATGGGACACACTGAAGGTAGTGATAAGGGGGAAATTGATGGAAAAAACAGCAATGCTGAAGAAGGCCAGAACGGAGACATATCACAATCTGATAGGGAAGCTGAAGAAGCTAGAGGGGAGACACCAGATATCAAAAGAACAGGAAACGCTCGGAGAAATCAAAGAAATAAAGGCCAGGATAAATAGGGAATTATTGACGGAAATAGAAAAGAAAGCGAGGTTCATGAAACAAACGTACTATGAAGGGGGACCAAAAGCGACCAGACTGTTGGCTAGGAGAATTAGAACGCAACAGAAGTTGAACACGATACACACAATAAGGGATACAAAGACTAATGAAATATTGAGGGACCCAGCTGAAATAGAGAGGACATTTAGAGAATACTATGAGAAATTATACACACAGCCAAAAGCAGCGGGAGAAGAGGAAATAGAAACATATCTGGAGAAGCTAGAGTTACCATCGATAGGGAAAGAACAGAATGAAGAATTAAATAAAATAATTACGGAACAAGAACTGGAAGATGCAATTAGTAGAGCTAAAAACAACAAGTCTCCGGGGAGCGACGGATTCCCATCGGAATTCTACAAGACATTTAGAACTGAATTAGCACCCATGTTAGGGGCGGCGTTCAGACACACGATGGAAGAGGGGAAAATGCCCCCCTCGTGGAAGGAAGCCATAATCACCACGATACCGAAGGAAGGGAAGGATAGGGAATTATGTAGTAGTTTCAGACCTGTGTCCATACTCAACGTAGATTACAAGATGTATACATCGATAATATCAAAAAGATTTGAGACGTTTATGCCAGACATTATAGATGAAGATCAAACTGGATTTATTAAAGGGAGACAGACACAGGACAACGTGAGAAAGACATTACACATAGTAGAGGAGATACAAAAACAAGGGGGTAGCGCGGTACTGATTAGCCTAGATGCAGAAAAAGCGTTCGACAGTGTGAGCTGGACATTTTTATATAAAACATTGATGAGGTTTGGACTGAACGAGAGGGCGATGAAGATGATCAAGGCACTATATCAAGAACCGACAGCGAGGGTTAAGGTGAATGGCAGCTTGACGGATATAATCAGATTAGAGAGGGCTACCAGACAGGGATGTTGTCTCTCACCGACGCTCTTCGCCGTTTTCATAGAACCACTGGCACAACTGATCAGACAGACCGAGGACATCAAGGGAGTAAGGATAAAGGGAACGGAATATAAACTAGGCCTATTTGCAGACGACGTGATAGTATACATGAGGCAACCAGAAAAGAGCTTCCCGGCACTGATGGATCTACTGAAGGAATATGGCCACTACTCAGGATACAAACTAAACGTGACAAAGACACAGACCTTAGCATGGAACTATTCTCCAACGACGGAAATTAGAGAACAGTACGGGATAAGATGGGACATGGACAAGATTAAATACTTAGGGGTGAACATCACGAGAGGGGTGGAGAAACTGTTTGAGGCGAATTATACACAGATAAATCAGAACATAAAGAGAGACTTAGAGAGATGGACAGTAATGCCCTTGGACTTCAATTCAAGAATAGAGGTCATTAAAATGAACATACTATCAAGGTTACTGTACCTATTCCAGTCACTACCGATACAAATACCACAGAATCAATTCAGGGAGTGGGACAGACTGATATCGAGGTTCATATGGGCGGGGAGAAGACCACGGGTCAGATATAAAACACTACAACTACCAAAGGAAGAGGGAGGGATGGCAGTACCCAGCCTACAAGATTATTACTATGCAGCACAACTGAGAGCAGTGACGTGCTGGTGTAACGACAGATATGAGGCAAGATGGAAAGACATTGAAAAAGAAGGGGAGGGATACAAGGTACAAGCTCTGGTGGGGGATAGGGAACTATTTAAAGAAAAAGAGGGACTATTAGATCCAATCACCAAATGCACCTTGACCATATGGAACAGAGTAGTAAAAACACACAAATTGGAGAAGCAGTCAGGGGTCCTGAGATGGGTAGCACATGACAAGAGATTCAAACCAGGGAGGTTAGACCATGGATTCAGAAGGTGGGAGAGGGGGGGGGGGCAACAGCAATATGCAAAATGATAGAGAAGGGAGAAATGCAGACACTACAAAAATTAAAGGAGAAATTTGGACTAGAAAACAGGGACCACTTCAGATATCTACAGGTTAGAGACTACTACAACAAAGAAATAAGGGGGGCCAAAGACGAGGAACAGAATGGAATAATAAAGATGATAGTATGGGCATACGAAGGGGGGCAAAGAAGAATAATATCAGCAATATACCGGGCTATAATGACCAGCAAGGGACACACGACCGATTATATAAGGGAGAAATGGGAGAGAGAACTAGAGATAGGAATAACAGGGAAGGAATGGGGGAACATATGCGAGGTACAACATTCAACAACAGGATCGAGAATATGGAAAGAATTTGGATGGAAAAACATAATCAGATTCTTTATAACCCCAGAGCTGAAGGGAAAATATGCACCAACACAAAAAGCATGCTGGAGGATGTGTGGGAAGGAGGGGGCAAATCACACGCACATATTCTGGGGATGTCAGAAGCTGAAGGGGTATTGGGAGGAGATAGGGGAAGCAATGATCAGAATATTAGGATACGGGCTACCACAAACAGGACTGGTGCTTTACTTAGGAGACCTGACACACGAGGGAATACAAGGGGGGGACAAATATTTAATAAAGATAATGTTGATAGCGGCCAGAAAAGCAATAACGAGACTGTGGTACAAGGAAGACCCACCGACAATAGCAAAATTGGTAGGAATAGTGGAAGAAATACAGGATATGGAAAGGATAACACACATGCTGAGGTTACAGGAAGAGAAATTTGGGGAAAGATGGGGAAAGTGGGAGGATTATAAAAGGAACGAGAACGACATCACAGAGGAAGAACCAAATGCAACACAAGAGGGCGAAGGGTAAAGGAGGAAAGATGTTCAAGGAGGGTCTATGAACCCATGTCACACACCTGTGCTTTAGTTAGTATTTTCTATTTTGTTTTTTGGGATATTACAATTGCTGAATGTTTTTATACCTTATTATTTATGTCTGTTTAACGGTGTGATATTAAATATTCAGGGATGATGTGGTTTGTGTATGGGTGAACCAAAAGGCAAAGTGAAAGTTAATAAACAAGAGGAAAAAAAAGAAAGGACGAAGGATAAAGGAAGAAAGAAGCTCAAGGAGGGTCTCTGGACCCAGATCACACATACAAGCCTTAGTCAGCATTTATCATCTTTGAGTAGGAATTACCTGTTTATGCCTGTTTAAGGGAGATACACAATCAGCCTTTGTATCAAATACCTAGAAAACAACAGTAGGGGAACCAGACAACTAACCATGATACCCATGCAAATATTTATGTGCACTGTTTTTTCTTTTTGTTTTTATTGTGATGCTAGTTTCTTTATTTTTTATTATTTATTTTTTGCAAGTGCTGTCTGTCTAAAAATTGTTAATAAAAATTTAAGTTTAAAAAAAAGAAAGTAAGTTCATCAAATTGATTTATGTTGGTGTTCAAGTGGGCACTGGGCGACATTTCTTCTATTAGTCTGTCTATCAGACAAGCGTTGGGTTAGCCACTGGCTAGCTACACAGCATAAAATGTGCAGCTTGCGTTAGCTATAGACAAGCTAGCTAACGTTAGCTACCTCTAAGGTATGATTATAGCTTGGTAGCTAGCTAACGTTAGCTATAGACAAGCTAGCTAACGTTAGTTAGTGCCTCTATATGCTTATAGCTGGGTAGCTAGCTAACGTTAGCTATGGTTAATTAGGGCCCGGTCACACATGTGCGAAAAATAGAATGGGAGGCGCATTTCTTCCCGCAATAATTTTGTGAATGTGTGACTACCTGGGGTCCTAACGTTACTTGCTCACTGTGTTATATTGTCTAACGTACAGCTTGTGTTAGCTAGAATAGACAAGCTAGCTAACGTTAGCTATAGACAAGCTAGCTAACGTTAGTTAGTCCCTCTAAGCCTAAGGTATGCTTATAGCTGGGTAGCTAGCTAACGTTAGCTATAGACAAGCTAGCTAACGTTAGTTAGTCCCTCTAAGTCTAAGGTATGCTTATAGCTGGGTAGCTAGCTAACGTTAGCTATAGACAAGCTAGCTAACGTTAGTTAGTCCCTCTAAGCCTAAGGTATGCTTATAGCTGGGTAGCTAGCTAACGTTAGCTATAGACAAGCTAGCTAATGTTAGTTAGTGCTCTAAGCTAGCTAACGTTAGCTATGGTTAATTAGGGGCCCGGTCACAATAATTTTGTGAATGTGTGACTGGGCCCTAACGTTACTTAGCTGTGTTATATTGTCTAACTACTAGCTAGCTAAATGAAGTCCCATTGATGAATAGAAATAAGCTCAACACTGCAGTGATCAGTGAAATTATTGTTTGTTTCAGGTTCATGGTGTCTACGGTCAAATTGTCTCCTTGTATTTAAAGTTATATCCATTATTTATGAATTGATAGCACTAGAACATTTCCATAATGTTTTGAATTGTTAGTGCAGTAGACCTTTTTATTATAATTAGGCCTAGAGATCAGAGCTTTAATAATGTAACTAATGATGGTATTGATTTATGTTACAGGTGCTGGGAATGTAACAGAAATTATCAAGTAGGTCCCAAGCTTTTGCATCACTATTAAGGCATTCTTTAACAGCATCATAACACATTAAAACACATTTAGCTGGTTAGTGTTTGTCCTTGTATTTAAAGATATATCCATTATTTATGAATTGATAGCACTAGCACATTTCCATAATGTTTTGAATTGTTAGTGCAGTAGACCTTTTTATTATAATTAGGCCTAGAGATCAGAGCTTTAATAATGTAACTAATGATGGTCTTGATTTATGTTACAGGTGCTGGGAATGTAACAGAAATTATCAAGTAGGTCCCAAGCTTTTGCATCACTATTAAGGCATTCTTTAACAGCATCATAACACATTAAAACACATTTAGCTGGTTAGTGTGTGTCCTTGTATTTAAAGATATATCCATTATTTATGAATTGATAGCACTAGTACATTTCCATAATGTTTTGAATTGTTAGTGCAGTAGACCTTTTTATTATAATTAGGCCTAGAGATCAGAGCTTTAATAATGTAACTAATGATGGTCTTGATTTATGTTACAGGTGCTGGGAATGTAACAGAAATTATCAAGTAAGTCCCAAGCTTTTGCATCACTATTAAGGCATTCTTTAACAGCATCATAACACATTAAAACACATTTAGCTGGTTAGTGTTTGTCCTTGTATTTAAAGATATATCCATTATTTATGAATTGATAGCACTAGTACATTTCCATAATGTTTTGAATTGTTAGTGCAGTAGACCTTTTTATTATAATTAAGCCTAGTGACCAGAGCTTTAATAATGTAACTAATGGTGGTCTTGATTTATGTTACAGGTGCTGGGAACGTAACAGAAATGATCAAGTAAGTCCCAAGCTTTTGCATCACTATTAAGGCATTCTTTAACAGCATCATAACACATTAAAACACATTTAGCTGGTTAGTGTTTGTCCTTGTATTTAAAGATATTTCCATTATTTATGAATTGATAGCATTAGTACATTTCCATAATGTTTTGAATTGTTAGTGCAGTAGACCTTTTTATTATAATTAGGCCTAGTGATCAGAGCTTTAATAATGTAACTAATGATGGCCTTGATTTATGTTACAGGGTTAGGTGCTGGGAATGTGGAGATGTAAGGGGTGCACAGAAACTGTATCAAGTAGGTTCAAGCTTTTGCATCACTACAGGTTAAGGCATCCACGATTTGGAAGTAGTTATCCCTTTCCATGTACGTACCTGCACTGCCCATGTACATTTAAGACGTGGAATGCCCTTATTGTCCACCACAATAAAACCCATTCCACTGGGGTCACTCGGAAAGAGAAGGCAATATTCAGTTGCAGCCTTTGTGCTTGCAGGGATTTAGCATCAGAGAAGGATTATTTTTGTCATATAAATGCACATCTCAAAAGAAGGGAGACGGTTGATTGTATGTTTTTAGGCTGTGACTTTAAAACAAACATTTCTGGCACATTTAAGTCACACAAAAACAGAAAACACTGCCATCACACATTGGTTGATTTTAAACCTGGAGTGATTATAACTACGATAGCATCTCTGAATGAATTGGAGGCAAATAGTCAGGAGTGTGTAGAGCAGTCAGATACTGCCATTCCTTCAAGTAGTCATTCTCATACTGATGACTTGCAGGAGGTCATAGAGCAAGGATTTGCAGCTGCTTTGCTGAAGTTGGAGCATTTGGTCCATGTACCAAGCACTGCTCTTGATGTGTTTTTAGGGGAACTCCATCATTTGATTTCTTCTGCACCTGTTCCATTATCTTGTGACATTGTGAGTGACATCTTTCATCAGAAAAACCTCACTGTTGATGAATGTACAATTAGAGAAACTGTTAATGCAATTTATTCCGGTAATCCTGTGCAAAGGTCCATACAAAAAGGTGGCCCCCTAAGTACAGCACATCTGCGTAAGCAGTATTACAAGGAGAACTTCAGTGTTGTAGAGCCAGTGGAATACATTCTAGATAGTAAAAACAAGCGCAGTTTCCAATATGTCCCATTATTGAAGTCCCTGCAGCAACTGTTGGGTCGAAGGGATATCATTGATAACGTTGTTGAGTGCCATCAAAGACAGGAAGGCACATATCAGTACAAGTCCTCAAGAGATGGTTCCCTATTTAAGGGTAATAGTTTCCTTACTGGAGAAAAGCCAACTATCATCCTAAATTTGTATGTGGATGACTTTGAAACCTGTAACCCCCTTGGCACCTCGCGAAAGAAGCATAAGCTTTGTGGTGTTTATTGGGTGTTGGCTAACTTGCCTCCGGGTTCTCATTCCTCGTTAACATCGATCTACTTGTCAGTTTCGTGCAAAACCGATGATGTTAAAATCTATGGTTATGCCAAAATCTTTGAACCGCTTCTACAAGATCTGAAAACTTTGGAGGAGCTGGGTGTTTATGTCCCACTGTTGGGTGAGTCAGTTAAAGGTACAATATTCAGTGTAGTGGCTGACAACCTAGGAGCACACAGTGTCGCTGGATGTTTGGAGAGTTTTTCAGGGGAATACTACTGCAGATTTTGCACAGGAAAGAGCAGTGATATTCAGCAACATTCCGTTGCATCTGGTGCTTTCAGTCTGAGAACCAAGGAGCTCCATCAGGCCCATGTCAAACAAGCCCAAGATACAGGGACATTTTGTTGTGGAGTGAAAAGGTAATGCGTCTTCACAAATAATGTCTCTCATTTTCACGTCATCTTTGGCTATCCACCTGATCTTGCCCCATGACCTTTTGGAGGGTATAATCCCTGCAGAGCTAGCTCATTGCTTAAGAGTGCTTATATCCAGAAAGCTTTTCACATTGGCTGATCTGAACAGCGCCATTCTGAAGTGTCCCTACAAATGGGCCGACAGGACAAACAAACCTCATGTAGTGTCACAAAGTTTCTCCAGCTGAAAAACAGTGGGAGGAAACGCTCATGAAAATTGGAGTTTGCTCCGGTTCTTACCTTTTTTGGTTGGTTCACTTGTACCTGAAGATGAGCCTGCATGGCTTGTTCTTATGGATCTGAAGGACATCACTGAGCTTGTAGTTGCCCCTGTACATAGTGATGACTCGCTGGCTTTTTTAGAAAGTAAAATCCTAGAGCACAGGCAGAGATACCAGGAGTTGTTCCCTGCCATCAGGCTGCTACCAAAACACCATTATCTGGAGCAATACCCCCAGATGTTTAGGCTGTTTGGTCCACTTGTCGGACAGTGGACAATGCGATTTGAGGCTAAGCATAGCTTTTTTAAACAGGTTATCAGACACACAAGCTGTTTCAAGAATGTGCCCCTCTCTTTAGCCTCAAAGCATCAGATGATGATCGCTTACCATCTGAGCTCTCCATGTCTGAGCAAGCCTAAGCTAGAGGTCTCAGCTGTATCCACTCTACCAGTAGACTTACTCAAAGAGGAAATAGCACAAGTCATCAGGCAAAAGTTCCCTGACACGACTGAGGTTCAACTTGCACAGTGTGTGACAACCAATGGCATAACCTATAGGAAGGGAATGATAGTGGCCCACAGAGCAGAAGGGGGATTGCCTGAATTTAGTGAAATTGATCAAATCTGCATTTTACAAGAGAGTGTATTCTACATTGTCCAAGAGCTTTGTGGTTGGTACAGAGAGCATTATAGAGCCTTCGAACTCAGCCCAGCACCCACAAGAACATTCACTTTTGTGGCACTCTGTGAACTCCTGGATACTTATCCACTGGTTGACTACAAGATTGGATCAGCCCGCATGGTGACATTGAAAAGGCATATTGAAATAAAAGGTCTGTCTGTCTGTCACCGTCACTGTCTGTCTGTCACTCACTCTCTGTCACTGTCACTCACTCTCTGTCACGGTCTATCTCTGTCTGTTTGTCACTCACTGTCTGTCATAAAAGGTGTGCTATCAGGGGGGAATGGGGGTTATTGGGGAAAAGGTAGTCTCACGTTAGTGGAGAGAGGTCTGGTTTCCATTCACAAACTTACTGTACTCAATACTTGAAAAGTAGGCTTTTACCACTTAATTTGAAATCTGAAATGTATGGATGTCTGATGTCTAATAACTTTTTTTGTGTCTCTACAGAGTAAAAGACTTTGAAGATGGCGACTCCTGTGATCCTTAAGATCATCTTGACTGATGGCAGCTCTCAGAGATTGACTCTCTCCCATGGATTCCCTGCATCCGTTGATGGCCTTCTTATTGAAGTGATGAAACAGTGTGGACTTCAGGGCAGCTTCAGACTTCAATTTAAGGACTCCTTGTTTGGAAATGATTTCCTTAACCTTACCTCCATTTCAGAACTAGAAGACAAAGGTACTCTTAAAGTTGTTGATATGTCAAGGCCCATTATTCTCTATCCAGTCCTAAACCCCCAAGCTCTCGATCCTTTCTCTGGAAATACTTCTCTGCTCTCGTCGGATGGATCTATGGATACAGATATACTGTCATCGAGTGGGTCTACAACGTCCTCTTGGCCTACTTCTTCTCAAGTGCCTGAATCTGTGGATCCAGATGTACTGCCATCAATTGAGTTTAGGAGCTCACGGTCCTCTTGGCCTGCTGTTTTCCACGTGCCTAAGTTCCCCTATGATGCTGAAATAAAACTTGAGCAGGCAAATTTAGCTTATAGTCAAAATGGCACTGTACTTACCCCTGATCCCAAGTTGAAGTCAGCCATCCTTGATGGTTTAGTGCAGGAAATTGTTCTGTATAAAGTCGATGTCAGTGATACGGAGATGGAACAAACAGCCAAGAGTCTTATCAAGGCACATCCATGTTTAACTGAGAAGGGGTCCAGCACTGGATATGGCGCATGGAAGATGAGTTTAAAATATAAATTGGGTAACTACCGCAGAGAGCTGAGACATCTGGGCTGCCCAGAGGTGACGGTGAACTCTTTAAGAAACAAACCAACAGGAAAGCGTGCAGCCTTCGGTGTCAAAAAGGCCAAGAGAGCAGAGGTTAACTTCTGCCCACCATACCCATCAGCAGAAACGGAGGAAAGTCTGGAGGCCATGCAGAAAGATCTACTCTTGGATGTGAAGAAGAGGAACAACAGAGATGTTGTGAAACTGAAGATGGAGAAGACTTTCGCACATAGAAGACTTGAAGTCGTCCGTGATGCACCAATGGTGGAGCCTTTCATGGCAAGGTGGCCAGCTCTCTTTGAAGTCAGTGAGGTATGTATGGCTTATCTCATCTTGGATTTGCTGTTGATAACGTTACAAGGGAAGTGTTGGGTCCATTGTCAAACTGCTAATATGATTTTATATTTCGTTGTGCTATATCTCCCCCTTCCTGATCGGCTGTATATATAACTACCCTCTAACCATTTTATTCCGATTCCTGTGCTTTTTACCTGTCTTCAGATCAATGCTGAATTCAAGAGAATCACCACCATGCCACTTCAGTCCAAGTTCCTGTCTCAGCTTGATTTCCACTCTGACAACCTGACGAAGCTGTTCCAAAAGAGGGGAGGACAGCTAGGGGAAAAGCTCAAAAGGCAAATGGCACAAATGGCTGACGTAAGTGCTAACTGGTCCCACTGTTATGAAAAACCTACAAAGTTTTGAATTATGGCTGTTTTGGGGCAATTAAGATTTTTTTTATTGGAGGAAAGGCTATGGAAATGAATTATTTAGTTACCACAAATGATTGGTAAAGAGGGCAATACAATTGTACAGGGGGCCATGAGTGCTTTATTTTTCATCTTTTTCTATTTCACTATTTGCATCTTTTTGTCTCAGTTTGAACCTTTCCTCTAAAATGAGGTATAGTACCGCTTTCAAACCTCTAGTCCCGAGTAAATTTTTCAATACTGGTATACCGTGCAACACTACTCACAGCAAGGCTTGTGCCATCGTAGGAATCCTACTGTTATATTCTCAGAGAAATATGTAGTCATATAACAGTTTGAACCAGTAGTTGACTTTAAAATAAAGCACAATGGCTGAATTAAGACACTAATCAAGAAATGTTCCTTTCAGTGTGATGACGTGGATGCTGGACGTGAGTGTATCCTGAAGGGACTGTGTATCTACATGGGTGAAGATCCAGAAAGCCTTGTGCGAGAATATGTGGTATGTAGGCCTACATGAATCGGTGCTTATTTCTTTTCTCATTTGGCCTTGTAGTCCATGCAGAGTAAGGTCTGACCCATGACTAATTGTAACAGAAAGTATCTTCACTTTCAAGTTTCAAGTTTCAAGTTTCTTTAATAGTTGTCATACAGAAGTACAGAATACTTTCATACGAAATGCTTCTTACTGTTACGCTCCAGAGACTGTGCTAGACAAGATAGTATCAAATAACATAGTATAGCATGTATGTTACGACCCCTGTGTGTCTAAGGGTAAAGGGCTGTAACATAACAGTTGGTTGACAGAAAAGATGGACCACATTTGTAAACAACAATGATATTTATTGGTAGATGCAAAGGAAGCACATGTAGCTCAGGGGTGAGCCCAGGCCAAAACAACAAACAAACACCACTATACTCCAAATAAACACAATCTAATCTATGGTAAAAGAGATTACATTACCTAAACTACTCTTACCTAACCAAAACAGGAGAAAACAATGTCCAAAGGAAATGGCAGCTCACCCCATCTGTGCTTCCTGAGAAAGAGAGAAAAAACACATTAATTATACAGAAACAAAAGCAGAATATATACAAAAACAAACTATAACTTAACAATGCTCTCTCTGCGGCCATACAATCACAAAGGCACTTTCACTCTTACAAAGGCCTATAAACAAAAAGGGATATTATCAAAGTACAATGCCACAAAATAACACTAGGCCTAGCCTCATGCCAGAGAGAGAGAAAGACTGAAGGGAGAAAGCCATGTTTTAACAGGTGTGGGGTGATCCATGATTGGGGGGTGTGGATTGAGTGTTGGAGTCTGGAAAGCCAACCACCAATCACTGCTGTGTTGCAATAATGGAAGGATTGGCCTGGCAGGGACCAATGGGGAAGGGAACAATGGCTGGAGGGAGGAAACAAAATGGAGAACACACACACATGGAGACACACACTGGGGAATATATACATTGGGATGTAACACCCCCATACATAAGACAAAAAACATGCCTACACAAACTACCAACTAAACATGTTTTTTTTTCCTTCTTTAACAACGAGATAACATCCCCGAGATAACATGCACTCCAAAACAAAGAGCTATGAAAAAACTAGCAGCAACATAAAACGAGTCCACAGCAACATAGACAGAGTAGACAGCAAAAATAGATCAAGTCGACAGCAATATACAGTAGAACGAGTCGACAGCAAAAGACAACGAGTCGACAGCAAAATAGAACAAGTCGACAGCACGAGAGATTTAACACCATCAAATGCATTTTGACAATCAGTTGTCCAAATGAATGCGGGGCAGTGGGAAGGAATCAGGCACGGTGACAGCATTTACCTTTCGGAAATCAGTACAAAATCTAGGAGTTCCATCCGATTTGGGAGCTAACAAGCAAGGTGAACTCCAGGGACTGCAACTTGGCTTGGCTAAACCATGTTTTAACAAATAGTCAACCTCCTGTTGCATCATGGCCCTCTTGGTGATGTTAACACGGTATGCATGTTGCTTGATAGGCACAGCATTGTTAACTTTAATATCATGGGCCAATACAGAAGTACAGGAGGGAACATCACCAAACAGAGCCATGTAGGCCTGAATCAAATTTGTGATGTCCTCTCGCTGCTCCTCAGGTAAGTGTGCTAAGTGAGTGGGCAGGTTCAATAACATCTCAGTGTTGGACAATCTAGCACCCTGATGGGCTGCATTGCGCAACTCCAAGCCATCTACGTCCTCACCACTAACGTCAGGAGAGTCCGGAACTATTGGAGTTGAGGCAACAGCAGAGACGGCCAGTCCGGCTGTCTGGTCTGAGGTCTTCACCTGCACACTATCTCTGGAAAAATATGGTTTAAGCATATTGATGTGGCAAACACGAGAGTGACGTTTACGATCAGGGGTGCGAACCACATAGTCTGTATCACTTATCTTCTTGTCTATTGCATACGGTCCGGAAAAACGAGCGGAAAGAGCAGAACCAAGGATAGGTAACAGGACTAGAACCTTATCACCTGGCTGGAAAGATCGAGAAACAGCTTTCTCGTCATAGTGCCGTTTCATAGTTCTCTGGGAAGAAGAGAGCGCTTCTTTTGCGAGAGAGCACGCCTGATGCAGTCGCTCTCGAAACTGGCTAACAAAATCTAGCACATTAGTGGGTGTGCTGGCACCCTTTGACATGAACCGTTCTTTAAGAACTTTCAGAGGCCCTCTAACAGTGTGCCCAAAAACGAGCTCAGCAGGACTGAAACCAAGAGACTCCTGTATGGTCTCTCGCGCAGCAAATAGAACAAGGGGGACACCCTCATCCCAATCTTTCTCTGTGTCTAAGCAATATTTACGCAGCATGGACTTTAAGGTCTGATGCCAACGTTCTAGAGCCCCCTGAGTTTCAGGGTGGTAGGCACTGGACACTATATGTCGGATACCCAGGGACTGTAACACTTGCTCAAATAACCTAGACAGGAAGTTGGTGCCTTGGTCCGTTTGTACTACCTTAGGCAGTCCAAACGTGGAGAAGAACTTCGTCAAAGCCTTAATTATTATTGTATTCTGCGAAGAGGGATAGCCTCAGGGAAACGGGTGGCGGTACACATTATTGTCAACAAAAACTGATTGCCGGCTTTGGTCCTTGGCAACGGACCAACACAGTCAACTATGACATGTTCAAATGGTTCACCGACCGCTGGTATAGGACAGAGGGGAGCAGGTGGAATTACCTGGTTTGGCTTTCCGGTGATCTGACAAGTACTACAGGTACGACAGTACTGTGCTACATCGGACTTCAAACCGGGCCAAAAGAAATGTTGAAGTATTCTGTTGTACGTTTTAGTGACTCCCAAGTGTCCAGACCAAGGGTGGTCATGGGCCAAGAACAGTACATGCTGACGATAAACTGCAGGGACAACAATCTGATAAACAGTGCTCCAGTCTGGTACCTGATCTGGTAGCCCTATCTCCGATTGTGCATGCTCTGCCAGTCTAGTACCATGGGACCTCCATGTACGCATCAAAACTCCTTCATCCACAAAATAAGAATGCAACTCTCTCCTCTGTTCTGTTTCAAGAGAAGAGAAACATTTTGCAAGAGAAGGGTCAGCCTTCTGGGCAGTAATTAGCATTTCACGAGTAACGGGTAACTTCAAAGCGTCGGAACTAGTTACAGTTGTCTGTGGGGGTACCTTACTATGAGTCGGTGGTTTGTCAGCGGTATCAGAAGTTGGAGCCAGCAACTCCTCCCTGACAAAGGCTGAAGCAAAAACAGAGTCAGACAAATTAATTTCATCACCTCTCTTTTTCAATTGAGCCCGAGTGACAACACTTGCAGAAAAAACTTCAGGGAAGTTCTGTGACAAGTCATCAGGCAGAGAATCTGTGTCTGGGTGATCCAACACTTCCAGCACAGCGTTCACCTGTCCTCCAGCTAAATCATTTCCCATGATAAAGGCAATGCCTTTAACTGGCAAGGAAGGTCTCACCCCTATTTTAAAGAAACCAGTGACCAAATCAGATTGTACATGAATACAGTGTAACGGGGCTGGCACGAAACCCATCTCAATACCTTGAACTAGGACACTAGAACCACAGGAAGATTTCTCAGACAGAGGTAGTACATCAGAGAGGATAAAGGATTGTGAGGCTCCAGTATCTCGTAAGATCTGAACTGTACACTGATCTTTTGGATCCCCTGTCAAGGAAACTAAACCCTTGGAAGTAAATGGCCTGAAACAAGGATCGAGAACATCCTGATCATTGTGCATCTGTTGATCGGAATCAGGTGCCATTTTAATCAGACCAACCCCTTTGGGTTGCCTAAAGTTCTGAGAGGACGGTTGCTGCTTACGTTTCAATGTTAAACAGTCAGAAATAACATGACCAGATTTATGACAGTAGTAACATGTCCGCTCCTCTTTTGAGCGTGGAGGTGACATTCTTGGTCGGGGGTGTGTGAATTCTGAATGGTTGGGGACAGAAGGTCTCTGAGAGAAATCATGGGGGAGAAACGAGTCACGCCTATCTACAAACACAGTTTTATGGGTTAGCGCAAACTCATCAGCTAATACAGCAGCTTGCTGCAGAGTGGACACTTTCTGCTCACTCAGGTAAATTACAATACGCTCTGGCAAACGATTCTTAAACTCTTCTAATAGAATGAGTTCTCTGAGAGAGTTAAGATCTGAGGCCTTGCTTGCTGCACACCATTTATCAAAGAGAGTTCCCTTCTCTCTAGCAAACTCTACAAAGGTCTGGTTGACAGCTCTCTTGTGACTGCGAAACCTCTGCCTATAAGCTTCGGGCACAAGCTCATATGCACGAAGGATGGCAGCCTTCACAGTATCATACAATAGACTATCTTCTAGGGAAAGTGTTGAACAAACCTCTTGGGCTTTACCAGTCAATTTGCATTGAAGCAACAAAGGCCAGACCTCTCTTGGCCAGCGCAATGAAGCAGCAATACGCTCAAACACATTAAAATAAGTATCAACTTCTGTCTCTCGGAACGGAGGCACCAAAGCAATGTGTTTACTTATATCAAAAGTGTGTGATGAATAAGCTGTGGAGGAGGACATACCCGGGCCTTGTGGAGGAGTCGGTGTAGCAGAGTTGGATTCACTCCTTAGGACTTCCAGCTCCAACCTCCGCAGTCTGAGCTCTTTTTCCACTTCATGCTCAAGCTCCAACCTACGAATGTTAACAGCCCTTTCATTTTCTGCGTCAAGCTCCATTCTACGAAGCCGATACTCCGCCTCACGTGCTTGTGCCTTCTCCTGAGCCTCCATCTGGAGATGGGCTATTCTAACCTTGACCTGGGCCCCTTCTCGAGACCCAGTTGACACAGGAGAGGTCAAGTGAAAATGTGGCAATGTGACGTTCACACCTGCCTTTTCAGCACCATGGGCTTGCTCCTCAGAAGGCGGTGCTTCTGTAGGTTCACCAGGAGGACTTGCATGTTCATCAGAGACCGCAGGTAAAACAAGCGTCCCCTGCTCCAACAGCTTATCTACCACAAGACACCTGATATCCTGCTTAAGATGCTTTTGTTGAACCGAGAGTTGAAAATGTGTGGCAATCTCCACTAAGTCTGCTTTGCGGCAGCTATCTAGCGCTTCCCAAGTAGGATTGCTCAAGAATTTCCCCAGATCAAAAGTACTAACTGCCATTATTTTTTCTTACACAAATGCCATTTTTACACAAAGTAATTAATAACTATACAAGTGTAAACAAACACAGTTCACCAAATCCATCAACCAACAATTGAACACGGGTTACAAAATCCAGGCAGAGCCCCCATTTATGTTACGACCCCTGTGTGTCTAAGGGTAAAGGGCTGTAACATAACAGTTGGTTGACAGAAAAGATGGACCACATTTGTAAACAACAATGATATTTATTGGTAGATGCAAAGGAAGCACATGTAGCTCAGGGGTGAGCCCAGGCCAAAACAACAAACAAACACCACTATACTCCAAATAAACACAATCTAATCTATGGTAAAAGAGATTACATTACCTAAACTACTCTTACCTAACCAAAACAGGAGAAAACAATGTCCAAAGGAAATGGCAGCTCACCCCATCTGTGCTTCCTGAGAAAGAGAGAAAAAACACATTAATTATACAGAAACAAAAGCAGAATATATACAAAAACAAACTATAACTTAACAATGCTCTCTCTGCGGCCATACAATCACAAAGGCACTTTCATTCTTACAAAGGCCTATAAACAAAAAGGGATATTATCAAAGTACAATGCCACAAAATAACACTAGGCCTAGCCTCATGCCAGAGAGAGAGAAAGACTGAAGGGAGAAAGCCATGTTTTAACAGGTGTGGGGTGATCCATGATTGGGGGGTGTGGATTGAGTGTTGGAGTCTGGAAAGCCAACCACCAATCACTGCTGTGTTGCAATAATGGAAGGATTGGCCTGGCAGGGACCAATGGGGAAGGGAACAATGGCTGGAGGGAGGAAACAAAATGGAGAACACACACACATGGAGACACACACTGGGGAATATATACATTGGGATGTAACAATGTAATTTAGAAGAAGAAAATGAGGTCACAGTGTTCGGTATAGACATATGTACAATGTTCTGAGTTACCATATAATATACAATACTATGCAGTGTACTAATGTACAGTACTATATAGTGCAAAGCAGAAATGGGATGAGGTACAATTTAGGTACAATTTACAGTAAGGTGTACGAGTTGTAGTGCAATCCTTCATCAATAAATATAAAGTGTGGGGAGTGGGTGCTACAGTGTGTTTGTTTAAAGTGGGTGTGTGCTATAAAGTGTGTGGAGTGGGTGCTACAGTGTGTCTGTTTAAAGTGAGTGTGTGCGTGTGGATGTGTGTGCTATGTGCGTTTGGTGGTTGTTGTTGTGTAGTGTTCATTGTTCGTTTAGCAGTCTGATGGCCTGGGGATAGAAGCTTCTTCTGAGTCTTTCTGTGCTCGCCTTGAGACTCCGGTATCGCTTGCCTGACCGCAGCAGTTCAAAGAGGCAGTTGTTCGGGTGACTGGAGTCTTTAATGATTCTCTTAGCCTTGCCCTTGCAACGCTTGTTGTAAATGTTCTGGAGGGTGGGGAGCCCCCCTCCAATTGTGCGTTCGGCTGAACGTGTCACTCTTTGTAGTCTGCTTCGGTCTTGTGCAGTGCTATTCCCAAACCAGGAGGTGATGTTGCCAGTCAAGATGCTCTCTATTGTACATGAGTAGAAGTTCTTAAGGATCTTCTGACTGACTTGGAACTTCCTTAGGCGCCTGAGGAAGTAGAGGCGTTGTCGTGCCTTCTTCACAACACTGTCAATGTGTGTGGTCCATGTCAAGTCCTCGGATATGTAGGCTCCGAGGTACTTACAGCTGTTGACTCTCTCAACCGGTGCCCCGTCGATGCTGAGGGGGCTGTAGTCCTTGACCCCCGACCTCCTGAAGTCCACAATCATCTCCTTTGTTTTGCTGACGTTCAGGGAGAGGCTGTTATCCTGGCACCATCCCGCCAGGACCTTGACCTCTTCCAGGTAGGCCCTCTCGTCGTTGGCAGAGATCAGGCCCACCACCACTGTGTCGTCAGCAAATTTGATGATTGTATTGCTACTCCGCTGAGCCACACAGTCGTGTGTGTACAGGGAGTAGAGGAGGGGACTCAGAACACAGCCCTGGGGGGCCCCTATGTTGAGGGTGATGGATGAGGAGGTGCAGTTGCCTGCTCTCACCACCTGGGGTCTGCCAGTCAGGAAGTCCAAGACCCACTGGCAGAGGTCATAGTTCAAGCCCAGGTCCCTGAGCTTGGCTATGAGTATGGAGGGGACTATGGTATTGAATGCCGAGCTGTAGTCGATGAATAGCATTCTCACATAGTTCCCCTGCCTCTTGTCCAGGTGTGATGCTGCTGTGTGCAGCACATGGGCTATGGCGTCCTCCGTGGACCTGTTGGGGCGGTATGCAAATTGCAGGGGGTCCATGTTGATGGGGAGGGAGGAGCAGATGTAGCCCTTTACTAGCTTCTCAAAGCACTTCATGGCTATGGAGGTGAGAGCTACAGGGCGGTAGTCGTTGAGGCAAGCAGGCTTGGATTTTTTGGGTACAGGGATAATAGTGGACTTCTTCAGGCAGGTGGGGATGACAGCCTGTTCTAAGGACAAGTTAAATATGTCAGTGAATACCGGGGCTAGTTGGTCGGCACAGACTTTTAGGACGCGGCCGGGGATGCCGTCCGGACCTGCTGCCTTCCTGATATTCACTTTTTTAAAGGTCCGCCTCACCTCATGCTCTGTTACCCTGAACACTGAGTCTCCATCAGCAGCTTTTATGTTTATATTGATGCCACTGTCTGTTTGTCAGGGCTGAGATATATTTAGCCACAGACTTACCCCCCCCCCCCCCCCCCCCCCGACATACCACGGGCTAACTGCTGTGGACTGGAGGAGCTGGGTTGTGGACTGTAACCAATTAATTTAATTTAATTATTTAACATCATGATTGGACTTGTTTATTTTTCTTTTCACCACTTATAGCTCTATTTTAGCCCTATTTTAGCTCTTTTTATCCCTATGTATTTGTCCATCTTGTTTTTAACACATACTAATAAGTGTATGTTATGTATTTACTGTTTTTACTGTTTTTAAATTGCTGTTATGCTGTAATGGACATCTGAATCTCCCCTCAGGGATAAATAAAGGTTTTCAATCAATCAATATAAGGTGTTTGCCTTTGTTTAACCTTTGTCTGTTTTCTACAGGGCATGGAAGAAGACGTCATCAACAAGGCCATTGAAGACACCACTGTGGGGATTTATGTTCTTAAAGATCATGCTTCAAGTGACGAACCAGAGAACATAGGAATTATCCTCGAAGGCACCAAGATATTGGAAGGTCTGGATAATGGCGCATTAGCTGTTGCAATGCTGTTCGGACTGATGTATGTCTTAAACCTCAGCTACCCTTCGCAGCTCCGCTACACCTTTGAGGTAATCCAAAAGATTTTCATGGAACTGGATGGAGGTAAACTTTCAAACAAGGCACTCGCTCTAAAAAACAGGCTCTTTCAGTGAAAGCATGTTGAAAATGTTAATTAGCTAAAAACGTGTTGACCGACGGAGAGAAACAAACAGAGACAGACAGACAGTGATAGACATTGGGCCCACTTATTCTATGCGCCGCCGAGGCATCTTAAAGTAAAACTCCAACATCTTCCCTGGAGTTGGACAAGAAGATACATACCTTTTTCGTCTCTCTGCATGCATTGGGCTTAGAGAACGCCTGGACCGTTAGCCTAGCTTAGCTTCATCACTGGAAGTGGGGCAGACATAGCCTAGTTCACTACAGTCAGGAAATATACTCCAAATACAACTCCCAAATGTTCCTGTAAACATGTTGTGACCTGTGTATTTACCACGTCTCCCAGTCACACGAGTCTCCCAGTCACACAAGTCTCCCAGTCACTTGTGTGACTGGGAGACTTGTGTGATTGGAGACTTGTGTGACTTGTGTGACTTGGAGACTCGTGTGACTTGTGTGACTTGGAGACTCGTGTGACTGGGAGACTTGTGTGACTTGGAGACTCGTGTGACTGGGAGACTTGTGTGACTTGAAGACTTGTGTGACTGGGAGACTCGTGTGACTTGTGTGACTTGGAGACTCGTGTGACTGGGAGACTTGTGTGACTTGGAGACTTGTGTGAATAGGAGACTCGTGTGACTTGTGTGACTTGGAGACTTGTGTGACTGGGAGACTTGTGTGACTTGGAGACTTGTGTGAATAGGAGACTTGTGTGACTTGTGTGACTTGGAGACTCGTGTGACTTGTGTGACTTGGAGACTTGTGTAACTGGGAGACTCGTGTGACTTGTGTGACTTGGAGACTTGTGTGACTGGGAGACTTGTGTGACTTGGAGACTTGTGTGACTTGGAGACTTGTGTGACTTGTGTGACTTGGAGACTCATGTGACTTGTGCGACTTGGAGACTTGTGTGACTGGGAGACTCATGTGACTTGTGTGACTTGGAGACTTGTGTGACTGGGAGACTTGTGTGACTTGGAGACTTGTGTGACTTGGAAACTTGTGTGACTTGGAGACTCATGTGACTTGTGCGACTTGGAGACTTGTGTGACTTGTGTGACTTGGAGACTCGTGTGACTTGTGCGACTTGGAGACTTGTGTGACTGGGAGACTCGTGTGACTTGTGTGACTTGGAGACTTGTGTGACTGGGAGACTTGTGTGACTGGGAGACTTGTGTGACTGGGAGACTTGTGTGACTGGGAGACGTGGTAAATACACAGGTCACAACATGTTTACAGGAACGTTTGGGAGTTGTATTTTGATTGTATTTGGAGTATATTTCCTGACTGTAGTGAACTAGGCTAGATGTCTGCCCCACTTCCAGTGATGAAGCTAAGCTAGGCTAACGGTCCAGGCGTTCCCTAAGCCCAATGCATGCAGAGAGACGAAAAAGGTATATATCTTCTTGTCTAACTCGAGGGAAGATGTTAAATAAGCTAATTTCCCAAAATGTTTGAGTTTTCCTTTAAGATCACCTGCTATCAAAATGTCTCAATCAAACCTGCACCACCTCGCCGTCTGTTGTTATTACATAATTTATTTCATTGCTTTTTATAAACATACGCACTTAAAGTTTTTCTATTTTTCAGCAAATCTCTTCATTACACCAATACTGTTGTGCTGTCAGAACAGTATTATGTTTATAGGTGAAGTATTTACCTATGCTGTCGATGCAGGGTTTACTTGTTGTTCAAGTAAGTTCAAGTTACTTGTTGTATTTTGTATTTCTCTTCATCCATTACTTAATCTTACACCAGATGTGTATCAACAGTAGTTTTTTTTCCTTATTTTCATTTGTTTGTGGTAACAGTTCACAGTATTTTGTATTTGCCTTTTAAATCCTGTTTATGCTGTTAAAGAATGCCTTAATCTGTAGTGATGCAAAAGCTTGGACCTACTTGATAGTTTCTGTTACATTCCCAGCACCTAACCCTGTAAGATAAATAGAATAGAATAGAAATACTTTAATCATCCCGAGGGAAATTTGGCACTACAAATTGTTCACAGTAAACATTTAGGTAGACAAAACAAATCACAAATAAGAACAAAAAATTGCCTAAGAATAAAGAATAAAATAAAATACGGTTCGGGATTCACATTTCCTATGTAATGTATGTACATGCTAATATAAATACAGTAAAAAATAGAGATCTACATTAAGTTTATAAGTGTAATATTGACAATGTTGTTTTAAAAGTAAAAGTCCAGGAAGATGGTAACCGTCACTCTGTGCTCAGTGATGCAGTGAGGCACAGTGATGCATATATAGTCTGATCACTGTGCATCACTGAGCACATGAGTGACAAATCAAGTCCATTAGTTACATTATTAAAGCTCTGATCTATAATTATAATAAAAATATCTACTGCACTAACCAATTCAAAACATTATGGAAATGTACTAGTGCTATCAATTCATAATTAATGGATATATCTTTAAATACAAGGACAAACACTAACCAGCAAAATGTGTTTTAATGTGTTATGATGCCTTAATCGTAATGATGCAAAAGCTTGGACCTACTTGATAGTTTCTGTTACATTCCCAGCAGTATTTATATGCTGTCGATGCAGGGTTTAGTTGTTGTATTTTGTATTTCAACTTTGATAGTCAACTGTCCCGAACAGTTTTAGAAACATTGACTATATGCTGTCGATGCAGGGTTTACTTGTTGTATTTTGTATTTCTCTTCATCCATTACTTAATCTTACACCAGATGTATATCAACAGTAGTTTCTTTTCCCTTATTTTCATTTGTTTGTGGTAACAGTTCACAGTATTTTGTATTTGCCTTTTACAGTGAGCATATGCACTTTATAGAGAACCACTGAAACATTATACTACAGGTCATGTTTTTGTTCCCAAAACTACATTGCAGAGCTTCAAACACACCAAGACACATAACATACACACACATTTGTATAACACCAAGACACATACATGCAACATACGCACACATTTTGATCACACCAAGACACATACACGCAAAATACAAACACATTTCTATCACACTAACTTACCAGGAGTTCTTAAACAACTAAATTAAAAGAGAATTAAAACACTAACAATTCAAAACATTATGGAAATGTACTAGTGCTATCAATTCATAATTAATGGATATATCTTTAAATACAAGGACAAACACTAACCAGCAAAATGTGTTTTAATGTGTTGTGATGCCTTAATCGTAGTGATGCAAAAGCTTGGACCTACTTGATAGTTTCTGTTACATTCCCAGCAGTATTTATATGCTGTCGATGCAGGGTTTACTTGTTGTATTTTGTATTTCAACTTTGATAGTCAACTGTCCCGAACAGTTTTAGAAACATTGACTATCTATTATTATATATTGACTATATATAGCCACTGCTGTTGTTCACCTACCTCATGGTCAATAAAATGTTAAACATTTTTGGTACATAACTCTGACTCTTAAGCTTGGACCTACTTGATAGTTTCTGTTACATTCCCAGCAGTATTTATATGCTGTCGATGCAGGGTTTACTTGTTGTATTTTGTATTTCAACTTTGATAGTCAACTGTCCCGAACAGTTTTAGAAACATTGACTATCTATTATTATATATTGACTATATATAGCCACTGCTGTTGTTCACCTACCTCATGGTCAATAAAATGTTAAAAAAATTTGGTACATAACTCTGACTCTTAAGCTTGGACCTACTTGATAGTTTCTGTTACATTCCCAGCAGTATTTATATGCTGTCGATGCAGGGTTTACTTGTTGTATTTTGTATTTCAACTTTGATAGTCAACTGTCCCAAACAGTTTTAGAAACATTGACTATCTATTATTATATATTGACTATATATAGCCACTGCTGTTGTTCACCTACCTCATGGTCAATAAAATGTTAAACATTTTTGGTACATAACTCTGACTCTTTGCCTTTTTTTTCAATGCCAAAACATGTAAGATTGTATGAACTTGAACAAATCAAGTTAGATTCACTTTAAGAAATCAAGTTGTGTTAACTTGAACAAATCAAGTTAGATTTACATTAAGAAATCAAGTTGTGTTTTGAACAAATCAAGTTAGATTTACATTAAGAAATCAAGTTGTGTTTTGAACAAATCAAGTTAGATTTACATTAAGAAATCAAGTTGGGTTTTGAACAAATCATGTTAGATTTACATTAAGAAATCAAGTTGGAGTTAGTGTTGAACATCATTAAAATATGTTAACATTACACAATTAAATTGTGTTTACTGTAACGACAAATATGTTGAATCAACATGTTTATTTTAAGTAATCTTAATGTGAATGCAATATGTTGGGTTCACAAGCAATAAGTTAGTAAGGAGAACGAGGAAAAGTATGTCAGTTGGACATATTCTGATCATGTGGAACCAATGTACACATTAAAATCAAGTAAATCCAACGAACTCTTTTTTTTCAGTGCCTTTTTTTTCAGTGCCTTACCCCCGTTGAATGCCACCACCCACTTCAATGATAGAGCTCTCATATTTGCAAACACATAAACTATGTCTTAAATTATGGCTATGTGTCTAATCTGGCCGTCGCTTATCAATGACTTGTTTGCAGTCAACATTGTAGAAACGGATTGTTTTTTAATCGGTTCATTTCCGTTTTATACCATTTTGAAAAACTCGTTTTTTGAAAGTTTCAGGAAAATATAAAGATTCTGTGATAAACGCGCTTTACTGGAATATTCTGGAATACACAAAAAACGTTGTAATTTTTCTGCCTATAATGAATCGTTTTCAAATAAACGCTAGATTATCGATAGTATGTGTACTTATGCACGCTATATAAGCGGGCTGAAAAATCAAATCTCTTATTTCCTGATCGCACAGACACACACACACACACACACACACACACACACACACACACACACACATATGGCACACGCTGATATCTCTGTGAAAAATCGCCATTCCAAATATCGATCGCGTTTATTGATCCAGCACTGGGTACTGGAAATATGTATTCCACGCTGTTTTGCGGCTCTGCAATGACTTGGATCCTCTCGGGTGGCTTGCCCGAGAAGTAAAATGAGGACGCTGGACCCCCCCCCCATGTGTTTCATTCAGTCTAATCCAATGGGGTGCAGTACAACAGGGAGAGACGATAGGGGGTGGTATTTTCCCAATGGAGCTCAGAGAGAGTTTGCAGCACTAACGTGAGACTAGATTGATGAAATATAAATTCAAAAAAAAAAGAAAAAAAAAGCAAGATTTATCGTCGCTGGCACTCAACGGTTGGCATGAACTAACTGTAATGGCAGAATTTCTTCGGAGTTTCGTTTACCATTTCATTTTCAGTGCGTGCAGCAAAAAAGTTTCAGACTCGTGTCCAATGGCTAATACAAATCTGTATCCACAGTTATGATGTACACTCACGGACTCCAGGATTACGTTTGAAGGTTCTTTACTTTCTTTGGGCAGTCACACAATATACAACATCATTCTTCAACAGGATATAGATCGAATTAGGATCGGTGGACTACGTTTTGGACTACGTTTTGGACTACGGTCAAAAAGTTATGTGCTTCCATACTGCATGGGCACTGTCTCACTACTAACTAGGCACTTCAAGTTCACTGCATATAAAGACTCTCGCACATGCGCAGTAACACATCTAACGTACATGTAATGTTAATTCTTCGAAATAATTCGCAACTAAACTATAAATATGGCTTATAGCATACCACAGCATTACAAATTAAACTACTGCTCGTTTTCTAAATATATAAAATACAAGTATATTCAAAATATAAACTTTCAAGGTTTGGCTCTTACATTGCCGGCCTCTAATTGGAAGACAAGCAGGCTGCCAATTACTCAATAAACAAACTAGAGCCAACGTAAATTTCCAAACATAAAGCATTATCCTATATGCTAATCAAATTCTAGCGTGAATGTAATGAACGTACAAAGGATACGTAGATCAAAGTTCTTTTGTTTAACTGTCCTTCTCATAGATGAGACACAGCTTGTCGACAGGTCTTTCAAGGGTGTTCGTCTTCGTCTTGACCAGCACACGCCTCACAAGTCCGTTTGCATCGGGAGTGATCTGAGCGACTCTTCCCAGCAACCATGAGCTCCGTGGCGCTGATTCATCCAAGATCATGACGACATCTCCAATTGACAGATTCTTCTTGATCTGGGTCCATCGCTGACGCTCTTGCAACTGGGGAAGGAACTCACGCACCCATCGCTTCCAGAATAAGTCGGCGAGATATTGTATCTGCTTCCATCTTCTGCGTGCGTATGAATCCTCCTTGCTGAACAGTCCAGGCGGCATGACTGGCTGCTTCTTCATCAGTAGTAAGTGGTTAGGGGTCAATGCTTCGAGGTCTGAAGGGTCGTCTGTTGTTGTTGTGAGTGGTCTGTCATTTAGTATGTATTCCACTTCACACAGCAATGTGTGTAGACACTCATCACTGACTGTTTGTTCCTTCAGCACAGATCTCATTACTTTCCGTACAGATCGGATCTGTCTCTCCCAGACTCCTCCAAAATGTGAGCCTGCAGGTGGGTTGAAAACCCATTTGATTCCTCTTTGCATCAGTGCATCTTGAATCTTTGTTTGATTCCACTGCTGAATTGACTCTCGCAGCTCACGCTCAGCGGCTACGAAATTTGTCCCATTGTCTGAGCGCATAATTGCTACTTGTCCTCTCCTGCACAGAAAACGACGGATTGCATTCACACACGAGTCGGTGTCAAGCGAGTGCGCTACTTCAAGGTGTACTGCTCGCGTAGTGAGACAGGTAAACAGGACGCCATATCTCTTCACAGTGCTGCGGCCCTGCTTCACGTCAAACGGACCAAAGTAATCCACCCCTACGTTAGTGAAAGGGGGCTTGTCAGGTTCCAGCCTGTCTGGAGGCAAGTTTGCCATCTTTTGTCCGAGGGTCTTGCCTTTGACTTTTCTGCAGACCACACATCTTGACAAGAACTTCCTCACCATTGAGTTCGCTGAGGGGATCCAATACCTTTGACGCAAACGTGAGAGCATATAGTTTCTTCCACAGTGTCCGATTTTCTCATGAGTGTCTCTCAGAATCAGTGTAGTGACGTGCGAATCCTTTGGGATGATGACCGGATGCTTCACATGCTCCGGCATAGCAGATGCACAGAGACGGCCTCCGACCCTCAGAACTCCATCCTGGATCACTGGGTCAAGCTTTGTTAGATGACTGCTCTTCTTCACGTTGCTTCCTTTCTCCAGCATGAGTACTTCTTCAGGGAAATGCTGGGTTTGAGTGAATCTGATGATCTCCATCTCAGCTCTCGTTAGACATTCAACTGTCAAGGTGCCCACGTCTGGCATCATCTTGTTGTCGTTCTGGTTGTCATTTCTTGTTTGACGATCGGGATCTGTTTGTAGATCTGTCTTCTTCTTCCTACAGCGCTGTAGCAGCATATCCTTCAGTCGGAGAATCCAGGCGACGGCTCTTTTCAATCTGTACCAGCTGGAATAGTGGTTGATCAGCTTGTTCACAGCGTCTGTGTCTTCGACTGCGTGTGTAAGGTGTACGTGTCTCACCTCGCTGTCGTCCTCTTCGACCTTCATCTCGGCAGGTCTGTCCGGCCATTGACTCTCTGGTTCTCGAAGGAAAGCTGGACCATGAAACCAGCTAGGGCTCTCCATGAACTTGGTAGGTGTAAGCCCCCTGGAAGCACAGTCGGAAGGGTTGATTGAGGTATTGACATACTTCCATTGGTGCGCCTTCGTTGCATCTCTGATGGTGGCGACACGGTTGGCAACGAAGGTCTTGAAACGCAGTGTTTCATTCTCTATATATCTCAACACGGTTGTGCTGTCAGTCCAGAATGTCGAGTCATGAAGGTCCATCTGGAGCTCTCGTCTCAACATCTTGTCAGTGTTCACGGCCACTACCGCTGCTGTCAATTCCATTCGTGGAATAGTAGTTTGCTTTGTTGGAGCAACACGGGCTCGTCCCATCATGAAGGCGCAGTGAACCTGTCCATTGCCGCTTGTCAGTCTGAGGTAGGAGACTGTCCCGTATCCATTTTCAGACGCGTCAGAAAAGTGATGAAGCTGTGCTTCTGCAACAGGTCCGAAGTCCACTGGTCTTACACATCTGGTCACACCCACTTCTGACAGTTGGTGAAGCTCTTGCAGCCACGTTGTCCATTTTTGGGCAAACTTTTTAGGAATTTCGTCGTCCCATGCAAGCCTTTCTTTGCACAGCTGCTGCATGAGCATCTTTGCAGGGAGGATTGCTGGGGCAAGGAAACCCAGAGGGTCGTAGATAGAGCTGGTTACTGAAAGGATTCCTCGTCTTGTGACGGGTCTGTCTTTAAGATTGATCCTGAACTTGAATGAGTCGGACTCGATGCACCACAACACTCCTAAGACCCTTTCCACAGGAAGAGCATCGTTGGTCAGATCCAGGTCTCTCAGTTCGTTTGCTCTTTCGTTGTCTGGGACAGACGCAAGCAGCCTGCGACTGTTACTTGTCCATTTGGTCAGGTGAAAACCTCCGTCGGCGCACAATGCGGTGAGGTCTGCTCGTAGGGCGATAGCTTGAGTTTCGTTGGAGACTGACTTTAGACAGTCGTCTACATAAAAGTTCTTGAGAACTGTGTCTACAGCCTCAGGTGGAGCCTTGCTCCTATTCTCTTGTGCTGTCCTCTGTAGAGCAAATGTGGCGCAGCTGGGTGAGGAGGTCGCACCGAAGAGGTGCACAACCATCTTGTACTCAGCGATGTCCTGGGTGATGTCTCCCTCGGGCCACCACAGGAAGCGCAAGAGATCGGTGTCTTCATCAGGCACGCGCACTTGGTAGTACATCTTTTCGATGTCAGCCATCATGGCGACCGGCTCCTGTCTGAAGCAAGTCAACACTCCGACCAGGGTGTTCGTTAGGTCTGGTCCTTGTAGAAGCTCACTGTTCAATGAGACTCCTTGGTAGCTGGCGCCACAGTCAAACACCACACGAATCCTTTTCTTCTGTGGGTGGAAGACTCCATGATGGGGAAGGTACCATACTTTTCCATCCTGACGACTTAACAGTCTTGTTGGTACTTTCACTGCATATCCTGCGTTAATCATGTCACACATGAAGCTGGTGTACTCTGCATGGAACTCAGGATTCCTCTTCAGCTTGGTCTTGAGGTTTAGTGCTCGCTGCATAGCAGCACTTCGATTGTTTGACATTTGGACACTCGCTCTCTTCAGCGGAAGATTTATGTAGTAATGTCCATCCACATAGCGTGCAGAGCCTGACACAAAGTCCATGAAACGATGGTCCTCTTGTGACATCTCTAACTTGTCATCACAGTTTCGTTCGGGAAAGTCATGGTTATATTGCTGGAGAAGAAGCCGTTCTATATCATCAGTCTCGACAGCAATTCTGTTCACTGCAGCACTTGATTGTTCACCGTCACGTGCTGTAGTGTCCGTTGGCTCTTCCAGTGGACCATTCAGAATCCACCCAAGAGCAGTTTTGACCGCATATGGTCCGTTTGCTTGGCTGTGGATCACTTTCCATGGCTCTAGCAGCTTGTGTTCTCTTGTTCCAATGAGAAGCTCCACTTCGGCGTTGATGCGTGGCAACCTGACTTCGTTGAGGTACGGCCATTTGTCAACATCCTTTTGTTGTGGAACGTTCTTCACGGAGACAGGGATGTTCCTCTGTGTGAACACCTTGGACAGTTCAATGAAGTTATTCTCCTCTAACCCACTAACTTCCAAGTCAGTGAGGATGTAACTCTCCACTCGCTTCTTTGCATTGATGGTGCTTAGCACTAGCTCCGTCTTTCTGCCTTGAATGTTCAATCGCTCTGCCAGTGTCTCTGTACAAAACGTTGCAGAGCTGCCTGGGTCCATGAATGCATAGACCTCCACAGCTTTGTTGCTTTTCTTGTTCTTTACTCTGACTGGCACTATGGCGAGCACGCAGTTGTCTCCGGCCCCAGTGCAGGCACTTAACACTTTGTTTTCCTCTGTACTGGCTTGGGAGGCGGGTTCATCTTCTTTTGAGGCAACTTCTGTTGTCTTCTCCTTTGCACCTTTGTCTTGCCTTGCAAAATGTAGCATGCTGGGATGCTTCATGGAACAGTGTTCACATGTCATTTTCTTTTTACACTCCTTGCTAAGGTGGCCTTTCACCAGGCAGCCGAAACAGAAGCTGTTCCTCTTCAGAAACTCCACTCTTTCCTTATGTGGTTTGTCTCTTAGCTTGCGACATTCTTCCAGGGTGTGACCTTTCTCACAGAACACACATGGCTTTGTAAAGGCACGGTTGAAGTATGTAGCATCCTTTGATTTTGATGATTCACCTTTTTCATCATCCACTTGTTCAGCACTGGTAGCGAAGCTGCTTCCCCTTTTAGCTTCTCTTTGATCTTTCTTTCCGTGCTGAGGTTTCTTTGTATCTTTCTTGTCCGCTGTTGCAGAGTCGAGATCTCCAAAGAGAGGGTCAGATGTGATCTTTGCTTGGCGATCTACGAAGCTCACCAGATCTGTAAACTTGGCTCGCCTCCGACGGCGTTCTTGAAGGTCATATGCATGAACTCTCCATCTCTCTCTCATCTTGAATGGCAGCTTAGCAACAACCGCCCTCATGGTCGTCGGATTGTCCATCTCTTCCATGTAATCGACATCTTCCATAGCGTTGCGACAGCTCACAAGAAACACTGAAAAGGCGCTGAGGGCTTTCCCATCCTCTGACTTTATCAACGGCCAAGTTTCAAGTTTCAAGTTTCTTTAATAGTTGTCATACAGAAGTACAGAATACTTTTATACAAAATGCTTCTTACTGTTGCGCTCCAGAGACTGTGCAAGACAAGATAAGTATGAAATAAAATAACATAGTAAAATTAGAAGTAAAAAATGAGGTCACAGTGTTCAGTTTAGACATATGTACAATGTTCGATGCAGAATAGACGTAGTTACCATACAATATACAATACTGTGCAGTGTACTAATATACAATACTATATAGTGCAAGGCAGAAATGGAGAAATGGGACGAGGTGCAATTTAGGTACAATTCACAGTAGGTGTACGAGTTGTAGTGCAAATCCTTTATCAATAAATATAAAGTGTAAGTGTGTTTGTGTGATCTAAAGTGTGGAGAGTGGGTGCTGCAGTGTGTTGTTTGTTTGAGTGAGTGTGTGCGTGTGGGTGTGTGTGCTGTGTGCATTTGATGGTTGTTGCATAGTGATTATTGTTCGTTTAGCGATTATTGTTCGTTTAGCAGCCTGATGGCCTGGGGATAGAAGCTTCTTCTGAGTCTTTCTGTGCTCGCCTTAAGACTCCGGTATCGCTTGCCTGACCGCAGCAGTTCAAAGAGGCAGTTGTTCGGGTGGCTCGAGTCCTTAATAATTCTCTTAGCCTTCCCCTTGCACCGCTTGTTGTAAATGTTCTGGAGGGTGGGAAGCCCCCCTCCAATTGTGCGTTCGGCTGAACGTGTCACTCTTTGTAGTCTGCTACGGTCTTGTGCAGTGCTATTCCCAAACCAGGAGGTGATGTTGCCGGTCAGGATGCTCTCTATTGTACATGAGTAGAAGTTCCTAAGGATCTTCTGACTGACTTGGAACTTCCTTAGGCGCCTGAGGAAGTAGAGGCGTTGTCGTGCCTTCTTCACAACACTGTCAATGTGTGTGGTCCATGTCAAGTCCTCGGATATGTGGGCTCCGAGGTACTTGAAACTGTTCACTCTCTCAACCGGTGCCCCGTCGATGCTGAGGGGGCTGTAGTCCTTGACCCCCGACCTCCTGAAGTCCACAATCATCTCTTTTGTTTTGCTGACATTCAGGGAGAGGCAGTTCTCCTGACACCACTGTGACAGGTTCTCTACCTCTTCCAGGTAGGCCCTTTCGTCGTTGGCAGAGATCAGGCCCACCACTACTGTGTCATCAGCAAATTTGATGATGGTGTTGTTGTTCCGCTGTGCTACGCAGTCATGTGTGTACAGGGAGTAGAGGAGGGGGCTCAGAACACAGCCCTGGGGGGCCCCTATGTTGAGCGTGATGGATGAGGAGGTGCAGTTGCCGGCTCTTACCACCTGGGGTCTGCCCGTCAGGAAGTCCAAGACCCACTGGCAGAGGTCATAGTTCAAGCCCAGGTCCCTGAGCTTGGCTATGAGTTTGGAGGGGACTATGGTATTGAATGCTGAGCTGTAGTCGATGAACAGCATTCTCACATAGTTCCCCTGCCTCTTGTCCAGGTGTGATGCTGCTGTGTGCAGCACATGGGCTATGGCATCCTCCGTGGACCTGTTGGGGCGATATGCAAATTGCAGAGGGTCCAGGTTGATGGGGAGGGAGGAACAGATGTAGCCCTTCACTAGCTTCTCAAAGCACTTCATGGCTATGGAGGTGAGGGCTACAGGGCGGTAGTCGTTGAGGCAAGCGGGCGTAGATTTTTTGGGTACAGGGATGATGGTGGACTTCTTCAGGCAGGTGGGGATGACAGCCTGTTCCAAGGACAGGTTGAAGATGTCAGTGAATACCGGGGCCAGTTGGTCGGCACAGACTTTTAGGACGCGGCCGGGGATGCCGTCCGGTCCTGCTGCCTTCCTGATATTCACTTTTTTAAAGATCTGTCTCACCTCGTGCTCTGTTACCCTGAACACTGAGTCTCCATCAGCAGACCCCCCCCCCCCCCCATTGCCGTGGTTTGTAGGCTGGTGTTGTTATTCACAGCCTCAAACCTCGCATAGAAGGAATTGAGATAATTTGCTAAGGAGATGTCACTGTTCAGTTTGAGGGGGGTGCCTTTGTAGTCTGTCATTGTTCTGAGGCCCTGCCACATGCCTCTAGAGTCAGCCTGTTCAAACTGAAGTTCAACTTTATCCCTGTAACGCCGTTTTGCCTCTATTACTGCTCTCCTGACGTTGTATCTTGCCATCTTGTGTTCTTCCATGTTGCCTGTCACCAGCCCGGTGTTGTATGCTGATGTGCGCACTTTCAGAGCCTCACGGACGGATTTGTCTACCCAGGGCTTTTGATTTGGGTAGATTTTAATTTTGGTGGAGGGGATTGTTTCTTCTACCATAGTACAGACATAGTCAATCACCGTTTCGGTGTATTCGTTAATATTGGCTGTGTTATCACGGAATACACTCCAGTCTGTGCATTCCAGTACAGCTTGGAGTGACTCCTCTGACGTCACGGCCCAACACTTAACCTCTCGCGAGACCACCGGCGTTCGCTTGAGACTTTGTTTGTACTTTGGCAAAAGAAAGATGGCGGCGTGATCGCTTTTACCGAATGGACTAAGAGCCTGTGACTTGTACCCATTCTTAAATTGCGAGTATACATGGTCTAATATGTTCTCGCCTCTGGTGGGACAGGTCACATGCTGATAGAAATTCGGCAACACCTTTTTAAGGCGCGCGCTGTTGAAATCACCCAGAACCAAAATGGCAGCGTCAACATTAGCTGCTTGGAGTTTGTTTACCTCGTCGTGAAGTTTTGAAAGTGCGACCCCAGTGTTCGCGTGTGGTGGAATGTACACTCCGATGAGGATGATGGACGTTAACTCTCTTGGGAGGAAGAAGGGTCGACATTTTATCGTGATAAACTCCAGGTCTGGGGAGCAGTGGTTAGACAGTTCCTTTGTGTTGCCTAAATCGCACCACTCCTTGTTTATCATGAAGGCAATGCCGCCTCCTTTCTTCTTTAGTGACTCTTCTGCCGTCCGGTCCTTGCGGAGAACGAAGAAGTGGTCTGCCGGTTCTATTGCGTGATTCGGGACATCTGGACTCAGCCAAGTTTCTGTGAAACAGAGGACGTTACAATCCCGAATGTCCCTCTGGAATTGGATCCGTGCTCTGATGTCGTCCAGTTTGTTTCCTATCGATTGCACATTGGCCAACAATATGCTGGGCAATGTGGTTCTGTGTCGTTTGGACCTCAGTCTGTTTCGGACCCCGGCTCTCTTTCCTCGTCTTCGCGGCGGCTTCTCCTGGTCTTGGCCATGGCCGGCATAACAAAGGATCTCGGCGGGCCATTTCTGCTGTTCAGCGATCCGATCCAGAGAGCAATCCAAACGGTAAGTTTTCCTTAATCCAATGTCAATGATTGACTGACGGTCATACACATATAATGCACCAACAGTTGGTGCAAATAAAACTCCTAATACTATAAAAATTAACAAAAGAAAGCACAGTCTCGACGGAGCGATCAGAAAGGCAGCCATCAGCGCAGCGCCAGTGTAGTAGGCGTAGAGACAGTCCACTTGCAAGCCTTGTTGATCAAAGAGTCTGCGATCTTCAGCGGGTCTCCGTAACGTTCATGAAGCAGTCTCACTGCCTCTGCATATCCACGCACTGCAGTCATGTGGTGGCAGCTCTTCACGAGGTCCTGTGGTTCCCCTCTGGTGTACTGCTCTAAGAAGTACAGTTTGTCAGCGCTGCTGTCGGCTCGTGCATCAATAGCATGATTGAAAGCTCTCATGAAGGATCTGAACTCTAATGGTTCTCCACTGAACACTGGCACGTCTCTTTGTGGCAAACGAGAGAGCTCCTGGTTCTTTGCGAGCATTTCAGTGAGGTCTGTCTGTCGCTGCATGAGCCGATACATTTCTCTAGCACTGTCCATTTGTTGCGGACTGTCATTGTGTAGTTGATGATCATCACATTGTTCTGTATCAGGTCTCAGATGAGTATGTTTTTGCTTGGAAGTACTTTTCACTGGAAACGTGGACATTTCTTTCTTTTGTGGCTTGGCGGGTTGGGAGCCACTCGTGCAGCCATACCCAGCTCCAGACTCCGATTTTACCTGGCGCAGCGTAGTCGACACACGTTTGTTCCTGCTCACATTGCTCCGCTGTTCCTCACATTCCTGATACACTTTGATCTTTGCATTGGATACTGCTAGAGCTGTATTGATCTCTAACTGTTCCCGTTCAGCTTTAAGCTTTGCTTCTTTTTTGTCTAATGCCTGCATTTCTGTCAGGGCTGTCTTCTGTGCCATGAGGGCAGCTCTGGTTGCTTCTTCTTTAATGCGTGCTGAACTTGTAGTAGAAGCACCTGTGGCTGCATTAGACACCTTACTTGTCACCTCATTGTTACATATTGCAGCCTGAATCCATTCTTGTATCTTTGTGATAAATTGTTCACATTTATCTGCTTTAGGCTGAAACCACAGGTCTTGATCAGCATTCTTTTCTTCTTCATCACTGAGATATAACAGCACCAAGTGATTGACGTGTGTAAATTCTTGATAGAATGTGTCATACATTCTTATTTCCCTTTGCACAATAGTTATATCAGGGGCTTGTTCTTCTTCATTTGCCAGAAGACTTTCTATTTCGTTTGACTTTGCAGTTAATTGTCCTAGCTTGCATCTTCTGGCTTTTATAAGCCCAGTCAGCTTGTCCTCTAATCCCTTGGGTGTTAGCTCCCTCTTGCGGACATTCTGTGTAACTGCACCCTCTGGCTCAGGCTCCGTGAGTTTCGTTGCAGTTTCACCGTCCATCTTTGTTGTTATTGATGAGAAGATACAACGTGAGAAGAGAACAGTAATGATTTAACTCTTTGAGTTCTTCAGGTGTCACATGAGACACTAGACACTTCTTTTATTCAGTTGACATGCACAATGTTCTTATTTGTTTCGTTTTTGCAACGTCGTCATCCAGTTTAGCTCAGCAAAGTAACGTTAGTTTCTAAAGCTGACGTCACGTCACGAGTCCACATGCTGATCGTTGCTAGCTCCTGCTTTCGTCATCAACGAGGGGCTTCTTTAACTAACTCTTCCAATAGCCAGTTTATTTTCTTGATAACGATGTCAATAGCAATATTTCCTCTTGGTTAGACAACTTTTTGACTAATGTAATGGCAGAATTTCTTCGGAGTTTCGTTTACCATTTCGTTTTCAGTGCGTGCAGCAAAAAAGTTTCAGACTTGTGTCCAATGGCTAATACAAATCTGTATCCACAGTTATGATGTACACTCACGGACTCCAGGATTACGTTTGAAGGTTCTTTACTTTCTTTGGGCAGTCACACAATATACAACATCATTCTTCAACAGGATATAGATCGAATTAGGATCGGTGGACTACGTTTTGGACTACGGTCAAAAAGTTATGTGCTTCCATACTGCATGGGCACTGTCTCACTACTAACTAGGCACTTCAAGTTCACTGCATATAAAGACTCTCGCACATGCGCAGTAACACATCTAACGTACATGTAATGTTAATTCTTCGAAATAATTCGCAACTAAACTATAAATATGGCTTATAGCATACCACAGCATTACAAATTAAACTACTGCTCGTTTTCTAAATATATAAAATACAAGTATATTCAAAATATAAACTTTCAAGGTTTGGCTCTTACACTAACGATAAATCTCATCGCTGGCACTCAAAGTGTTAAGAGTTCTCTGTGACTCAGGGAAATCCAGCTCCCCTTCTTCTATGGACACAGATATACTCTCATCCCCTGAGTCAACGTCATCAACGTCATCAACCACTTGGTGAGTTTCCCGTCTTTGAAAATGAGTTTATGGTGTTTTTTGAAGGATTTTGGACATGCCCATTAGCAGGGCTTATAATGCTATATACCGAACATCTCCTTTAAACTGTTTACTGTTTTACTGTATGTTCCGTCAAGTCGCTTGCGACTCTGACTACAGATTGCCGCCTCCAACTCTCCGTCTCTCTCCTGTGTATGATGTTTTGGTCTTCCCAGACCAAAAAAATAAGTTAAATCCGGTATATAAGACGCACTAACTTTTTGGGGCAAATATTGAAAGAAAAAAGTTTTCCCATTGAAAATATATAAATAAAAAAAATTATTTTGCAATATTGTTTTATCAAATATAATATTTAGATATACTTGACATTTATTTTGTCAAGGTTCACGGGTAACGTTAGTTTGCTAGACAGATAATTTACCTCCAGGTTCATTGCATGGCAATCACTTGTCCTCAGCCATCATTCTTTCACCTAATGTTGTGAAGACAGTGTGTGACTCCTTTTTGTTCATTAACATTAGCATTCTTTATTTAAGTCCGACATTTTCATATGACAAATTAAGCTGCTCACTCATGTATAATTTATTTGATTTCATTGAGTCCATATTAAGAAATAAAGTTCAGTTACATTTACTCAATTCACTCATGTATAATTTATTTGATTTCATTGAGTCCATATTAAGAAATAAAGATAAGTTACATTTACTCAACACAGTTGTGTGGAAAAAGGCGACATACAATTTTTAAGTAAATCCAACGATTTTTTTCTTTTTTTAATGTAGACACCACCCTAACAGTAAGGGCTTTAAAATGTGTAATAAACCTAAGTGCTCTATAGACAGTATCCAGTGCATATAGGCATTGTGAAGATGCATGCATGTGTATATAACATCACCATAAATCATAGACATAAAGGTGGCAGCAACAAGTCTCCTTTTGGCCTCAAAGACCAAAAAGATAAAAACCCAATGTGTGGATAATACTGTATAAGTAATTACATTTTCAGTTGCTTGGTAACATCATTGTTGCTCCAGTTGAACATCCTGTTAGCAACATAACAGTTGACAATCAGCAAACTTAAATGAATAAATTAAATCTCATTGCATTTTTTAACAGAAGGTAGGTTTAACAGAACTGTTGTTGTTCTTGTTGATGATGACTAAGCCCTTTGATCTCTATCCCCCTGGATATCAACAGAACCAAACCATTTCAGATATCCAATCTGCTTTCTACGGAAGCCGAGAACGGCCACGTCTTTATTTATTATTTTATTGCCGTTTTCTCGTGATAACAACTTTATTATTTCGTTATCTCGCTATAACAAAGTTTGTTTTCTCGTGATAATGACTTATTATTCAGTTATCTCGATATAACAAAGTCCGTTTTCTCGTGATAACAGATTATATATTTCATTATCTCGATATAACAGAAGACCTTTGTAATTATATTTTGATAATTATCTAAAACCATGTGCAGAACTCAGAGATGATTGCGAGCTGGTTCATGTGATCACGCCGTCCTGATTTGAGCCTCCAAGAGCTGCCACTGGCTGCTGTACTGTACTAAACAACTTACTGAAATAAATGAATCCGTTATCACAAGAAAACAATCTTTGTTATGTAAGGGATAATGTATAGCTACGAGGTCATTGTCGCAAAATAATTGACCGATGCGGAGTTTAAAATACCGAGCCGCCTCAGCCAGGTGTTTTAAACGTCAGTGAAGGTCAATTATTTTGCGATGATGACCGAGTATAGCTATACCTTATCCCGCTTATTACATGGCTAACTTACTAACAATATACCTAATTCATTTTACAAAATCGACAAGACGAGATCAAATGCAGACGCAGTTGTTCTGTGGCTCTCTCAGCCCAAATAAAGTGATTATTATTATCGCCGGTGGCAGCCCGGCAGGTGTGTCTAATTGCACTGAAACAGTGTGTGTCAGTGGGGCTTGATTGCGAACAGCTGCGCACAGCGGTCATTATTGTTCCACAGAGGTCCGTTATCGAGTAATATCGGACCTCTGACGAGCGCTATTGACCAATCACAAGCAAGCATTTCGGCGAATGTGAAAACGCCCTGTTTCTCGTTATCACGAGAAAACGGACTTGGTTATATCGAGATAATGAAATAATAAGTCATTATAACAAGAAATGGGACTTTGTTATATCGAGATAACATATATATATATATATATATCATGATATATTTTAATTTGGTTTTATGTGATTTCTCCATATCCTGGTTGTATAAAAAAAATTATCCGAAAGTGATCCATATTTCACCCGATCCATAATACAACACCTGACTCCCTCAGTGGCACATCATTCCATTATGTGTTTGAATGTGTGACTGTCATTTCACAAGCACAATCAATGCACAATCATAGATGACTAATGTATTTGTCCGGTATGACGAGTTAATGCAAACCATTACAATGTCAAATAAATGGTACAGTGAGTGCAACTGGCATACAAATCACATTGAAAGCATCGCGTTCAAGCCGATGGATTAGGTCAGAACTCGTTGCTTCACCATCATCTTATTGCTTTGCGGGTGATACGGACATGGTCAAACAGGAAATGAGAACATGGCTTTAGAGAGCCACATCTCTCCTGGCTGATGCAATGCCATCGCTTCAGTCGATGACTAGGCTGAGGATTTGTGTGAAGGGAAATTACTGTCATTTAGTAAAATTTGCCAAGGGAAAAGGTCCTAATTTCAACCTGTAACATAATTATTTTGGCATAGCCTTGTTTCCATGTCCTCTGTGACTGAGAGAGGGAGATGGGCTGATGTCCCCTCGCAAGCACTCCCATGTGGATTGCACTCATCAAATCCATCATTAAAAAACTGTGAGTGTGATTCTCATGGGCATCTCAGAAAGCATAAATGGGACGGTGATTTTGAGTGCGGCCAACTTTGTACCCAAGGAGTATATAATGTGTAGTGCCGGTTAGTTTACTATCTATTAGAGCACAGAATGCTCTCCAGTCCTCTGCATAGGAGAGTGGGTTCAACTGCTCCAACTAAGTTGGATGTCTAAGCCAAATTTGGCATGTCCAAGATTATGCTTAATATGCATACCAACTAACGAAATATGTTGATGAATGCTTCTTAATTTCACAAATTGTGATTGTGCATCTTGCACACACCACCTTATGTTCTTGTTTGCCACTCAAGTATGCAGCTGTGAAGTTTGAGTACAAACCTTCATCAGTTGAAGCGGGCGGGGTCATGGTATTAATGTGTTTTCAGAATTCAAATGAGTTTCCAGGAAACTCAAGAGGACTATTGTGTGAAAACATTTTAACTGAGTGTGTGTGTGTGTGTGTGTGTGTGTGTGTGTGTGTGTGTGTGTGTGTGTGTGTGTGTGTGTGTGTGTGTGTGTGTGTGTGTGTGTGTGTGTGTGTGTGTGTGTGTGTGTGTGTGTGTGTGCGTGCGTGCGTGCGTGCGTGCGTGCGTGCGTGCGTGCGTGCGTGCGTGCGTGCGTGCGAGCGAGCGAGCGAGCCAGCCAGCCAGCGAGCGAGCGAGAGAGAGAGAGAGAGCGTGCGAGAGCGTGCGAGAGAGAGAGAGTGGAGAGGGAGAGTTGGTTGTTTTCATCTTGTTGCAGGTCCATTATGGGTTGTTGGCCATTTTAACAACCTGTGGGGAATGAAACCCTCTGTTTATGGAAATTCCATTTCCTTTGTCCCCCACAAATGTTATTCCTGTGGTCTCTTTGAAAGAGAGAGATAGAGAGTGTGTGGACTCTCCAGAACAATTTGAGCAAAGTTCTTTCATATTTAACCTCAAAACAAGAAGTTTCTCGAAGGCTGGCTCAGGAGAACCAGTGGGAAGGAGGGGACTAGTACTTGACGATACCAGCAAGTTAGCCAAAAAACATGGTGGTCCAAACAAACAACAACCATGCTGTGGCACACCATGTAACATGGCATCAAATGTATGTACAGTGTGTGCTTGGGTGTGTGTGTGTTTGGGCAGCAACAATATCTGCATTATTCTCACAGGAGGGACACCACAGGGTTGGGAAAGAACTGGTTGTCATTTCAAAGTTTTTGAGTTTGATTTTACTTTATCATTAACACTTTGAGTGCCAACGACGAGATTAGTCGTGCTAACTCGCCATGCGTTGAGTGCCAATGACGAGTTTTCTCGTCTTTTAATCGTTATTTCTTTTATTAGCGATATCCATACATTTTTCATCCATCCAGCCTGACGTTATCATTGTGAATGGGTCTGAGCTTGAAAAGGGCAAATACCGCCGCCTATCGTCTCCCGGATGGTAATGCACATCATTGGATTGGATTGGGTGGCCATGTGCATCAGAAAAAAAGTCCGGTCCGGGGTTTTTCCATCTCTGGCCAGCAGTATCGTGTTACCAGATTGACTGAGGACCCTCAGAGCAGCGTCGATTCTGTGTTTCGGACTATAACGTTGGATCAATAAACGCGATCAATATTTGGAATGGCGATCAGGAAGTGGATTCATCTTTTTGCAGAACATCTGATGTGAGGTAAGGACTCTATTTTACCAGTATTGGGTTAATCAGATGTTTTTTCATAGCGATCACAACGTGTCTGTGTGTGTGTGTGTGTGTGTGTGTGTGTGTGTGTGTGTGTGTGTGTGTGTGTGTGTGTGTGTGTGTGTGTGTGTGTGTGTGTGTGTGTGTGTGTGTGTGTGTGTGTGTGTGTGTGTGTGTGTGTGTTTGTGCGTGTCACGAATGCCGAATGTCTGTGTTTGTGCGTGTATAACAGCTGGGCCTCTAATGTTGCAGACATGCTGGAGTGTGAGTTCTGTGGGAAGATGGGTTACGCTCACACCTTCCTCGGCTCCAAACGCTTCTGCTCTATGACCTCCGTCAGAAGGTAAGAAGCTCACCAGCTACATCCCAGTATACAGCACACGTGGCTATCGATGATGGTAGTCTACACTTGTGTGAAGGACCAGGGTAAGAATACAACTGGGAGAGCAGGTGAAGGTGGAAAAGTGTTTTATTCACCCAAGTATTTACACAATTTAAGATGGGTAATAAAATCTAGCAAAAGTGGGGGGGAAAGTATAACTGCATATAAATTCTGGAGAACTGCACTAGCGTCTAAATATAGATAAACTAAACGGAACAAAACATGGTTAAAGTAACCGTGAGCTCCTCTGACCAAGAGACACTTCCTCTATCTCTTCTATGCTGGCCAATCCATAGTAAATGGCAGGGGAGAGAAGACATTCCTCCCCTTTTTAAAAAGGTGTGGCGTAGATGTAGCAGCTCCTGAGAACACCCCTCTGGCTGTAGCAGAATGGCACAGTCCGATCACCCGGCCCCATCTACTTAGGCTGGTGTGATGCAGCAGCTCAAGTCTTTGCCAGTTTGCCAGGAGGATGTTTGGCTACAAGACACTGACAGGGAAGTTGTTTATATAGCACTTCATATTAACATCTGACTGAATCTAACTCGATTGTTTTTCACCCAATCCAGAAAAATAAAGTGGGCCTAGAAAAGTGTTTGTCGTCTTGTATCCTGGTGTTAACCAAGGACACTATAAAAGAAGGATGGGTCATCGCGTCAGAACACGCTCTATGCTCTGCTTGGTGTCGGACTTTGGTGCCAGTTCTATTGAAGCCTGTTGTAGAAATAGCAAATGGCGTAAAAACTGAAAGTTTCCACACTTGAAACCAATGTGTGTTCACGCTCTACACGGTGACGTGATAACCCTTCCTTCTTTTATAGTTTCCTTGGTGTTAACAAAGGAAGTGGGAAAATATCACCTTCTTGATACCTGGTTGGCTGGTAGTTGCAACCGCCACACACTCTCCTCCTCCTTCTGGTATCACACCGTGAGAGTGTGATTAAAAAGTCGTCTGTGGCGTTGCCTCTTCCTGGAATGTGCTGGACGGTGAGGTGATACGGCTGCACCGCCGGGTACCTACCAGCAGGTGATGCGGCCGTCAGCATCTTTCATCCCTTCCGTCGGTTTCCAGGATGAACTCTCTTCCTAGAAGGGAATACCCGAGGGTGTCCAGGGCCCATTCCGCTGCCAGGCATTCTCCCTCCACAGTGGAATAACGAGTCTCCCCTGGGAACAACTTCCTGCTGATGTAAGCCACTGGTGTGACGATCCTTGGACTCTCCCTGCAAAAGCACAGCTCTCAAACCTCGCTCTGAGGCACCAGTTTGCAACATCATCATCATCGATTTACGTCCCTATTTTCCCACTACAGTGAGGTTGGACGGCAACAGGAAGTCTTTAGTCTTAGGATAGTCAAGTCAGGACTACACAGAACAGAGTTCTTACTCGGCGCATCCTAGAGGTCCTTGAAAGCATGCTGCCCCCTCACTCCACTACAACTGAGTAGGGAAAAACTTTTGGTTCCTCCATCACATTCTGCTGAGCCAGTGCAGCCATTTTCTCCAGTTTCTCCCCCACATGGAGAACATAGGCAATGACACTCTGTGGCTCAGCCGTTTGATGATGGTTTGGTTTAACCTCTGAAAACATCAGTCTGAGGATGATATGGGGTAGTGTTGACGGTGACACTACAACAACTTTTACACATATCTCGAACTTCACACTTGGTGGTTGTATTGCTGAGGACCCAGGGGAGTGCAGTGTTCTTGAACACTACGAGCAGCCATACCACAGGTCAAGCAGCCATTCCACGGGTCAAGCAGCCATACCACAGGTCAAGCAGCCATTCCACGGGTCAAGCAGCCATACCACGGGTCAAGCAGCCATTCCACGGGTCAAGCAGCCATACCACAGGTCAAGCAGCCATCCCACAGGTCAAGCAGCCATACCACGGGTCAAGCAGCCATACCACGGGTCAAGCAGCCATACCACAGGTCAAGCAGCCATACCACAGGTCAAGCAGCCATACCACAGGTCAAGCAGCCATACCACAGGTCAAGCAGCCATACCACAGGTCAAGCAGCCATACCACAGGTCAAGCAGCCATACCACGGGTCTCCACAACGCTGCAAGCAGTCATACCACAGGTCTCCACAACGCTGCAAGCAGTCATACCACGGGTCTCCACAACGCTGCAAGCAGTCATACCACGGGTCTCCACAACGCTGCAAGCAGTCATACCACGGGTCTCCACAATGCTGCAAGCAGTCATACCACGGGTCTCCACAACGCTGCAAGCAGTCATACCACGGGTCTCCACAATGCTGCAAGCAGTCATACCACGGGTCTCCACAACGCTGCAAGCAGTCAGACCACAGGTCTCCACAACGCTGCAAGAAGCACTTCCGAGGGCCAATCAATCCATTCCAAATGGCCACACACTCCAAACGGGCATGCCTGACAACGCTGCAAGCGGCAATACTGGTAGCCAAGCAATCAGCCCTTTATGAACAGGCACACATTCCAAACAGGCACTGCAATAATTTACACCAATGAGTAAAATCTTTACTTTGACCTGTGCAGTCAATCTTTGAGAAAAAAGAAAAGAAAAAAAAATTCAATAGTGGTGGATCATCATTTTCATTGACTGTCCAAGTTTGACCCCTGACCCTTCCCTTGAATTACATGCAATGCTTTATAGTTCCATTGCTTGTTACAAAACACACACTTATGTTTATTTTATGTATTTATTTATCTTCATGCACAATAAGAGTGTTTTTCCTGGAACACAACATCTGGATCCCATAGTCACTTGTGTCGCTAAGAGAACCTTTACATGTCTAATCACTCCCAGGTGCCCTTCCTCTGCCCACGATGCCATCAAAGGCATGGGGGCTTTGGAGCTCCAGATGTTGTCTATCAGTGGACTGCTCCACTGGCAAATACTCTGCCAACTGTCCTCATTCAGGACTGGATGATTGGTATCACATTTCTAGATTACACTCGCATAATTTATTGGTCAATGTCATGATCAACAATCACGATAGGACATAAGACAACTGTCAAGAAGCCTTTCAGTCATGAGTAAAGTAAAGCACATTCTGGATAGAAAATCACTCTACATTCTCTACTGTTCACTAGTTTTACCATATTTAAGAGAGAGAGTGAACAGTTTCAAGTACCTCGGAGCCCACATATCCGAGGATTTGACATGGACCACACACATTGACAGTGTTGTGAAGAAGGCACGACAACGCCTCTACTTCCTCAGGCGCCTAAGGAAGTTCCAAGTCAGTCAGAAGATCCTTAGGAACTTCTACTCATGTACAATAGAGAGCATCCTGACTGGCAACATCACCTCCTGGTTTGGGAATAGCACTGCACAAGACCGTAGCAGACTACAAAGTACAAAGAGTGACACGTTCAGCCGAACGCACAATTGGAGGGGGGCTTCCCACCCTCCAGAACATTTACAACAAGTGGTGCAAGGGGAAGGCTAAGAGAATTATTAAGGACTCGAGCCACCCGAACAACTGCCTCTTTGAACTGCTGCGGTCAGGCAAGCGATACCGGAGTCTTAAGGCGAGCACAGAAAGACTCAGAAGAAGCTTCTATCCCCAGGCCATCAGGCTGCTAAACGAACAATAAACACTATGCAACAACCATCAAATGCACACAGCACACACACCCACACACTCACTTAAACAAACAACACACTGCAGCACCCACTCTCCACACTTTAGATCACACAAACACACTTTATATTTATTGATAAAGGATTTGCACTACAACTCGTACACCTACTGTAAATCGTACCTAAATTGCACCTCATCCTATTTCTGCCTTGCACTATATAGTATTGTATATTAGTACACTACACAGTATTGTATATTATATGGTAACTCAGTTACGTCTATTCTGCATCGAACATTGTACATATGTCTATACTGAACACTGTGACCTCATTTTCTTTTACTCTAATTTACATGCTATACTATGTTATTTTATTTCATACTTATCTTGTCTTGCACAGTCTCTGGAGCGTAACAGTAAGAAGCATTTTGTATAAAAGTATTCTGTACTTCTGTATGACCAGTGGTGCAGTGCTGGTATAACTCGGTATAACGGCGTTATACCTCGGTCACTGAGGCTGAAGTACGCGCAATCGCTTTTTACATGGCATTATCCAACCGGACTCCCGGAGAAGCATGCAGCTGCAGAGCCGCAGAGCCAGCGGCGCTCTCTGGGCCGCGCGCTGACGGCCGCGCTGTGAGGCAATAGTATCCAGCTGCAGGACGAGAGCAGCCAAAAAAAACTGTGCATGCACGCGCGTGGAGCGTTTGACCTACTGTCAATTTGCCACTGCACCACTGTGTATGACAACTATTAAAGAAACTTGAAACTTGAACTAAATTACTGTGCTGAAGTCTGGGGAAACACTTATAATTCTACACAACCACTTTTTATACTCCAAAAAAGGGCCATACGGATAGTTCACATTGCAGGTTATCACACAAACATATTCATATATGTCCAAACATGAGACAATTCAAACTGATGTATAAGGAAATGATGTTCACGAGGTACAGGGATGAGGAAGGGACTTGATATTCACGGGTGTTTACATTTTTATTTTATTTCTTTCATGTTTTACATATATAGTTTGTTTTTTTGTTTTGCATAGTATAGTATAGTATAATTTTTTTTTTTTATGTTTTAAAATAGTACTCATTTGAGGAGTGGAAAAGGGGTAGGATTAAATAAGTGTATACGTCTTCCTACTCCTTTTCAAACATGTAAATTGAGTTATGTTTTGCTTTTTTTTAGTTATTTTGTTTGTTATGTTTTGATTTTGTTTAGTTATTTATTTTGTTTATTCATTTACATGTTCCAAATAAAGATTTCAAATCAAATCAAAGGTTTTTATTGTGGTTTGATGAAGGTTTTTATTTGTAGTGCTTTTATAATCCCCTTGGGGGGCAAGGACACCCCCCCCCCCCCCCCCCGAGAAATATGCATCTATTTCACCTGATGGGTCAGAAGCACAGAGTCTGCCATTTTACGGCACCCCTGGAGCAGGAAGGGAGCATTTCTCAAGGACACTTCCAGTCGGGATCATGGGTACATTGGGTGTCACGGGGGGATCGAACGTGTCACCTTCCCGGTCAGTCTCTCCAACCACCAAGCTACCCTGCCGCTCCAAGATCAGTGGGGCGACAGTGGATCAGGAGGGAGAGCAGTCGTCTGGTAATCCAGAGGTTCCCGGGTTCGATTCCCTCTCCTCCCGGGCAGCGTGTCGAAGTGTCCTTGAGCAAGACGCGTGCCGTTACCCCTAACTGGCAGCTTGAATGGTTGCCTCTGCTGTCGGTGTGTGAATGTGAGTGAGTGGGTCAAATGTGAAGAACAAATCTCCCCCCTCCCCTCTGATCAGGTTCAATGTGAGCTGCACCAAGCGTCTCAGCATGTTGCGGGCAGACAGAGCACAGGGTCGCGGGGCCCACAGACCCGTGGGCAGGAGGGGTCGACCACCGTCCAGAAAACTCCTCCTCAGACAGGTCAGACTGCACCACCCCACAGTTGGCATTCACACTGCACATTGTCGAGCCGCACACCAAACCTTCTAAACAAAGCCATGTGATCGCACGGGTCAGCCTTTTATTGGACATCGTTTTGAATCCCATCCCATACCTGCCGACATTAGTGGGCTGTGAAAAAGGGGCTTACATTTTTCAGGAATATTTCTTTCATTTTTGTAGATGTACGTTTACAACCCAGGATGTGCAGGAATTATTAAATGTAGTGTATAAGACTCTCAATTTAATCTGGCAACACATACAAAGCCCGATTTCATTCATGTCACTACAACTTAATCAAAAACGTTTTGGTAAACGGGAGATAATATAATCTGATGTGCCAGGTGGTTTGTTATACATAATCTTATGATCTCCCGAATCCAGCTGCATCACAAGATAAGAGATTATATATTTTCTGTATGTACACCCGACGTGACTGTAAATTAGGGAAACCTCAGTTGCCTTTAGAGTATAGATAAAGGTTTGAAATAAAATGTACAAAAGAATGTGCACAAATGTTATGAAATACAATAGGTTTTCCAATTCACTGTCCGTATTTAATTATGCGGCACTGTCTAGACTACTGTGACCTGAATCATGCATGCAAGGTGTTTGTTTAATCAGTTTGTTATAGATTTTAAAGTAGGGATGTCTGATATTATCGGCCTACCGATATTGGCATTAAAATGTAATGTCGGAAATGATCGGTATCTGTTTAAAAAAAATCTTTTTAACCTTTATTTACCCAGGCAAGCAAGAACATCTTATTTTATTTATTGTCAAGTATGCATAATGTTGTGTTAATTCCATGACAAGAGATATGTAATGGTAATTACCTAAAATTATTCCGTTTTTTGGGGGGGGGGAAACCCCGCATATCGGTATCGGTTGATATCGGTATCGGAAATTAAGAGTTGGACAATATCGGTATATCGGATATCGGTAAAAAAAAAAGCCAATATCGAACATCCCTATTTTAAAGCGGACCAAAGAGGTGTGAAAGTGACGAGGAACTTTCTGGATGTTTTGTTTTGAAGAGAGGACCAAGACGGGGCTGCCCAATTTCCCCTCTCCTCTTCATTTATTGAACCCTTAGGGCTTAGGCCAATTAATAAATGGAGTGAAGCTGTGAAAGGCATTAAGGTGGCAGGGACCAAACGCGTCTTGTTCTTTTACCAACGGATTTCCAGTTCCGGGTTCACCTGCTCACGCCTGCATTATCCAATTCATATCAATCAAAATAACGTATTGTTTTCATCTCTCTATTAACGTGATTCCACACAACTCTACTAACAGCCTGCTCAAATGTTCAAAACACGACCTCATTATTGCGCGAACGGCAGCCACATCAGACGACAGGTGTTGAAACATGCCAGTTATTAGGCTACCTTCTAACGCCGGAGTGAGCATGGCATAAGAATAGCCTAAAAACTATGTAGGTAATATGCTCTTTAGATCACAGGCTGGTCATGCATAATCTCGCCCACCAGACTCTTCTACCGAATTGACTAAGTCATGCAAGTCAATCAATAGATTACACTTTCTGTAGGCCTAACACTCACCTACTCATTCTGTTGTGACACAACATGACATGTTAGGGTTGTCACGCTTCCGTGATCATGTTTGAACCAATGTGTAAAAAAATCTGTTTTAGATTAGGCTGTAAAAATCTGTGCTATAGGCTATATTTAATCTAGTTTATTAGACAAAGCATTTAAAGTAGGGATGTCCGATATTATCGGCCTACCGATATTATCGGCCGATAGGCATTAAAATGATTTTATTTTTTTTTTACATTTCTATAACCTTTATTTACCCAGACAAGCAAGTAAGAACAAATTCTGATTTTATTTATTGTCAAAAGTATGCATAATGTTGTTAATTCCAGAACAAGAGATATGTAATGTTAATTACCTGAAATTATTCAATTTTTGGGGGGGGGAACCCTGCATATATCAGTATCGGAAATTAAGAGTTGGACAATATCGGTATAGGTAAAAAAGCCAATATCGAGCATCCCTAATTTAAAGTCATAGCTGTTTACCGCAGAGTTGGCACTGGCGTAGATAACTTACCGGGGGGCAGAACTAGCGTACGTCAGTGGCCAATCAGATCGCAGAACGCGAACCCGGAACTGGAAATCCGTTGGTAAAAGAATAGACGTGGACCAAACAGATTCCAGCCAGAAACAAATAAACCAGGGAACAATAAGGGCAAATAACTGCCAAGCTAGTGAGTGGAACAAAATGGTGAAGAGCAGATTAATAACGGTGGAATGAATGAAAACGTTTATTTTGTAACATGTATTCTCCACATTCCTCCAATCACAATATCAAGCTCCGTAAAACAGAACAATCATAATGAAAAAGAAATTATAAACAAAAAGTCAAGAGCAATGTACTTAAGTTAGTTGACATGTAGATGGAAGCTAAGCCAATTGATCCCTACCCCCTTACATTTACATTTGTTCTTCCATTAATTTGACTTGATATAACATCATTTAGTATAATTATACTTTATATAATGTACTTTTACTTAGTACAAAAAGAAAAACCCTGAGTCGCTTGACGGCAGTAAATACAATACAACACTGCATAACACAATATAACCTAACTTTGTTTATCCGCATTACTCATTTCTATATTTCTCATGTGTATTTGTTAGTGCTGTCAGGCGATTTTTTTTAATTACAGGATTTGTAATAAATTAATCGCATAACCATTTTATGCCCGATATTCTATAATCATATTTCAAATTGCATGTGTCCAGATGGCAGAATTCAGTACTGTATCTACAAAAACGTCTGTTTAATCATCTTCCATCTATTAATTTGCTTAGATTTTTCAGGTCTGGTCAATTTGAGCATAGTGTTATTCAGTCAAAGAAAAGAAATGTAATTGATATTCTCATTTGGTTCATTACAATTTACTCAAGCCTAGTAACAGACACAGTATTTCTGACACTGGGAATACATTCCCTGAGATCCATAGATGTCCCGAGAATCAGATACCAAGAACATGCAAATGGACCATATAAAAAAAAAAGTCTGTAAATGTGTATTCTACGTTCTTGAATGAGATAAAAAAAAAAAAATTAAAAAAGATTTGAATTTTTTGTAATTCATTTTGAGTTAATTTTCATAACGCGATAATCTGCTGTGTAATTAATTAATCTAATTAACGCGATAAACTGAAAGCCCTAGTATTTTTTTAAGCTGCTTCACTGGAAATCTCCTCCCCCACCGAGCTGAACTCTGGCTGAGAGATGTGATGCAGCATCTCAACTTAAGAAACTCACAATACGAGGCTCCTCAGATAAGTTTAATAAAATAAAACTACCCTGAGTGTCTCAGCTAAACATCGTTTCATTTGATGATTAGGTTACAACATGTTACTATAATGCAGCATTTAGTTTACAATTTAAGAAAAGGAAATAGGGAAAATTACATATTTTATGCCTATGAAATAGAATCTTAAATCAGAAAAAGGCTTTGTTTGCAGTACATAATGGCCCCATCTCAAACCCCGCCCTCTTTAGTCTTGATCCTCCAATCACAACTGGCAAGTCCACGATAGCCTTTAATCTTATAGCTTGTGTGTGCAGATACAAAATCTTCGTTTTTATGTACATTTTCCTTAATCCAACTATGAATTTAAGAAAACATGTAGATCTTTCCCCCCCATGTTTTACCTTTTATTAGAATTGTATCTACAATAACCGATATACAATAACTGATACAAAAGGGACATTTTTATTTTGAATGTGAAGAGTTGCATCAGGTACACTAGGAGAGTACTGTGTATTGTACATGGTGTACAAGTCTACTGCTTTTGGCTCTTTGTAGAATTAATTGAGGATTAACAAATATATACACTACTGTTCAAAAGTTTGGGGTCAGACAATTTCGTGTTTCCATGAAAACTCACTTATTTATCAAATTTGTTTGGAAAAGACATTGACAAGGTTAGAAAAGGTTTTTTCCTTCAAACTTTGCTTTCGTTAAAGAATGCTCCCTTTGCAGCAATTACAGCATTGCAGACCTTTGGCATTCTAGCTGTTCATTTGTTGAGGGAATCTGAAGAGATTTCACCCCACGCTTCCTGAAGCACCTCCCACAAATTGGATTGGCTTGATGGGAACTTCTTGCATACCATACGGTCAAGCTGCTCCCACAACAGCTCAATGGGGTTGAGATCTGGTGACTGCGCTGGCCACTCCATTACAGACAGAACACCAGCTGCCTGCTTCTTCCCTAAATAGTTCTTGCATAATTTGGAGGTGTGCTTTGGGTCATTGTCCTGTTGTAGGAGGAAATTGGCTCCAACCAAGCACTGTCCACAGGCATGGTGTTGCAAAATTGAGTGATACCTTCCTTATTCAAAATCCCTTTTATCTTGTACAAATCTCCCACTTTACCAGCACCAAAGCAGCCCCAGACCATCACATTACATCCACCATGCTTGACAGATGGCGTCAGGCACTCTTCCAGCATCTTTTCACTTGTTCTGCATCTCACAAATGTTCTTGTGATCCAAACACCTCAAACTTCGATTTGTCTGTCCATAAGACTTTTTTCCAATCTTCCTCTGTCCAATGTCTGTTCTTTTGCCCATATTAATCTTTTCCTTTTATTGGCCAGTCTCAGATATGGCTTTTTCTTTGCCACTCTGCCTAGAAGGCCAGCATCCCAGTCGCCTCTTCACTGTAGACGTTGACACTGGCGTTTTGCGGGTACAATTTAACCTCTTAACACTTTGATTGCCAGCAGGGGGTGCGCTATTTATCGCTTGAGTGCCAGCGCTTTAGTCAATGAGAGGACGGGGATATTTGCGAACTATGTCTAATACAGAAACACATAATCCACGCTGTTTCCAGTCCCCTCAATGAATGCAATAGTCTCAGGTTACATGCCTGAGTAGTAAAATGTGGAATACAGAGTTTTTTCCCCCCATGCATTTCCATTGAGTCCATTCCAATGGGTGCAATACCATCCGGGAGACGATAGGGGGCGGTATTTGCCATTTTCGAGCTCAGACAGTCCTAATGATAACGTGAGGCTGGATGGATGAAAATGTTATGGATATCGCTAATAAAAGAAATAACGATTAAATAACGATTTCTCATCATTGGCACTCAACGCATAGCGGCCAACAACGAGATTTCTCGTTGCTGGCACCCAATGTGTTAAGCCCGGAGCCCTATTTTCAGAAAATCCACCTAAAATACATATGTAAATGGAATATTGCTCCACTTCTACAAGGTCCATTTGCATGTTCTTGGTATCTAGGGACATCTATGGACCTCAGTGAATGTATTCCCAGTGTCAGAAATATTGTGTCTATTACTAGGCTTGCTTAAATTGTGATGAAACAAAGGAGAATATGAATGATTTTTCTTTGCATCTTTGACAGTGAATAACACCATGCTAAAAATGACCAGACATGAAAAACTGCCAATGAACTCGTTCAGTACCTTCTTGAGATCACGTGTACAAGACATCTAAGGAAATGAATAAAGGGAAGATGATTAAACAGAAGGTTTTGTAGATACAGTACTGAATTCTCCCATCCGGACCAATGCTATTTGAAATAATATTATAGAATAGCAAGCAAGCCTATAAATTACTTTATTATAGCCAATTCGCACATTTATGGATTGGGCCAAATCTTATCTTTCAAATGGCCGAGTTCAATTTGGATTTAGTATCACCAGGCGTGCATAAGAACAGAATGAAATCTACTGTATGTAAGTAGGTTTCTTATTCTTGCCAGAGCTCCGCCATTTTGAAACCGATTTCAAATCGTATGGTTGCTAAATGATCAAAATGGGGTAGACAAACTAACTGCACTCAAATATATGCCAATGAAGTTCAGTTTTGTGGTATATAATCCAGAGTAATTGTTGTGGCTGATGGTTGTTTAACACAGCAGGAGACGATATTTCCAATTGTAACAAGTAGGTAATTTATTTAGGAAAAGAAGTTCTTAACAGCAAAAGCTATGGATCGAGCAGAGGATCACCACAGCTTGAACAAAAAACACTCTCACTCTCAATCCCTCTGCTTGTCCCCTAAATCCCCTCTCAGTCCTGCCCCCCCATGACAGATATGATGACGTATCATATCATGTCAGATCTGACATGACGTACATTAAGATGATACGTAGATTTAACATCGGAGAGAGATAAAAACATTAAGAACATGAAGAGAGATAAAGACATTAAGAAGAACATAGATTTAGATAAAAACATTAAGAACATCGAAGAGAGATAAACAAGATATGATGTACACACACGATATGATGTAAAACATTAAGAACATCGAAGAGAGAGTGAGATGTGTGTGTGTGTGTGTGTGTTTGTGTGTGTGTGTGTGTGTATGTGTGTGTGTGTCTGTGTGTGTGTGCGTCTGTGTACAGACGTGTGTGTATTGTATGTGTGTATTGTGTGTGTGTGTCTGTGTGTGTGTGCGTCTGTGTACAGACGTGTGTGTATTGTATGTGTGTATTGTGACACAGGGAATGTGTGTGTGTGTGTGTGTGTCGGTGTGTATGTCTGTGCGACTGTGTGTGTCTGTGTGTGTGTGTGTGTGTGTCTGTGTGACTGTGTGTGTCTGTGTGTCTGTGTGTGTGTGCTGTGTCTGTGTGTGTGTGCTGTGTATGTGTGTGTCTGTGTGTCTGTGTGTGTGTGCTGTGTCTGTGTGTGTGTGCTGTGTATGTATGAAAGAGAGAAAAGACACAAGATTAGAGCACACGATATGATGTACTGAAATGTCCATCTGCTATCTTGAGGCTGTTTTAAGAACATCAGCCAGACTGTCGCCCTAGTGTCTTTGAGCCCTGCTAGTTGACCTATATTAAACTAGTCAAGACTAACCCCTTTCCTACCTCCACCCTCGTATACACATTTTCCACAACATAATAATAATAAAAAAATAAAAAATAAATTATCAGGAAGTAATTTGCTTGCCGATAGCTAGAGGCCTTTGGGAAGTGTCGTTTTGAAAAATTGAAAGCTCTGGATGTCCTCGTTCTCAAAATTACTACATTTTCCATCATTCAACTAAAATCTCACTAATAACACGTTAACCTATTGGTATGGTAAACAAACGTATTGATGAAAATATACATTATAACTGCTGTTCTGACATGGTTATGTTTATTCTTGAATACGTTTGGGGGGAAAGAACGATAATTATGTCAAGACAGTCTGCAGAGCTTGATTTATGACGCGATGTCATTTGCGGTCCGGCCCCGGACTGCACGGGCGTTAGAGGTTAATGAAGCTGCCAGTTCAGGACCTGTGAGGAGTCTATTTCTCAAACTAAAAACTATGTATTTGTCTTCTTGCTTAGTTGTGCACTGGGGCCTCCCACTTCTCTTTTTACTGATTAGAGCCCGTTTGTGCTGTTCTCTGAAGGGAGTAGTACACAGTACACCGTTGTAGGAAATGTTCAGTTTCTTGGCAATTTCTCACATGGGATAGCCTTCATTTCTAATAACAAGAATAGACTGTCGAGTTTCATATGAAAGTCCTCTTTTTCTGGCCATTTTGAGAGTATAATCGAACTCACAAATGTGATGCTCCAGATACTCAACTAGCTCAAAGGAAGGGCAGTTTTATAGACCAGCAAACCCGTTTTCAGCTGTGCTAACGTAATTGCACAAGGGTTTTCAAGGTTTTTATAATCATCCATTAGCTTTCTAACACGATTAGCAAACACAATGTACCAACACTGGAGTGATGGTTGCTGGAAATGGGCCTCTATACACCCATGTAGATATTACATTAAAAACCAGACGTTTGCAGTTAGAATAGTCATTTACCACATTAACAATGTATAGAGTGTATTTCTGATTAATTTAATGTTACCTTCATTGGGAAAAAAACAACTTTCTTTTAAAAAAAATAAAAATTTCAAGTGACCCAAAAAAAAAACTTTGTCCAACAACTTACCGGGCTGCACTGTACTACTTTGAATCTTAACTGAACCATTCAGACAAGGAGCGATGCGAGTCCGTTAGGCTTCAGTCGATCACAAGGTAAACAAGCCCTCATTTACACATGATACCAGACGTGTTCTTTTTCTTCATTGGTCCAGGAGGAGAACCAGAGAGGCTCACTGAGGGGCGGGGAGGAGTTGGAGGAGGACGACGAACCCCATGTCCCCATGATCACACGGCTCCGGAGGCGAGAGAGGGAGGGCGAGGAGGAGGAGCAGAGGGTGACTGAAACACACAGCAGCTCTGACGGGGAGAAGGGAGACCTCCCCAATCCATCGCAGTGGAGCGTGGAGCAAGTCTACTCCTACATCAACTCTCTACGAGGTAATGCCACTGAAACAACAGACAAATGACCACATTAGGTTGGAAACCCTATTGCTATTCCTTACTTACCAATGATGTTCGGTCGAATCCTTCCTCAGCACAATCCATGCTGTTCTTCATACTAGCTGTGGCTAGTTAGCCACAAACAAATGACATTTTGTCATTTAGCTGATGCTTTTTATCCTGCAGTGTTGAGTGCATAGTAGTAGAGAGTAGAGACATATTTAGTAAAATAGGAAGAGTGCATGATAGTATAAGACGGTAAGAAGGTTAGTGTTTTTTTTTGGTCAAACCAATGCAAGGTCAATGGAGTTGAGCTCCAGAGTGCACACAAAGGAGATTTCAGTCAGCATGTACAGACTTTGCATTGGCTTGTGGCTAACTAGCCAACTGTATGAGGAGAAATTACTCTATATCAATCAACATCGGTAAATAAGAAACATGGCTATGGTTAAAAAAAAAATGCAGACCTATCCCTTTAAGTAAATACAATATGGTGAGATGAAGTTGTGACAACATACATCAGAATACAGTAATAAGCTTTCTTTCATAAATGCATTGCTACAGTGCACAGACATAAGGGACCCTGGATCAACTTCTAGACCCAGAATTACAAATTTAGCCAGATAACAGAAATTATTGTAAATTATTAACTTTGTACTGTTCAAAATGAGAAGAATTTGGTTGGTATGAGTGTGAGGCATCCATATGAAAAAAGTTCACTTTAATTTGACAAATAACTGAAAAAGTATTCTCTCTCTCTCTCTCTCTCTCTCTCTCTCTCTCTCTCTCTCTCTCTCTCTCTCTCTCTCTCTCTCTCTCTCTCTCTCTCTCTCTCTCTCTCTCTCTCTCTCTCTCTCTCTCTCTCTCTCTCTCTCTCTCTCTCTCTCTCTCTCTCTCTCTCTCTCTCTCTCCAGGGTGTGAGCAGGTAGCGGAGGAGTTCCGCTCCCAGGAGATCGATGGACAGGCTTTGCTCTTACTCACAGAGGACCACCTTGTCAGCACCATGAGCCTCAAACTGGGGCCCGCCCTCAAACTCTGCGCCTACATCAACTCTCTGAAGGAGTCATAGGCTGTTCTACATTCCTACTGGACTGTGCGTTGTGCCAATCATAGACTCTTCTACATTCCTACTGGACTGTGCGTTGTGCCAATCATAAGCTGTTCTACATTCCTACTGGACTGTGCGTTGTGCCAATCATAAGCTGTTCTACATTCCTACTGGACTGTGCGTTGTGCCAATCATAAGCTGTTCTACATTCCTACTGGACTGTGCGTTGTGCCAATCATAGGCTCTTCTACATTCCTACTGGACTGTGCGTTGTGCCAATCATAAGCTGTTCTACATTCCTACTGGACTGTGCGTTGTGCCAATCATAGGCTCTTCTACATTCCTACTGGACTGTGCGTTGTGCCAATCATAGGCTCTTCTACATTCCTACTGGACTGTGCGTTGTGCCAATCATAGGCTCTTCTACATTCCTACTGGACTGTGCGTTGTGCCAATCATAGGCTCTTCTACATTCCTACTGGACTGTGCGTTGTGCCAATCATAGGCTCTTCTACATTCCTACTGGACTGTGCGTTGTGCCAATCATAGGCTCTTCTACATTCCTACTGGACTGTGCTTGTGCCTACATTCCTACTGGACTGTGCTTGTGCCAATCTGGACCAGGACAAAATACTTGATTGTCTAATTTGTGACTTTTTTGGGGGAACCTCTTTACCTTGTAGAAGACGAGCACTCTTTATGAGGACGACAACACTGTTGGTTTCACATGGACCAAACTCATGATTAAAACGGACTACATTTTCACTAAGACTGCTGTCCAGAATGTTGCACACATACGTTGATTGGTTTATATATTTTATATTGTAAAAAACAAAGCCTGCAAAGTGAACTAAGCATTACAAGTAAGTAGAAGGAAGACTATTTTGAGTGCAGAGTTTTATACTGACATTTGACAGCAAGCAAATTGTTATCATGATCCATCAAAAAAAAAAAATTTATTACGTCCATAATTAATAAACAAATAACCATCATCATAATGTCATGTTTTGGAATAGCCTTCATGTAGAGTCAGAGTGATAGAATTCCACATTTAGAATGTGCCGATACTGGTCAAGAAATACCATACTGGCTTGTTAGATCAAGTACTCTATTTTGAATGATTCTCCCATGAAGCCCCCCCCCCCCCCCCCCCCCCCCACAAATATTTAAATTTGAAGTCCAAAATAGCCAAATTCTTGGCCCTACCATTTTGAAGTGCCTGAACAATGGCAATAATAATACAGAACAGTAATAAGCATAATGATCATCACCACAATCATGATAAAAGTAAAAATAGTGTAACTTCAAATAGTAAATAAATCGTGTACTTACTCTCAAAATCTCTTCTTTCTCTGCAATAAAACACAAATCCAACATCAATATTCTGGAACACAGGGTTCATTTAACATCTAGGAGACTCAATGAGCTGAATAGGACACACCCTAAATAAGACCTACAATCAACATCACTCAGCAGAAGAGAGGTCCACTCAGAACGAACTTACCTTTTGCTTATAGGCGGACCTTTCAGGTACTTTTCCTCTGCCTTTTTTATGGACAACGCGTCCACTCCAGCTATGGCGTAGATAACGGCCTGCAAGACAACGAGCAACTCTCACCACACTGACGAGAGTAATGACGGCATGTACTGTAAGCAACGGTTCTCTCTCCATCGGTCGTTAACCCTTTCACTGTCGCACTACCAAAACGGTTAACCCTTTCACTGCCACACAACAGCCGGTTAACCCTTTCACTGTCACACGACAGAAGGTTAACCCTTTACTATCACACAACAGACGGCGATTTCAATAAAAAAAAATACGTCGGTTAACCCTTTCACTGTCACACGACAGAAGGTTAACCCTTTACTATCACACAACCGACGGCGATTTCAAGAGAAAAAAAATACGCTTATTAAAAAACCATAGAGCTCACCTCGGGCAGCAGCACCTCCAGGACGAAGCGGATGTGGTCCACCGTGGCCAGGGAGGGCGCGGTGGCGGGCGCCGTGTTGTACAGCTCCTGCAGGTAGTAGTAGACCTGGTCCAGCTGGCCGTTGTCCTCCATGTACACGTTCACCATCCTGCAGCTGGCCTGGAGGAAGGAGCGCAGCCACCTGGACTGCTGCTGACCGCTGATCACAGCCTGAGAGAGAGAGAGAGAGACAGAGACAAGAATAGAGCGAGAGGAAAGGAGGGAGAAGAAGATCCCTATAACTGAGGACAGTTTGTGAATATAGTAACTAGAGACAGCACTGCCCTACAGCTAGTCTGAAGGACAAGGTCTTTAGTAAAAAGCACGGTCTAAAGCGAGGAGTCGTTCTCAACCTGGGAGGCTAGTAGGTAGGAGGCAAAAGATGCATACCTTCATAACCTATTATGATTTCTTACGATTGATGCTAGGGCTGCATGATTCTTGCTAAAATGTGAATCATGATTTTTTTTTCTCTTAAGAATTGAGATCACGATTCTCTCACGATTCTTATTTTTTGTCATCATTTAAAAAAGTTAAGTAAAAAGTAAAAAAATATTTTCGAAGTAATTATTATTTTTTATAGTCATAATTTAGAAATGAGATTGCATAGGTCTATGACTTGTTTTTTTCTTTTTTATTAATCGTGCATCCCTTTACTTCCGCCAATCATGGGATGTCTAACAGTGGCTCAGGAGGTAGAGCAGTCATCTGGTAATCAGAAGGTTTGATTCTGGCTCCTCCCGGCAGCGCGTCAAAGTGTCCTTGAGCAAGACACTTTTATTTTATTTTACCAGGTAGTCGCTTGAGATCAAATATCTCTTTTTCGAGCAAGACCTGGCCAAAAGCACTTTGGATAAAAACGCTATATAAAATGCAGTTCATTTACCATTTGTTTTAGTGTGGCACATGCATTTCTAAGAGCTACCACTAGAGGGCATGTGTCATATCACAAATGTATTCTTTGCAACAGTCTGTGCAGAGTCCATGCCAGCATGTGCAAATAGCTAGGGATGTGTCAATAACAATGAGATCAGATATCAGGCTGCTACCAGGCTCAAAACTGAATATCCATGATTTCCCCAACACCAATGATCCAACAGTAAATACAATCCGTGCATCATATCACAAATCAAAGCAATGTTCCTCTGCATTTCTGGCCCACAGATAGATGCTTCTCAAATTGTGAAAACTGGATTAGATCATCATTTCTGTCCAGTGACCGTCTATGTGGAACACGTGTGCCATGTGGAGCGCTATATAGTATTGGGTAGCAGTCGAGAGCATCCGTGTCGTTCATACCAGGAGGTGAGTCTCCACCATGCGCCGCCTGACGATGTGCTGCACCAGCTTCTCGTTGAAGCGTGTGCGGACGGCGTGCGTGCGGTCGGGCAGAAACTTGATGGGGCTGAACTTGACGCGGACGCTCTCCCTCTCCTGGAGCTCAAGCTGGTCCTCCATCATCAGCTTGCAGGGGAAGGCGTGCTCCTCGGGGTCGGGCAGAAACTTGATGGGGCTGAACTTGACGCGGACGCTCTCCCTCTCCTGGAGCTCAAGCTGGTCCTCCATCATCAGCTTGCAGGGGAAGGCGTGCTCCTCGGAGGTGCCCCGGGGGTACATCCTCCTCACGGGATAGCCTGGAGGAGAGGAGGTGGAGAGAGTATAAGGTGTCATGGTGGTCAGGAGGAGCTCTCGCGGAGGTTGGGAAAATAACGATACTGGTTAGAATTCTACTATTTTGAACTTACTGATGTCGCCGGCAAAGTATTGAAGTATTGGATGAAGGAGCCGGTGAACGAGCCGCATCCTGCAAAGTTGATACAAAACACCAATATGTTACTCCAAGCTTTCCTCAACCTAATTTTCAACGGTCCGCCACAATAATCAGCCACGTCCACCATGAGCATGTTATCCAAACTGACACTACGGCCCCAATAACACCATTTGCTCTGAACAGGGTAAATCTGCATTTGCCATGATGCCCCTCTAGCTCAGCCAACAGCCCTTAAAAAAGGTTCAGATTCTCCCCAACCTTTTGTCAATCAAGTTGTACATGTTTTAATTTAATAATGCTCAGTTTGAGTTTAAATAAAGGTTTGAAATTAAATTAAACTATAGGTTGTATAATACAGCATAATATCCCATATATATATATATATATACACACACCCATGAATTAATTAAAAATTAAATAATGGTGTATGGAGTCCCTCTGTAGGAAGGCAGTGCTCACCAATACGGATCCTGTAGTCTGCTATGAGCTCCAGACACCAGCTGATGGCAGCGTTATACTTCACTTTGGCTTCACTCTGCAACATGACAAACACGTCCATGAGTACAGTACACCATATGGAAGAGTAGTGTATACTTATAGAAGCAATCTTTTTTTTTGTTTCTTACCACTAACTGATCTGCGTCTTCACAGTTGAAAGGCTTCAATGTTTTTAAAGCCACAGTCAAGCTTCAACAAAACATAGGAAAGAGGTCGTTAGTAGTCGTTATTACATGGCGTTTTCACATTCGCCGAAATGCTTGCTTGTGATTGGTCAATAGCGCTCGTCAGCGCTCGTCAGAGGTCCGATATTACTCGATAACGGACCTCTGTGGAACAATAATGACCGCTGTGCGCAGCTGTTCGCAATCAAGGCCACTGACACACTGCATCAGTGCAGCCAATCAGACACACCTGCTGGCTGCACTGACAGCGGAGTGTCTGACGATGACAGCGGAGCCAGAACAGAACTGCGTCTGCATTTGATCTCGTCTTGTCGATGTAAAATGAATTCGGTATATTGTTAGTAAGTTAGCCATGTAATAAGCGGGATAATGTATAGCTATACTCGATCATTGTCGCAAAATAATTGACCTTCACTGACGTTTAAAACACCTCTGCGCTGCGCCTTGGTATTTTAAACTCTGTGTCGGTAAATTATTTTGCGACAATGACCTCGTAGCTATACATTATCCCTTACTTAGTGGAGGTCCTAGAAAACAGAGCCTTAGGTTTCAGTTCATCTTTTATATTTTTGGGGGTCGTGTGTGAACGTGTGCGTTTCAAATCTGTACTACTGACATTATGTTCATTCAATCTTCATTTATACTCGATATATACACCGAGTAGTTAAACAAATTTACAGTGCCGTTGATATGTTACATTCACAAGTGTCATATGTGTGTTGGCCTATGGTCGCATTCACACCAGAGCCGTTTGGTCCGCTTTAAACGCACCAGAGTTCGTTTCCTCGGATTGTCCGCTTGGTTTGGGCTGGTGTGAAAGCTCATTCAAACTCTGGTGCGGACCAAAAAAGCTAACTCTGGTCCGCCTGAAAACTTAGGTCTCAGTTCGCTTCCAAGTGAACCCTGGTGCGTACTTTTGTGGTGTGAATGCTCATCGGACCAAACGCAAGACCAAATATAGGAAGTGACCCGATAAACTGCATCTTGAGTAGAAGGAAACAAAACAAACACCACGGCGCGCACTGCAAAACAAGCACGCGTGGAACATGTCTCATGGACAGACGTGGGCGAATGAGGAGGTAAAAGCCCTGATAGAAATATGGTCAGACGAGTTAATTAAACAGCTGCTTGTGGCCACTCACAAAAACAAAGAGGTGTACAAGTTGTTTAGCGAGAGAATGATGGCAATGAGCTTCAATCGAACAATCGACCAATGTCACAAAGTAAAAAAACTGTGTCAGCATTTCAGCAATATGAGAATAATGTGTGTGCTGGGCTGGGCTGCTTCGCAGAATAATGTGGTATGTGTGTGTGCTGGGCTGGGAATACACATCGAATCAATGTTATAAGACATTGATATCAGGAGCTATCTGTAGCTACTGTTAGCCGGCTAGATAACGTTAAGACAACGCCTCAGTGAACTATTTAGTTTACTGGGACATATAGAGCTAACGTGAGCTAACGTTGCCTACCGAGCGAACAGAGGTATCATGCACTCGACTATTGCTGGAGCATTTGTTGATATCAGCAGCTATCAGTAGCTAGCCAGCTAGATACCGTTAGACAATGCCTCATGTATTAAACTAAAAGTGAATAGTTGACTGGGTCATTGTTTAAACAGTAACGTTAGCTCACGGAGGTCCACACTAGACTAGAGCAGACTGCCCGAGGCAATAGGAGCCTCTGTGTTGATGCGAGCAGAAGCACGGACTGGGGCGGATATGACTCGTTGCCACGGGTTTTCAAAATAAGAGTATCATATGAACCGAACGTTGCTAACTGCCGAAGCCATCGATATTATGACTGGAGCTGCGCTTGGGGCGGAAATGAGACCCACACAGGATTTTCAAAATAATCTGCCCGCCAATGGTGGGTGGCGGGCTCCAATTTCGTGCCCTGGTTGCCAACGATACGATACATTTGAAGCACCGGGCGATGCGATGCGATTCACCCCTGTTGATAGTTCGATACGATTTGATTCAACATAATGCGATTCAGGGCGATACGATGCGATTCAACACGATGCAAAATAATGATACAATTCTATGGTATGACATAGGATTTGGTTTTATAACTTATATACCGTAATTCCTCTAATAGTGACCGGTATTCAATTACAAACCGGGTCTCTATTAATGGCCGGGTGCGCTCTTGAGCTAAGCAATTATAAGCCGACCTAATACAAGCCGGGTTACTAATATACTGAGCTGCATACTGAGCTGCTAAGGTAAAGTTACTTGATTTCACTTTGAAAATGTTGAAATGACCAGTGACCACCTGTAATTGCACTGTTTACTATTTCATACAGTACTTGGTTTCAATAAATGAACCCAGTACATTTTACTGGGTTCAAACTGACACAAAATGTTGATTTATTCATTATGATCAGTTTGAAAATTAGAAATATAGGCCTCTCTCTTATACATGCCTCCTCCTAATAAAAGCCTGGTACCCGCTACAGTTTAAGCAAATACAAGCCCGGGTCACTATTAGAGGAATTACGGTATGCAGCAAATCATAATTTAACAAAAAGGGATTTACATATTTGGTTCTCTCTACACTCAAAACTGGGATTGGGGTTAATTCATATTTATTAAATAATTATTAGTAACTTATACATAATAAAAAAGACTGCCGTATGCAATAAAATTGGGCTGAATTCAACGAATTTGAACAATTTATTAATTGCATTTTACACAATTTTTGTTGAATAAAATTAGCTGTGATACATTGAGTCGATTTTAATTATATTTTATCAGCAATGTCAGAGATGCAGAAAATTGATAGATTTTACTCATTAGGAGGTCTTTGGTTTTAATCACCTGGCACTTTCGCCCAACTAATGAAACCTTATTTTGACACCACGTGGATGATGCGGCCAATCACATGCAAGGATCATGCTATTGCCATTATATCCAAAGACAGCGAGTGTGGTACATGCACACGGACCCAGGTGAGTAATAATTACGAGTACATTTAATCTGTTGCCTGTTCTCAAGTTAATGCAGTACCACTGTTTTTATTCATGTAACATGCTGCTAAAAGTAGCCCATTAAGTTTTACATTTCAGGAGAATTTTTTTCCGACTGTTGTAGGAGAGTGCATGCAATTCCGACTCCCCCTTCACTATCTTATCTTGGTTCGCTAATGCGTCTACATGGCTTGCATGCTTGCTATAGCTAGCCTATACTAGCCAACCAGTTCTTGCTAAAAAGACGCTCGCCTGACAGTCATGTAACTCGAGAACCGAGGCACGGAATTGGTAGAGTGAGGTTGCATTAGAACGGCAAAAAATAGATCTTTCTAACAGTATTTATATGTTGGGCGAAAAATGCAACCAGAACCTCTAGACGCTCGCAAAGTGCCGCGACTTGTATGTGTGTTCAGTGCGCGGGCCCGACACGGTAACCCACCTGTTAAGATTAAAACGTGGCAACAGCCAGGCACCATGCTGTCGGCTCGCATGCTAGCTAGCTAGCCTATACTAGCCAACCAGTTCTTGCTAAAAAGACGCTCGGCTGACAGTCATGTAACACGAGAACCGAGGCACGGAATTGGTAGAGTGAGGTTGCATTAGAACGGCAAAAAATAGATCTTTCGAACAGTATTTATATGTTGGGCGAAAAATGCAACCAGAGCCTCTAGACGCTCGCAAAGTGCCGCGACTTGTGTGTGTGTTCAGTGCACGGGTCCGACACGGTAACCCACCTGTTAAGATTAAAACGTGGCAACAGCCAGGCACCATGCTGTCGGCTCGCATGCTAGCTAGCTAGCCTATATTAGCCAACCAGTTCTTGCTAACTAGCTATCGTGCTAGCTAAGCTGTAACGTTATCAGCCACAACACGGTGTAATTTCCCTATTTTCTTTTTGTGAATATTTCTTGTAGAAGTGGCACAATCTTCCATTTACTTGGGTATGTAAATGAATAACTTTTTTCCTTATCTTAGGCTTGGACTATGAGGTGGAACTGTAAGATCTGCAAATCATTGTCTACTACAAGGAGGAATCTACTGAAGCATTACAGACTACAACACGCAACATTCGGTAGTGCACAACCCCAGCCATGTCTACATGACGGTTGTCCTTGCACATTCAAAACACAGGGTGCCCTTCGCACACATTTATCCAGATACCATGCAGCAGGAGAAAGTTCAAGGCCAGGAATTATTAATTTTAAGTGTTTAGTTTGCAGTCGCCATTGTCCTACAGTGAAGGACTACTTTCAGCATATTGGAAGGCATCTGAAGAGGCACGAAACTGTCTTGTGTATTTAAAGGTTGTGACTTTTGCACAAATATATACAATACATTTCTCAAACACAAAAACAGAAGCCATATAGGCTATTCTTTGAGTGATTTTAAGCAAGACGTGTTTGCGAGTCACCATAATCAGACTGTTGACCATTCTGATGTAGGCCTACCAGAGGCCAGTGATGGTGAGGAGGATGGATTTTGTGTTTTTATTTATTTCATGGTTATACAGTTTTTAGAAATGTACTTGTACCATTTGAGGCTTCAATGTTCCTTTTTGTCTTTCAGCTCCAGGATGAGTTTCAAAGAATCACAATGGTGCACCTTGAATCACAGTTCATGTCCAAGCTGGATGAATACACTCCCAAGCTGTTGGCCCTCTTCCAGTCCAAGGGTGGCGCCGTGGGGATGAGGTTGAAGGCTATCCTACTTGAGGTATTCTTCAATGACTTTTCTGTTTGCTAATATTTTCAGGGATGTTGTGGTCAAACTGCTGGAATATCATTGCTTATATGAAATATACAGCAGGTATTGTTCGCTTGTCATTCTCTCTACAACAGAGTATGAAATAGTTGCAGATCTTTTAAATACACAGTTGGCGGTTGGTTAATGTGGGGCACCTGGTTGGAAAATAGTTTTCAAATTGTATTTGGTTAATTTCTGTTTATTTTGAGATGGACTCTTATTTGACCAGCTTATTGAGAACTCCACTGGTTTGGATTCATAACCAATTGCAAAGTTTTGGTGCTCGGAGTTCTAATAATAATTACTGGACCATGGAAGGTAATTACACACAACACACGTGTGTGTGCGTGAGGCGACAAAACACAAACTCATTTCATAATTATGTACTCTGAAAATATGTGAATGTCCCCGAGTTTGGTGACTAGTATGGGGGGTTATGGTGTTAAAAGCTGAACTAGTCAATGAACAGTAAGGAAGTAGGTAAAGGCGTCCATAGGCCCACAGTTGATGCAGTTGCTCACATCCTCCACACTGCAATATACTGAAGAATAATGATTATTTGTGTCATTTCAGGCTCCGAGCATCAACATCACCAGAGATGTTGCCATTCGGGGCTTGGTGATGTACCTTGGGGAATCTACAGATCAGCTCTTAAAGGAGTATGATGTAAGTTGAAGCACATGTTAAAAGAGAGAAAAGGGTTGGGGGCAACTTTAAGCCTGAGGATGTTTTGTGAATACGGCCATTGGTTTTCTTGTCCAAAGGTTGGAAGGAAGGAATTTGGGAGATGTTCAATTATAGGACCTTCTCCTGTGGCTGTACAGTCTAAAGTTTCTTGCCCTTTCAGGATGCTGATGGAGATGGTGTGTCGGAGGTCCTTGCTGTACAAACAACAAAAATCTACACGATCAAGAAGGAAACATCAGAGGGTCCCGACGACATCGGTATCGTCATAGAGGGCGTGAAAGTTCTGACTGCTCTGGGTAATTTCCCATGGGCTTGCTCCATGCTAGTTGGGTTGGCATATGCAGTGAATCTTGCCTATCCCAAGGAACTAAGGTACACAGAATTAAAGGCCTTTACATTTTTCTAACCTACCTTGAGTGAACCTGTATTATTTATGCCATTTTCTTTGGTTCTCTTCCTCTCTTTGGTCTCAGGTACACATTCGAAGTCTTCCAGAAACTCTTCCTGGAGCTGGATTGTACAAGGCTGTCTCCAAAAGTGACCAACCTCAAGAATAAGATACTGGTAAGAAAGGTGACCCTTGCGGAGTGAAAGGGAAAAGTCATCGTTTCCTTCAAGTTTTGGTTAAATGTGAGTTTCATTGATCCGGTTACTGTAGTTGTTTCATCTCAGATTTGTCCAAATAGCCATACTTATTTGAGCGGAGAGGCTTCATGGTTTTGAATATTGGCACAGAACAGTTTGTTTATAATGTGCACCTTGTGGGCGGTCAGGTGGCGTAACGGAGATTGCGTTCGTCACCAAACCCCGGAGCGGCTAGATTCGCCTGTTCGAATCCAGCTCACAGCTCCGGGGTTGTCAACAGCTTGGCTGGCCGTTCACACTAATACAATTGGCAGTATTAGAGGGTGGGAGAAGCTGGCGGGGTGGGTCCGGGTCGTTGTAAACTCCTACAGTTCGGTCGGGGCGCCTGCTAAGCGCGGATAGGACTTGAGTGGGATAGTGTGATCCTTCCACACGCTACGCCCTCTCAATGAGAATCCGCGCTGCCAGGTGAAAAGAAGCGGTTGATTGGCTGGACGTGTGTCGGAGGAAGCACGTGATAGCCTCCACTCTCCAAGACCGACTGTGGGGGGTAAGTGCGTAGCGACCAGGAAGGGGATTGGGAATTGGCATAACGACTAACATTGGGATGGGAGAAAAATCGGAGGAAAATGGAGGGGGAAAAAGAATAAAAAAAAAAAAATGTGCACCTTGTGTACACTTTACCTTGCGGGGTGAGGCAAGGTCAAGTGTTGGGGCATTTACAATGTTGTGAGACTGTTGTCCATTTAATTTTAAGCACCCGACATTGGTTTTCTTCCTCTCTTTGGTCTCAGGTACACATTCGAAGTCTTCCAGAAACTCTTCCTGGAGCTGGATTGTACAAGGCTGTCTCCAAAAGTTACCAACCTCAAGAATAAGCTACTGGCTTAAAAGGGTGACCCTTGCAGAGTGAAGGGAAAAGTCACTGTCAAAAATAACATTGTTTCCTTCAAGTTCTGGTTAAATTTGAGTTTCAGTGATCCGGTTACTGTAAGTAGTTGTTTCATCTCAGATTTGTCCAAAATAGTCACTCATTTGAGCGGAGAGGCTTCATGGTTTTGAATATTGGCACAGAACAGTTTGTTTATAATGTGCACCATGTGTACACTTTACCTTGTGGGGTGAGGCAAGGTCAAGTGTTGGGGCATTTACAATGTTGTGAGACTGTTGTCCATTTCATTTTAAGCACCAGACATTGGTTTTCTTCCTCTCTTTGGTCTCAGGTACACATTCGAAGTCTTCCAGAAACTCTTCCTGGAGCTGGATTGGACAAGGCTGTCTCCAAAAGTGACCAACCTCAAGAATAAGCTACTGGCTTAAGAAAGGTCAAGGGTGGGGGTGAGGGGAGGCACGGTCAAGTGGGGGGTGTGGGGTTATGTTGTGCTTAATTTTTATGTTTAAACTTGCAATAAACTTGCAATAAAATGTTTTGATTTTGCATAAATACATGTTTACCTGGTATTCTTTTTAATATGCATGGTAATCTGTTGACCCAATTCAAGTAAACCATGCACCGCAAGAAGACATGATATTGGGTATAGAAATTAAGAAATTATGGGAACAGTGACATTCAGTGTTATTGAAGTCCTATAATGCCAATTAAAACACATTTGCATTATTCATTAGAGCAGGTAAATAAGAATTGCCATGTGTTGTAAATAATGTGTATACACAGTAAATTTCACAGAGTAAATTTTACTCAAACTGAGTACATTTTACTCAAACTGAGTAAAATGTACTCAGTTTGAGAAAAATTTACTCTGCGAAATGTACTGTGTAGTGTTTACTTAAAAAAATTAAGTTAACTAAGGGAAACTTCATATAATTGAATAGATTTTAATCACATAAGTTTAAACTAAATTTAAACCAAAAACTTAAGTGCATGTTTTTTTTTTTTGTATTTTTTTTTTTTATTCTTTTTTAAAACAAACATATAAACAAACATGACAACACACGATAAGATATACAAGCATTAATTGTCAGGGCACATCCAATGAGATCACATTTTGGTTAGTTGTTTTATATAAGATATACCCATAATACCTGTTATCTAAAAAAAAAAACCTACATACATATGCTCAGCTCGAACCCCCCCCTCCCGGACCCCACCTTGAGAAGTACCTCCACTATCCCTCGCACCTAACCAGACACTACCATTATAAGCTAGCTTTTATTCTCTCCACCACTTCTAACCACATTGACATTTTGGATTCATTGAGACCCAGAATTCTTGCTGTAGATATTTCATGGTAAATTACATCGAGATATGTAAGAAACCAAACTTTACGGCACATTTTTTCCGGTTGAAACCAGCGTGATGCGATCAGCTTTTTGGCTACTGTGATACCCGATAAAACCAATCTCTTTAGCTGTGGATTCACTGCAAACTCAAAAACATCATTCAACAGCAATACCGAGGGGTGTACAGGTATATTCCAAGATACGAGTTTTGATATTTGTTGGGTCACATCTTTCCAGAATGCCTTAACTGGTGAGCAGTCCCAATACATGTGCATAAATGTCCCTTCGTCCCCATTTGTACATTGGGTGCATTTGGAATCTTGTTTGAGCCCCATTCGGCACAGTCTTATAGGAGTCAAGTATGTCCTGTGAATATAGTTAAGATTGATTTGTTGATGATCCGGGTTCCTTGATGTAAGTCGGACATTTGCCCAGGCTCCTTGCCAATCAAAGTCATTTTCCAGGTCTGGTATATCCCTCCTCCAGACAGAGTCAAGTTGGAGGGTTTCATACGAGGACGTTAGTAATTGATGATAAAATTCTGAAACAAAACCTCTCGATGTCTCTCTTGAGTAGAAGAATTTGTGGTATCTGTGGTGTTCAATTGGTCTGTCTAATGGAACACCGTGAGACTTCAAACATAGCTCTAACTGTTTGTGAAAAAGCCATGTGGACTTGGTGAGATTAAATTTTTTGCGTATTTCTTTATCACTACAAAAACCCTGTTTGTTAAAAATATCCCCTAATGAGTGTATGCCTTGCTCTTCCCATATAGGGAATCTTATAGGTCGTTTTCCAATTAAGAGAGCATTGTTATTGAATAAGGGAGTAGTGCATGTTATTAATAATAACAGTTAAAATGTGTTGGATTTAGTAATAACATGCCAAATCATGAGTTAATATAGCCCAATTTCTTTTTGCAAGTACAACTCAATTTCACAAGGGAAATTGATTTTAATTTACTTAAAATGTTGGGCTATATTAACTCATGATTTGGCATGTTATTACTAAATCCAACACATTTTAACTGTTATTATTATTAACATGCACTTGAAGTTTTTGGTTTAAATTCAGTTCACTTATTCAATCAATTTTAATCAAATGTATGTGATTAAAATCTATTCAATTATATGACGTGTCCCTTTGTTGCCTTAATTTTTTAAAGTAAACACTAGTCACATTATTTACAGTGTACTAGGACTGCACATCCCATTATGCCGTTTCTTTTTTACCTTAAAAATTGTTCTCCGTCTCCAGTACACTTTTATAACACCTCACAGTTGAACAATTTAAGGATGCATTGCCCAGGATTAACAATGTGCAAAAATACAATTACCATAGTGCAATGCCCATACTACTGTCTGCCAGGCTGATGTGCTTAACACTCTTTCAGCAGGTAGACTAACTCAGCAGTGAGCAGAAAGCAGTGGTGTGATTTCTATATGAACAATAAAAAATAGCCTTTCACAAACGGGTCTTTCATAACTGCTTACAATTGTAAGGAAGACATTTAAACTATTATTGGCAGTCATATATAAATAGAAAATGGGGGACCCTGATGTAAACAAGACAAACGTCTTTCTCTGGTCTGCATCCCCTTAACAATTGTGTGTATTGAGCTGTACTGTACCCATTCTACAATCTGTTAAATAAAGTTCTCATTCATTAATTCATTCATTCATAGGCTGCTGTAAACTAAACACCACTCTCACGGACATAACACCTCACTGAGTGATTTAACTCATATGTCTTACTTTCAGGTTTTTCCGATAGCGTTTGTTATTGATTTTGAACGGGTAGACTTGTTAGCCAGCGGAGTGTGAAAAAAAAAAGCTGCTATATGTTGCTCACCAGTCTTGCTGCCGCTGGCCGGGTTAGCTACAGCTGAATCCGGGGAGGCAGCCGCAAACGTAGTATCCACACCATGTCGCCTGTTTATGTCCATCACTAAGTTTGTCGTACTACTTGTGTACTTTATAGGGGCACGGCATCGTTCGCAAATTGCTTGCGATTTGTCAAGTTGTCCGTCTTTCTTGAAAAATCCGAAGTATTGCCAAACATTTGATTTGTATGTAGTGTACTTTTCAGTGCGCTGTGTCTCTTTCTCCTCGACTTCCCTGTTTGTTGATAACTGTGACACGGCTCTCGCCTTCCGTAGTAGCAAAGCAAAGATAGTCTCTGCTGTGTGCAGTGCACTGCTGACAGAAGTGGATGAGAGGAAATTATATGACTGCATCTCCATCACTGAGGCCGATGCGATGCGCATCTCGATACGTTGCCAACGATACGATACATTAACGATACATTTGAAGCACCGGGCGATGCGATTCACCCCTGTTGAGCTACAGTTCGATACGATTTGATTCAACATAATGCGATTCAGGGTTTTGACCGATGCAAAGGCGCTACAACAGATGCATCGCGAGTTCAACCTGAATTGTAGCCGATGCGCACTTTTTCCACCGATGCACTCTCATCTTGAACGTTTATGCCGGTGCACCGATGCGAATCGGTGAATCTTAACATCACTAGTGTGTATGTGTGTGCGCTGGGCTGCGTCGCAGAATAATGTGGTGTGTGTGTGTATGTGTGTGCGCTGGGCTGGGCTGCTTCGCAGAATAATGTGGTGTGTGTGTGTGCGCTGGGCTGGGCTGGGCTGCTTCGCAGAATAATGTGGTGTGTGTGTATGTGGGCTGGGCTGCTTCGCAGAATAATGTGGTGTGTGTGTATGTGGGCTGGGCTGCTTCGCAGAATAATGTGGTGTGTGTGTATGTGTGCTGGGCTGCTTCGCAGAATAATGTGGTGTGTGTGTATGTGTGCTGGGCTGCTTCACAGAATAATGTGGTGTGTGTGTATGTGGGCTGGGCTGCTTCGCAGAATAATGTGGTGTGTGTGTATGTGTGCTGGGCTGCTTCGCAGAATAATGTGGTGTGTGTGTATGTGTGCTGGGCTGCTTCACAGAATAATGTGGTGTGTGTGTATGTGGGCTGGGCTGCTTCGCAGAATAATGTGGTGTGTGTGTATGTGTGCTGGGCTGCTTCGCAGAATAATGTGGTGTGTGTGTATGTGTGCTGGGCTGCTTCACAGAATAATGTGGTGTGTGTGTATGTGTGCTGGGCTGCTTCGCAGAATAATGTGGTGTGTGTGTGTGTGTGCTGGGCTGCTTCACAGAATAATGTGGTGTGTGTGTGTGTGCACTGTAGAGTTGTCCCCAAAGCCTGTTTTTGGGATTCTATATATCCAATAGACGAGCGCCCTTTTCGATCGTGTGACATTGTTCAGAAAGTTTGGTGCACTTGACAAATTGCAGTGTGAAAGCAAACCGAACCAAATGAAGAATGCAACAATGTTGCAACTTCACCCCCCCCCCGAATCGCACCGAGTCCACCAAACTATATGTGAAAGCGACCTAAGGCTGTACTAGATTGAGATTTATGTTGTTTTATGATGGTGGCTTCCTTTAAGGAGGAACACAGTACATGGCTCCAAGTCTGAGTGAACAAGATCATTGGTGTGGGCATAAAAAGATGAGGGGGAGGAGCAGTTCACCAACTTCCAATATAGAGGGTGACCTACAGCAGCCCCTCGTCTCACATGTGACAAGGTGCAGGTGATTCATTTAACTAAAGACAAGGAGAGAGAAACAAAGCTTGCATACCCGTTTCTGCTCTGGTTGGAGAGCAGGTCTTCCATGAACAGAATGCTGGCTTTCTTCTGCTTGCGGTTCACACGTTTGACCTGCAGAGCACCAAGGTAACATATTTAAAGGAATAGTTCACACGTTTGACCTGCAGAGCACCACAGTAACATATTTAAAGGAATAGTTCACACGTTTGACCTGCAGAGCACCACAGTAACATATTTAAAGGAATAGTTCACACGTTTGACCTGCAGAGCACCACAGTAACATATTTAAAGGAATAGTTCACACGTTTGACCTGCAGAGCACCACAGTAACATATTTAAAGGAATAGTTCACACGTTTGACCTGCAGAGCACCACAGTAACATATTTAAAGGAATAGTTCACACGTTTGACCTGCAGAGCACCACAGTAACATATTTAAAGGAATAGTTCACACGTTTGACCTGCAGAGCACCACAGTAACATATTTAAAGGAATAGTTCACACGTTTGACCTGCAGAGCACCACAGTAACATATTTAAAGGAATAGTTCACACGTTTGACCTGCAGAGCGCCACAGTAACATATTTAAAGGAATAGTTCACACGTTTGACCTGTAGAGCGCCACAGTAACATATTTAAAGGAATAGTTCACACGTTCGACCTTCAGAGCACCACAGTAACATATTTAAAGGAATAGTTCACTTTTGACCTGCATAGCGCCACAGTAACATAGTGTAATGGAAATGTTATCCATGTCCAATCCATCTGTGTTAAAGGTCCCATGTTTTGCTATTCCTTTCACTATTTGGGCAATTTTACACAATTCATGAGTCTATGGAACACATCTGTAAGGTTTTTTTCACAAAAATTCATTGTTTTGTATTTCTAATCAAGTACTCTAAAGCAGCATTTTTCCACTTCAAGATTTCAAGTTGTTTTGGGCTGGGCTCCGCCCATAAGCGCTTTGAGTGACAGTCACCCACACAGCGTGATACATACGAGAGAGAGAACGAGCGAGCAAGAGAGAGAGGATAGATCGCTCCGTGCGCGCGTGTGAGCAGCTCCTCGCGATTGTGTGTAAAATGCAGGTGGAGAGAGAGAAAGAATAGATCGCGCCAGTGCGCTGTGTGAGCGGCTCCTCGCGATTGTGTGTAAAATGCAGGTGGAGAGAGGAAGAGAGAGAGGATAGATCGCCTCGTGCGCATGTGTGAGCGGCTCCTCGCAATTGTGTGCAAAATGCAGGTGAAGAGAGGGAGAGAGAGAGAGAGGGAGAGTCAGGGACAGGGAGACCGCTTACGCATTATTCCCACTGCTCCGTTGTTGAGCGAATTGTTGATTGTGGGCGGTGACTACAACCAGATCAGCGCCTTGCTACGTAGGATAGCGAGCAGGGGTCGAAATTAACAGGGGCTTGGGATGTCCTCAAATTTACCAAATGCCCTCGAAAATCAGTTAAGGGGGGCAAAAAAAGCCCCAGACAGTTTACCAATTATATATATATATACAGGGAACAAAATAAGCACCTGCAAAGCTCCAATGGCGGGCAGATTTGAACAAAATAGTCATGTAAATTAAAGGACAGTCGCCTTTTTTGCAGCCCTCAATCTCTCCTTGTTTACACTGCTTGCACTGTAAACGTTATGCCCGATTAGCTAACGTTAGCTTAATAACGTTAATGGGTTATAAATATGTGGAACCATATGGAAGGAGTAAGCCGGCCGATAAAAAGAAAACCCACCGCGGCTTTCTCAGACGAAAAGGATGAGTGGGACCACCTGACAAAAGAACGTTTCCAGAGCAGTGGAAGTTTGAAGATAGTTTCAAGAGACTGGCTAGGCTACAGTATGATGCGGGGGCTGTAGACAGTGGTGAGTTGTTAACTTGTTCCGTAAGTATGTAAAAAAGAAAAACAGAAACACCACGTTTGTCGTTGTCGTGTTACTTCACAGTACAAATACGTGAGTCCGCTGCTGTGGTTGTGACGAGTATCCTTTATTAGCTTAACTCCGTAGCAACATCACACAGGTGTATCTCTATCGCCCCTCCCGTACCTGCCCCTTGACCCCGAGTACGGTGGCCTGTACACTCTGTTGTATAACGCAAACACATTAACATAACACCACAGTCATCTGTAGTAAATCAATGAGATTGTGGACTGTGATGAGGACATGATTGAGAGGAGGTTTAAGTTAGGTTTACAAAACCTTCACATTTTATTATGTTCTGTTAAATCCTGCAAAGAGGCTAGAGTGAGGAGTCTGATGATTAGGTTAGGTTACAAATAAACTTAAGATTGACTTGTATTGATTAATCAATCATCAATCAATATATTAAAATAATTTGCTTAAAATGTTACTCTGGCCTCTTATTTAAGTGTGTATTCTTTATCTACTTGAACGTAATACCTTATCTACCTGAAATGTACTGAAATGTTTTATATATATGCAACACAAATTAGTTTTAGAATTTTTGGCTGGTAAAAAATCTGCCTGGCTGGTAGTGTGCAAGGAGCAGTTTGCGTGGATGTTTTTGTCGGCAGGACGAAGACTGTAAAGAAATACAGCGCTTTGCACCACCAGGACAGCCTTAGCCACAAAATGGTTGTATTTTTTTAAATGATAAGGATGTTTAATAACCTTTTTCATCATAAAAGTTCAGTGCCCCCGAAATACAAAAAAAGCCCCCGAAAATTAATTAACACTTTAATCGCCGATGACGTGTTTAGACGTCATTCCTAGCCATGCTCATTCTGCCGAAGACGCCGTAACTCGTCTTTGATATCAATATTTCAAAAATCTGTGATCGAAATCATATTTTCCCTCCGGGGCCCTGAGATATACTGCAAAGCTCCACTCAACTCTCTAGCGGTTCAAGAGCGCCATCTGGTGGCCGATCGGCAGATCGCCAACAGGAAATGACTCGTCGAACCGGAAGTGCTCATCCATATGTCGTCCGGGCACTCGCTATCGTTAGAGACTCCGTCTTGACACAGTGAACATCGATCGGTGCAAATAACTCGAAAAAACAACATGATTTGGACGTATATAATATTATACAACCTGGAAATGGATCGGGCATTTCTCCATCCCATAATAGAAAAAATTCTGTTCCACGCTCATCTGCCAGCGGCGCGAGGAAGCCACGGTGAGTTGCAGCGTTATATTCTAACGTGTTCCATATAAACTGCTATGATGATCATATGACCACACTGGATGAATCATCTAACGCTGCCCACGGAATTATAAACGACCCCCCGCCCATCCGGTCAGATGATGCGTAGTAACTTCTAGAAGTACCTCCAGTTGAAATTTATTATCTGGCACAGATCGCTATCAAACTGTATTTCATCATGCATATAATGCATTTGGGGCTTTAAATCACGTTCTGAAGAAAGCTGCAGAAAACGATAAAAACATACTTATACTTTAGACCATATTTTAGTATGAATATGTGAATGAAAAAGTATATCGTTGCTACACCCTGAACAATGGATATAGGACATTGAATGGGCCATAATAATGGCAATTTAGCAATAGAATTTAAAAAGTTATAGCCCTGCAAAGAAGGGGAACTTCTCCATAGACAAATAGAGCTGGCTAGGGATGGTAAATTATGAATTTGAACCATGGCGATCAAAGTGTTAAGGGGGGCAAAAAAAGCCCAGAAAAAAAAAAGTTTATTTCTAACCCTGATAGCGAGTCAATTCTGAATGGCTTGGTTCAGTGGGGGAGGTTCTTGTCTGAGCTGAACTGAAGAAACGGGAGCAGCTAGAGATTTCACATCAAATCAGTGTTGGTACAACCCCACATTGCTAGAAAACAATGCTAAACACTGGAAAAGGCTTGGTACAACCCCACATTGCTAGAAAACAATGCTAAACACTGGAAAAGGCTATTTATAAGACAGGGGACCTTTAAATCTCTGTACAGCTTGACTAGTTTAATACGACCAACTAGTAAACTAGTCTGACTACAGCAGACACTAGGCTACAGTTCTGACTGTCTCTTTAACGACAAATCAAGGTTAGGAGCATCTGGTGTGAAAGACATAACAATAACACGCCTAGCCAAGGCTCGTTTATTCATTTCTCCCCTTCGGGCAGATTTTGTTGACTATTTCTGTCATATCTAATGTACGTCATTTCAATTATGGAAAAAATAGTCTATGAACAGGTCGAAAAGTACCTTGCGGGGAAAAGAATCTAATCTACAAATTCCAATCTGGATTCAGAACATCCCACTCCACTGACACATGCCTTCTCTAGGTGTCCTTGTTTTTGTGATAATTGAATAGTTCACACTTTTGACCTGCAGAGCGCCACAGTAACATATTTAAAGGAATAGTTCACATGTTTCACCTGCAGAGCACCACAGTAACATATTTAAAGGAATAGTTCACACTTTTGACCTGCAGAGCGCCACAGTAACATATTTAAAGGAATAGTTCACACTTTCGACCTGCAGAGCGCGACAGTAACATATTTAAAGGAATAGTTCACATGTTTCACCTGCAGAGCACCACAGTAACATATTTAAAGGAATAGTTCACACATTTCACCTGCAGAGCGCCACAGTAACATATTTAAAGGAATAGTTCACACTTTCAACCTGCAGAGCGCCACAGTAACAATTGTATTTCCTACTCACCAGTGATGTTGTCCACAGATAAAGAGTCCTTTCTCAGCACGATCCATGATGTTCTTCATACTAGACACTCGCAGCTCAACTTAGCTAGCCACTAAACTAATGCAGTCAATGGGGGGAAACTCCAGTAAGCTGACCAAAACTAACTGAAATGTGGTTTGTGTGCAGTGGAGCAGGTTTCATTTAGTTTCAGTCAACTTGTACAGACAGGAGCCTGTCCCCATTGACTTTGCATTAGTTTGTGGCTAACCAATATACCCATCTATCGATATCTGTCCAAATATACCTGCATATAATTATTCTATATAACTACTTATACACCTGCATATAACTCTATATGATAGCATGTACAATAATTCTGTATATATTTATTCTTACTATATCCACATCTGTCTGTACATACCTGCATATAATCATTTTTGTATGATACTATATCTGTAGTTATACATATCCCACAAAATACAACAACTCTGTACATACATCTGATTAGCACCATGATTACTCAGTAGTCCTAATTTATATCCAGTTTAATCACCTGTACATTGTATATTGCTATTTCACTTTACTGTTTTGCACTTTGGTTAGATGCCAAACTTATTTGAATTGTACTGTAGTGTTGTGCTGTATGATGACAATACAATTGAATCTAATCCAAGCTAAACGGAGCTGCACGTATCCAGTATGAAAAACGGCATGGATTGTGCTTTGAAAGGATTTGATTAGATACAAAAAAAGTATCTTTAATTCGAACATGTAAATACAAACTAGGGATGTCCGATATTATCGGCCTACCGATATTATCGGCTGATATCTGCATTAAAATGTGATATCGGAAAATATCGGTATCGGTATTTCTTTTTTACATAATAACCTTTATTTACCCAGGCAAGCAAGTAAGAACAAATTCTGATTTTATTTATTGTCAAAAGTATGCATACTGTTGTGTTAATTCCACAACAAGAGATATGTAATGTTAATTACCTGAAATTATTCCGTTTTTTGGGGGGGTAAACCCTGCATATATCGGTATCGGTTGATATCGGTATCGGAAATTAAGAGTTGGACAATATCGGTATAGGTAAAAAAGCCAATATCGAGCATCCCTAATACAAACAATATAAAACAAAAACAAATCATTGATCTCTAGCAATGAAATGGAAAAAAATATTATAATAAAACAAAACAAAAAAAGAGAACATAAGGATTGGACAAAGGATTCTTACCAATCGACAAAGTAGGAAATAGTCAGAGATGTATGTGTAAGTTACAGTATGAGACACACACTCAGTCAACATGTATGTGTAAGTTACAGTATGAGACCGACACGCTCAGTCAACATGTATGTGTAAGTTACAGTATGAGACCGACACTCAGTCAACATGTATGTGTAAGTTACAGTATGAGACCGACACACTCAGTCAACATGTATGTGTAAGTTACAGTATGAGACCGACACTCAGTCAACCAAAATATCTCCACTTACCACTGCAGGCCAAAAGGGATACATTCTAAACTTGCACCAGACACACATCCCTTCTGTAATGGAGGGCGGCTCTGAAGGACCTAAAAGAAATAAGAAATACATTCTCAAATATAACTCTCAAATCTGCAGGTTTCAACAAGTTAATTAAAAGATACCTTTTAAGACCTTTTTAATCAAATAAAAACCTAAGACACTGAACTAGCGGCTGGATCTAATAACACCGTTGATTGTCAGTGAGTTGCTTCTGGTCAACGTGCAAAAAACTGATTCTTTTTTCATCCGTACATTTCCGTTTTGAATATGAATATAGTTTGGGTGCTTCCGAGTAATTCCAGGGAAAATACGCGAAAATAGCGTTTTAGTGGAATCCACTTATCAGGTTGTCATTTTTCACCTGATTATCGAATCTTCCTGAAATCAACGCTAGATTATCATTATTATGTCTCCTCGTGCATACATGAAATGGTCCCCGGAGCGCGGCACTCCCCCCCCCCCCTCCTGCACCCAACGGTAAACAGCCACACACAGTCAGCTTCAATCGCGGGAGAGAAAAATATCAGATAAACGCAAGATTGGATATATAGAGTCCTTACCTGGTCTCTGATGTAATGCAAAAAATCCAATTATCTGATCGCCATTCCAGTTATCCACAGCGATATACATTATACATACGTTTAAGCAGCAAAATCCTGTATTAGCTACTACAGACAGACCAACAGATCAATGCAATTTTTAACAAAGTGCAGCAATTTTAGGAATAATATATATATATAGTAGGGCTGTCTTAAATACTTCGAAGCTTCTTTATTTCTTTTGCCTCCATTCCAATTAAAACGAAAGTAAGCGGCGCCTCAACTCCACCTCTCTACAACAAGCACATGGAGATTATCTGTGTTGAAAACAACAAGGACATGTGCAGCAGACATGTCGACGAAGAAATCATCAGACGTGTGGTTACACTTTAAAATATGCAAACACAATGCCCAAAAAGCAGAGTGCCAGATATGCCAGAAGAAAATGGCATATCACAACTCTACAACAACTTTGTCAAATCACCTAAAAAACGTAAGTATCGTTGTACACGACGGCGATGCCACACAAAACATTAATAAGGCTATGCCTATGCTGCTATGACTAATGTGTTACCAAGTTGGCTAATTTAATTGTAATCATCTGCTTTTGTAGGTGCATTGTCTGATATAATTATAAATTATAAATTAAATATAATATAATTGTTTGCTTGATAGACGAAGGTTGCAACATAATTATGTAATGTCATTAGGGATGGGTACCGAATTCGGTACTTTTGAGGCACCGAACCGAAACACGTCGGTACTACCGAGTATCGAATCAAGTGAGAAACCGATTTTTTTTTTTTTTTTTTTTTTTTTACTTTTTTCTTTTCATGACAACGTTCACACGCACAATATTATATGCTTACCTAGGATTTGACTTGATTCAACAACAAAGCAGTTGGAGCAATGACAAGCCGAAAACTGTCGAAATTGTAGTTATTTGAAGTTTGGATTTTTTTTTTTACGACTGAGGTAGGTAAATTAAATTTCTTGAGACTAAAGTACCGAAAAAAGGTACCGTTGGGTACCGGTATCGATTCACAGGTACCGGTATCGGTATCGGTTCAAATGTGAAAGGTACCCATCCCTAAATGTCATGTCGTTGGCTGTGAGAGCAGCCCCACTGCACCCAGGCAGCGCAGCCGAGTGAAACCTTGTTGGCTGCGTCACAGTCACGAAAGGGGCTACTTAATTAATTAATCCAATCCACTTTATTTATAGAGCACATTTAAAAACAACAAAGTTTACGAAAGTGCTGTACAAGTGCCACAACATAAGATAAAAAAAATATTATAATTAAAGAAAAAAAAAAAAAAATCTAAGCTTCGAATTAAAATCTAAGCTTGGACCTGAAGCTTCGATTGCCAAAAAAAGCTTTGAAGGTCAGCCCTAATATATAGCGCAAAGGACCTTTTGTAAACTCAAACACTTGAGGTAAAAGTAAAACGCAGTACTTTCAACAACAGTTGACCATTGAAAAAATAAAAATCTTGATTGATCTCAATTTCTCTTATTTAATTTTTTTTATGAACAAACCAGACTAAGAAAAAAGTCATTAGCGATTTATTATACTTTATACTTATAGCACATGCATGAGTCTGGTCTCCTTTGAAAGGTAAAATTTTTTCTTTTTTTTTTACTTTTATTTATAGCATTTTCAGCTTTTTCTGGCCACGCAGGGCCGATAGAGGGAGAACGGGAGGAGAGGCAGGGAAGATGCAAATGGTCGCCGGGACTGGGAAATTAACCCGGGACAACCGCTTCGCGACTCAGCGCTCTATGTGGTGTGCTACTGGAGCGCCCGAAAGGTAACATTCTTACACAATAAAGAAAAATCATCATGCGATTAAATGCATAATTTTTTTTTACTTTTAATTCTTTCTGTAGTTAATTAATCGAAATGAATGCGATAAAGTCCCAGCCCTAGTATTAAAACATTCTGCGCCAGGGACTAGTCTGGGCCCGTGGTAGTTAGGCCAAGCATTAAAACATAGGACTTCGTCACCTTGTTTGCAGGGCTATATTATATTCTATATTATAGCTATGGATACAATACTATGGCCCATTTGACATCAAATATCGATCGTTCAATATGTGAAAAAGAATAAATGTGTCCATCCATACGTGTTATACCGTGGTAAATATAAGTATAGTTATAGCGTGGTCTGGGGTAATTCCCCGAAAGGCTGAGTAATAGCCGTATGCGTGTATTCTACTAAAAGCGTTGCCATTTCTTGCCTGGACTAGCTACTATTCTCAAATAAAAAATGTTGATGCTTTGATCATCACCAATGGAATACGTTGTGGACTAACGTTACACACATACGCTCAGATCGCAATGAAGACATGCTTGGATCAACGCAAGATTGATATCATATAGCCCTTACCTTGACTAGGATGTACCCAGTGATTCCACAGATTACTTGTAAAAAATTATCTGATTACTGATTACTCCTTTAAAAAGTAATCTAGTTACTTTACTGATTACTTGATTATCAAAGTAACTTAGTTACTTTCAAAGTAACTGTGTTACGAAGTGGTCGTCGTCCCCCCTGCTGCTGCCACAACATAAGAATGAGAATGAGAACAGTTTTGTTGCTCTCTCTCTACCAAATCCATTCTGAGACAACGGACTCAGTGCGTACTCCACTCTGCAAGTCGCACATAACATCTCTCACTCTCTCTCAAGTAGCCAAATTACACTATAAAATGAACTGGATAGTTGATTTAACTTCATGCTGAAGCCATTCTAAAATCATGTGGCTGTGTGCCTGCGTGCACGAGCACACGTCCCATCTCCGGTCTAGCTGTCTGTACCCATGGCTCTCTTATCATCAGCATTATGAGATAGTATTAGTAACTAAATAGTAATGCACAGCCACTTAGAAAAGTAACTGTAATCAGATTACTGGCTTGTAAAAAGTAAGTAAATTAGATTACTATTTACTGAAAAAGTAATCAGATTAGAGTAACTAGTTACTGGCATCACTGGATGTACCACAAAAATAATATTCCAATTATCTGATCGCCATTCCAAGTATTGATGTCCATCGTGTCGCAAACATAATCCACCACACAACATGCATCGGGAGCATTTGATTCTTCTCAATCCGAGCGTTATAACCGCTCGTCTTGCCCGGAGGAAAATAGCCGACCCGGACCCATATAGTCGACGCAGAGCCCAAGACACAAGGTTTCAAAGGGTGCTCGATACCGCCACCTGGTAGGATGCGGCCGGTATTGTACTTTTGCGATCTCAGACTCATTCCCTATGATAACACCAGGGCCCTCATTTATCAATGGTGCGTACGCACAGATATGTGCGTAAACCGTGCGTACGATAATTTCTAAGCAAAGTGTGGGACTTATCAACTTGAACGTGTGCTTGAGATTGTGTGAATGTGCGTATATCTACGCACGGCTCAAACCGTGCGTACATGGCGCCCAGCGGTAGAATAATAAGACTGCACCACGAGAATAACCCACAGAAACCAAGCAAATCCACGTCTATTCTGTACAGGCTAATTTACATTCAGTTAACTTGAGTATTTCTCACCTTTGTCCATCTGTATTAGGAAACTGGGTAGTTCCTCATCTTCCTCATCCCCTCCTTCCTGTGTGGTGAGGGAGGTCAGGTCATCCTGGCGGCTGAGATCAATCGACAGGTCTGATGACAGTGAGGTCTCGTCTATATGTAGCCTGCCTGGAAGACACAGACACAGATAGATACAGTGCAACACAGACAAGTGGAATTAGCAACACTAGGAAAATATGAAGGAAATCACCATCAATTAAAAAATTGTTTAGTTTATAATATTTTTTCTTTTTAATAAATAAATGTTAAAATAATAGCTCTAGGGGGGGCAGGTGGCGGACGGAGATTATGTACGTTCGAAGATACCTTGCTCCGGTGAGATGGACTCCAGCGACTCAAACCTGGGTCTGACACGTGAGGTCCCTGGACCCCCTTCCTCTGCCACTGGTCCCTTCCTGCCTCTGCAGTGCTTGGCCAGTGGGCCACCATTTGGTCCCTGCAATTGTCTCTTTGGTGCTCTCTTGCTGTCCAGAGTCTTGGCTGCTGCTGTCTGTCTCTGTGGCATCTTGCTGTCCAGAGTCTTGGCTGCTGCTGCTGCCTTTCTCTGTGGCATCTTGCTGTCCAGAGTCTTGGCTGCTGCTGTCTGTCTCTGTGGCATCTTGCTGTCCAGAGTCTTGGCTGCTGCTGTCTGTCTCTGTGGCATCTTGCTGTCCAGAGTCTTGGCCCTGAAAAACACTAGTTAGACACCCCACAAGTTAATATTTGATTTTTCATATTTTTCACCCAAGCCCTCTGGGTATACCAATATTTTATGGCCAGGGAGCCAATTTTACTCAAAACGAATGGTTGGAATAGATTCAGCACCCCTGAAAACCCCTAGTTAGTCACCCCACACATTAATATTTGATTTTTATTTTTTTCATATTTTTCGCCCAAGCCCCCTGGGCTCCTTAACTTTGATTGGCTCTCCAGAATTTTCCCAGAGGATTTGGGTTTGAATAAATTGAGAGGTGTTAGTAGACACCTATAGGAACACTTTGGTGAAGAAAGCTATTGGTAATACATTTTTTCACAGATGGTCCAAACATCTTGCTAACATCTATTATATGGGTAGACTATTTCAATGTCAACTATTTCAATGTTAGCATGGTGTTATTCACCTTCAAAGATGAAAAAAAAATAAACGAATAACAATAAATTATATTCTCCTTTGGTTCATTACAATTTACTCAAGAATAGTAACAGACACAATATTTATGACACTGGGAATACATTCCCTGAGGTGCATAGATGTCCCTAGATACCAAGAACATGCAAGTGGACCTGGAAGAAGTGGAGCAATGTTCCTTTTACTTGGGTATGTATTTTAGGCGAATTTAGAGTCTGGCTTAATAGGTTAAAGTCAACACTTATAAAGTCATAATGTTTACAGCTTAAAGTAAAAATGTCCATACTTGTTTCCATGCAGTCTAAACAGCTGGACGGTTTCCTGCAGTCCACCAAACAGACCGACAGTTCTCTCAAACCAAGGTGTGAGTGGCTATGAGGGGTAGTCATATTCAGACGAATCTTGGGGGGAAAATAAGGAAAGAAATATCAGTACATTTTACATTCATGCAGCTATACAGGCAGCGCTCTTTTCCTAGGCTAACAAATTGGAAAGGAAGGAAAATCCTGACAGGAAGATTTACATAAGAACTGAAAACACATGGGTGTATATATAGACAGATGCACTGCTATAGTTCTGATCTATGAATATAAGCCTATGATATTGCATTTCATTTGATGGCCAACTAACTAAGTATTTTGTATTTTTTTTGTATTTATTTATTAACACAGTTAAACCAAAGTTAAAAAAATACATAATAAGTTATAACCATATTGTGAAGGAGAAGTTAGAAGCCTAGAGGCTTATTGAGAACTAAGACCACGTACATGTCAGAAAGTACACTACATTAAATGAGAATACAACTAAATGCAATATCTATGGACATCTACAGAAGATTGGAAAATAATTGTTTGGTAAACTGCAAATAATACAACTTTACCATGGACTCCTAAGCCAAGCTAAACTATGATAATGTTTGTCAGATAAACAAATGAGAAACACTGCTAAGCTAACATTAGTTCTGGATTTTGCTAATGAAGGGCCAATATCTGAGGCTGCCGCAGCTAATAATAATATAAAAGAACAGCCATGGATGGTCACCACAGATAATTCAACAGTTGGATAACAGATTTCTACCACTACTGAACAAGCCCGGATCACCCTCAGATCCTCCTCACCGCTAGGTAAGGACTGGAGCGCTTTTCAAAACACCAGGCCACAGCAACAGCAAGCAAGCTGGCACTAACGTTACTAGGTCAACAACGTGTGTGTGTCTGTGTGCCCGTCTGCCAGTTCTTCAAGCCAGTGGCCATCAGGCTCCACAACCAGGGGCACAGACTGCTGCCAGCAGCTGGAGAACTAACAGCTGCAGAACTTGAGAACCGTTAGGAATGTGTGACTCTTAACCACTAAACCCTGCATGGACTATAACGCATATTATGCCTGATAGACAGACCATCATCTGCACCTTTGTGTATACTGTTTACTTTTAGTCAAAATTTTATATTGTCTATATTTATTGTAACTTATACTATGACCAATAGGGTATACATCTGGGAATGCAGGTAACTTTCAATCTGATTTCCTGCCATTGTCTAAGGGTGTACCACAGGGTTCGGTATTGGAGCCGGTCCTCTTTACAATCTATATTAATCATATTGTTTCTAGTCTTTCAACACTAGCAGGTTGTCAGGCTCATCTTTATGCGGATGATACTGTTGTCTACTGCAGGGGTTCCCAAAGTCGGGATCGCGACCCCCAGTTGGGTCGCGAGCCGGCGCGCACGGGGGGGGGGGGGGGGGGGTTGCCAGATGATTTGAAGAAGAAAAAATCACAAAAAGATTTTTTTTTTATGCAGTCAGGCCACTGAACTTAGAAGCAGGCCAGGCCAGTGTTTCTAGTTGCACCAGCGCAATAGTTAGATAACCTAGGTGGGGAACAACCAGGAGATCACTGCAACTCACACAAGTTGGAGAACTATCTCTCTCTCTCTCTTGCTCTCACACACACACAAGGGAGCCGCATGTGAGTGTGAACTGCCAATCATTGACACATGCTAGCCTGTAATAATCCCCCCCAGAAAAATCTACTTTGCATTTGATATATTGCAAATATATGCCATCACACACACTGGCATTTAAAGGGTTAGAATTATAAAATGAATATGTGGTGTTATGATCAGGGCTGAAGTTTAATAAGATTGTATTTTTTATCAATTACAAAAAAACTGAAAATCCATAAAAATCTGTGTTGTTGCTAATCATACATATGCTAGCCTGTTTTTTAACAATAATTTGTGATACCATCACAAACACTGGCATTTAAAGGGTACAAATAACCATCAGATATTCATTCAATTTAGTGTCAGAGGTAATATCGTCTATACCGCGGACTATGATTGAATTAGTGAGTCTCACGCTGCTAGTTTGAACTACTTCCATCGCTACCCGCTTTTTAACCTTCTGCCTTAAAGGCTAATAATCCAGTTAACTGTGATATACTCCTCCTGGCTGGCTCGCCAAATTTATGTAGCACTTGTGTTAATAACAGTAACAGCTGTTTGCCACGGGCACAGTTCTAGGTTCGAATGCGACGAGGAGTAATATGCACAATTAAAAGAATAGTAGACCAGAGGCAGAGTTATAACAATAACCGGTGTTTTAATTAAAAGCGCGCTAGATAAACAGTAATAATACATACATACGTAAAGTACAAGTTATGCTTTGAAGTATCCCTTTTAGATTAGGTCAGTAACCTCTCCTTGCGGGAGGGTTAGGTCGATATCAAGGCCTAGGTCGATTGGATCAACACATTGGGGTTCGTTCAGACGTCTCTGAGGTTATCATCGGTAACTCTATATTAGTTTATCAGGGAATGCAAATACCTTATTAGGTGAATTGGCCCGTTAACTCTTTAAACCAGGAAGTGATTCGGCGATAATCGAGGTCTATTATGACATCACCACAACCGGTTCTAGAAGGTTCTATGTTCTAGAAGGTTCTATTATAACATCATACAATGGCAGAATATCTATATCCATATATCCAGTTAAATCAATTCAAATACAAAATACAATATCACAACATAAGGTGAACGGGATTGCCTCCCTTGGAAGTCCTTGTAGTCTCGTTCAGTTCAATCCTACCGGACTAGTGGTGTAGCAATAGTTGAGCACTAGGTGAGCCTCATGGGTATTCACATCAGGCTGCCATTAGTCTTATCAAATGTTCCGGGGTTGGCTCGCCATCGGGTATCTATCCAGCTGAGCACGCTTGGTGAGGGGTGGTCTGGACTGCTCCGGGGTGCTGGAGGAGACTTGCGGCTTCCAGTCGGTTGGTTAGTCCGGTCCGTCTGGGTGATGTTGCGGGTCCAGTGGTTGAGGAGAAAGAGGCTGGCTGCTTGAGAGCTGGCTGAATATATAGGAAACCAAGAGGTTCCGGAATGTTCTATATGACATCATAGGATGACATCACAAAGGTTCCAGAACCTTCAAATCATGACATCATACGCTATATACAGGAAGTGGGACCTCATGGTAAACAGGAACTATTTATGTAACTGATAATTATGAATCTGAACCTGGGGTTACATTCTCCCCTTCTATCCTAATGCACGTCCCTGTGCATATTATCCCAGGACTACATTATCACAATCCTATGGGGTTTTGGGGAGTCTGGGCCTAGAATGTTTTACTGTCTAGAAAGTTCTTACCTACTAACATTAACTATTTATGTTCCTATGCTAGTTATGAATCTGAACCCGAGGTTACACCTGCACTGGCTCCCTATTGCTGCACGTATCCGCTTCAAGGCCCTCGACCTAGCATACCGTGCGGCAAAGGTAACCGCTCCCGCCTACCTCCGGTCAATGGTCTCTAACTACACACCCTCAAGACCCCTACGCTCTGCATCTTCTGGCCGCCTCAAACCTACTCCTATCCAAGCTCCGGGAAGGTCATCAAAGAGAACCCGCCTATTCTCAGTCCTTGCCCCACAATGGTGGAATGAACTACCCACCCCAGTTAGGACAGCCGAATCCCGTCCAATCTTTCGCCGTCGACTAAAGACGCACTTCTTCAACCATTATCTGAAATAATAATAATAATTATTTTTTTAAATCTAACCCTAACTAACCTTACTGTCATGCACTTGTCCTAATAAACTAACCTACACTGTAACACGCAACACTTTGATGAATATTGTTACTCAGCTGATAGAGTTGTACCCTTCCTGATGACCTGTCGTACAGAACTTGTAAGTCGCTTTGGATAAAATCGTTCAGTTAAATGACTAAATGTAAATGTAAATTACATCTTTGTTGGTCTGGAGTGCTGTCACCTACCAAACTCGTTTGAATGATCGGCTTGTGCTTAGGGTGCCTCGAGTTCGGTCTGAGCTTGGAAAGTCTGCCTTCTCCTACGATGCTCCATACACATGGAATACCCTACAACAGACTCTAAAGCTTGGAGCATTCCCGTCATTCATGGAGTTTAAAGGCATTGCACTTGACCTATGTACTGAATCATGTAATTGTTTTTAATCCATCATTGTTTTGTTAACTCGTCATCACTGTAAATGAGGGTAACCTCAGTGCTTTCACGAGTATAAATAAAGGTTTGAAATGAAATACGCAACTCTGTGTATAGTTTATTTATAAAAATGGTATATTCAGTAGGGATGCCCCGATCACGTTTTTTGCCACCGATACCAATCACCGATCGGTGTCTGAGACAGAACTCAGCGACAGCGAGTGAGATCAGTTTTGACGATCGGCGAAAATAAAGCATTATCACCGATCACCGATCGCATATTTATACTGATTATCGGCCGATAACGATCGGTGGCCGATCGATCGGGGCATCCCTAATATTCAGATTACGTTTGTTTATTGCTTATATTTATTGCTCTCCTATTACCCTGACCATACCTGTACCCCCTGCTGCTATGAGACTGAATCTCCCCAAGTAGATCACTAAAGGAATCTCCTGTCCTGTCCAGAGGATAGAATATTGTCTCCTCTGTGTGGAGAGACCCGTTTTCTGCTTTCTCCTCTGCGTTATTTCTAAACATAGCCGCATTTCTGGCAGACGCTCTCTGATTGGCACTGACTGACGCTCTCTGATTGGCCACTGAGGTGTTTGCCCAATCGCGTGACGAGCTGTGTCTTTGCCCATTTCCACGTCAAACAGCCTGCAAACTACCTGGCGTTCTATCGCCATGCTCTAAGACAAACTCTAACCTTAACCTACTTCGAAAGAGTGTTTGCGGACGACTCAGCCCTGCTGGTCTCTGACAAGAACAAGTTACAGGTTGAAAAAACCCTCAGCTCGGAACTAGGCAAAATCTGCATATGGCTCGCTGATAACAAACTATCATTACACATGGGCAAAACAGGTTCAAATAACAAACTCAGCAAGACCGACGGCTTCTCAGTTACAGTGGGTGACAATATTGTCACAAGGAAAGATGAAATTACCTACCTGGGTTCCATCCTAGAGGCTAATCTCTCCTGTGACAAAATGGCATCCAATGTAATAAAAAAAGTCAACCAACGAACTCGATTCTTGTACCGGATCTCCTCTCTGGTAAACAAGAATACCCTGAAGACTCTGGCAGGAGCACTCATTCAAGGGTACTACGACTATGCTTGCACCTCATGGTACCAAAGCACCTCAAAGGCGCTAAAAACAAAATTACAAACATCTCAAAACAAACTGGTCAGACTACTGCTTGACCTTACTCCTAGAAGAACCCACCTCACCCCTGCCCACTTTGACAACCTAGGATGGCTTAGAGTAGACGACAGAGTACAGCAACTTGCAATGGGCCTGGTCTACAAGATACACTACACGACCAAGGTACCCATGTACATGTCAAAATACTTCCCAAAGGTCAGTGAATACCACAATCACAACACCAGAGGGAGCTCCACAAATCATGTTAAACCCAGATTCGGCTCAAACAAGGGACTAAACACGTTTCGCAATTATGCCACATCAATGTGGAACGCCCTACCCAAAGCTGTAAAGGAATGTGAATCACTTTCAAAACCACTCTCAAGGGACACCTACGGGTGACTGCAATTCGAAACTGGCCCCTGTAAATGTCCTAACCCAACCCCCTCCAATGTACAGTAATTTACCTAGTATGGTTGTCAATATTCCAATGTACAGTTTTGCTTGTTTGTACAGTGTCCCCCCCCCCCCCAACCCCCTCCAATGTAAATGACCCAGTATGGTTGTCAATATCCCAATGTACCCAACCCCCCCCCACACAACCTCCTCCAATGTACAGTTTTTACGTCAAATGTATATACTCCCTTTTCTTGACTCTTTTTGTATCACAAACAGTACGGTATTTGCAAATCTGGTATGTCATAAATGTATAGATGTAGCAGTACTGTCTATCTGTATGTCATATATGTCTTGATGAATTGAAAATGGGGAACCTGATGTAAACAAGACGAAAGTCTTTCTCTGGTCTGCATCCCCTTAACAATTGTGTGTATTGAGCTGTACTGTATTGTACCCATTCTGCAATCTGTTAATAAAGTTTTCGATCAATCAATCAATGCCTAAGCTTAAAGGCCAACCTCCAGCTTAAACCCTACTGATCAATTATGGGTAGTTTACATCATTGGTATATAATTTCATTATTTATTTTTTTCCATTTGACACCGGAAATGCCACTCTGAAAGAGTTAAAAAGGTCCACGCACGAATAACATGCACGCGCAAATCAAAAAAGCTTATCAAACGCCGACGTCACAACAGGACACAGGTGCATATTAATGAGCCGAATCTAATGTTGCTTTTCCACTAAAATAAAGTACTCAGTTTGTCTCCGTGTGGGGAGGCGGGGCTGCTGGTGATCAGCATGAGAGCTCCAGAAATGTCACGTGAAAAACTGCAGACCACTGATTGGTCAGAAGAGAGACGCGTCACTGTCTGGAGAGTCTGAACGAAAACAGAACGCTGCCATCTTTAATGTCTCGCGTAGGATGTCTTATGTATGTTTGCAGCACGAAACAAGTGCAATAAAAAAGGATACAGTCACTGTGTATTCTGCCTCATTTATTGATGAAACAAAACCGACATCAACACAATTTGCCACGAGCGGAGAGTTTAGTCTGACAAAAAGATCGCTGATTAGTTACGCTTGTTGTTGGGGTTAGGGACGAGTGGTAACGTTAGTTAGCCTAATGCTAACGTTAGCAGATAGACACGAGAGGCTAGGTAACGTTAAAGCTTGTAGAATAGACACAATGAGGTAACGTTAGCGTTAGCATAATAGACACAACGAGAGTCTGGTTAATGTTGTTATTGATTGAATGAAAACTGTGTTTTACTCTGGCTTGCCAAGCTCATCATAGCCCCTTTCGTGACTGATGCACCGAGTGAATCCACAGTCACTTGCTCCTTAATAGGAAACCAACCTAGATTTACCATGAAGGACTGGTTCTGGCCGAACCGTTCGTTATACAAGTATCACAGAGACATTTCAAATGTACTCACAGTTGCACGAGGGTTTCGGACAGAGATACGGGATGGTTTGAAAGCTCTGCGTTGCTAATAAACATTTTAAATATTTTTTATAAACTGCTCAAAACGGCATTATTTCCGGCGTTGGCTGCCTGGTGTGATCACAGCGCATGCGCATCATGCACCCAACGCCGGAAATAATGCTCCGCCTCCTTGCTACTGCCTGTGACTCACAGAGCCCCCTGGTGACCAACACCTGTTGTGACGACATTACACGCGCACGTTATGAACCATTGATTAAAATATGCACGTGCGTGGTGATTGTGTTGGGCAGACAAAATGTTTTGATAAAAACGCTAAAACTGGGTCAATTTCAATACTTTTTTTTCCAATTCTTCATGAAAGTCACTGTTGGCCTAGTCCACATTGTTTATTGAACAAAAATACAACGTGGAGGTTGACCTTTAACCAGTGTAGAAACAGGCGTCGGCCAATCAGAGAGCATCTTGCCAGAAATGCGGCTAGGTTTAGAAATAACGCATCTCCTCCATCCAACCTCATATAACAGGAACAGTGTATTGCACTACCAAAGCTAACTAGCATGTCCCATATGCTCTGTAAATAACTATGTACAGATACCGAGATGTCACTCCATGTTACCTGTTACCTGTTACTGCACAATGTTGTTTTCTTCTTTTGATTCTATTATATGTACCACTGTATTGCACATCGTTGCGGGCAAGACCACCCGCATTTCATTGTATACCTGTATGCCGTGACAATTAAAACTCTTGACTCTTGACTTGACTTGATCCTAGAAGCATTGATTGATTGATTGATTGAAAAGTGTATTAACAGATTGCAGAATGGGTACAGTACAGTACAGCTCAATACATACAATTGTTAAGGGGATGCAGACCAGATAAAGACTTTCGTCTTGTTTACATCAGGGTCCCCCATTTTCAATTCATCATAACATATATGACATACATGACATACAGATAGACAGTACTGCTACATCTATACATTTATGACATATCAGATTTGCAAATACAGTACTGTTTGTGATACAAAAGTGTCCAGAAAAAGAGTGTATATACATTTGGCGTAGAAACTGTACATTGGAGGAGGTTGGGTGGGTGGGGTGGGGTTGGGTGGGTGGGTGAGGGCTGTACATTGGAGGTGGGGGGGGGGGGGGTTGGGTAGGGGACACACACACATTTTACACTGTACATTGGAATACTGACAAAGCCTTACTTGGTCATTTACTGTACAACTAGGTTAGGACATTTGTGGGGGCCAGTTTCGAATTGCAGTCTCACGTAGGTGTTTTTTGAGAGTGTTTTTGAAAGTGGGTAGTGATTCACATTCCTTTACAGCTTTAGGTAGGGCGTTCCACATTGATGTGGCATAATTGCGAAACGTGTTTAGTCCCTTGTTTGAGCCGAATCTGGGTTTTACATGATTTGTGGAGCTCCCTCTGGTGTTGTGATCGTGGTATTCACTGACCTTTGGGAAGTATTTTGACATGTACATGGGTACCTTGGTCGCGTAGTGTATCTTGTAGACCAGGCCCATTGCAAGTTGCTGTTGTGAGGTTTTGTCCGCTGCTCACCAACTTTCTCTGTCTTCTTTAAGCCTACTGTTAGGAATTCCCTACTCACTCTCTCTAGCCCCCACCCTCTCGTTCTTTACTCTCGTTTACTCTCAGTGGCCACACCTGGACTATTATCAATTACCTCTCGCACCTGTGGTGGCAGGCTAATTAGTTCCCCTGTGGGCTTTAAATACCAGGGCTCTTCCCCTCGTTTCGGCATGGGGTCGTGTTGTATTCATGCTGAGTCATATTCTCTAACATCTAGACTCTTTCGGGAGATCCTCTGGTCTACCAATGCTGTATATGGATTTCTCCAGCCTTGAGATGTTTTGCTCCAGCCTTCGTCTGCTGTCGCCGTAGCCTGTGGAGGAGACTGTTCTGCGCTCCCTGTAACTTCCACGGGAGGCACCCCAGCGTTCCACTGCAGACCCCAGCGCAGCTGTTCGTCCTGACGCACATCTAGACCAACGCGCATCTTCCGGACCCTCGGGCTTGGCACGCTCTCCAGTCACCAGCGCGCAACGCGCATCTGCAAGGGCTTGGCACGCTCTCCAGTCACCAGCGCGCAACGCGCATCTTCAAGGGCTTGGCACGCTCTCCAGTCTCCAGCGCGCAACGCGCATCTTCAAGGGCTTGGCACGCTCTCCAGTCTCCAGCGCGCAACGCGCATCTTCAAGGGCTTGGCACGCTCTCCAGTCTCCAGCGCGCAACGCGCATCTTCCAAAGATCCTCGTGCTTGGCACACTCCTCCTCGCAGACGCACCCCGATGCGTCTCTCGGTTCCGACGTGCACACCAAGGTGTGGCGCGCCACTCTGTTCCTCGGCTCCGACAGCGGCTACCCGGTGGACGACACCCTCGCCACCGCCGCTGTTCCAGCACCCTGTTCCTTGGCTCCGACAGTCGGCTACCCGGTGGACGACACCCTCGCCACCGCCGCTGTTCCAGCACCCTGTTCCTTGGCTCCGACAGTCGGCTACCCGGTGGACGACACCCTCGCCACCGCCACTGTTCCAGCACTCTGTTCCTCGGCTCCGACAGCGGCTACCCGGTGGACGACACCCTCGCCACCGCCACTGTTCCAGCACTCTGTTCCTCGGCTCCGACAGTCGGCTACCCGGTGGACGACACCCTCGCCACCGCCACTGTTCCAGCACTCTGTTCCTCGGCTCGGACAGCCAGCCACCCGGTGGCGATGCCCTCGCCCCGCTGCTGTCCCTGTACCATTACGCATACGCCTGGGTGAGTTTTGATTGTGATGTCACTCACCCAGCGTAATGCCCCTTGCCCCCTTCCCGCTGCGTTTCCTTTACCATTACGCATACGCCTGGGTGAGTTTTGATTGTGATGTCACTCTCCCAGCGTAATGCCCCTTGCCCCCTTCCCGCTGCGTTTCCTGTACCATTACGCATACGCCTGGGTGAGTTTTGATTGTGATGTCACTCTCCCAGCGTAATGCCCCTTGCCCCCTTCCCGCTGCGTTTCCTGTACCATTACGCATACGCCTGGGTGAGTTTTGATTGTGATGTCACTCTCCCAGCGTAATGCCTCTTGCCCCCGTCTCGCTGCTGTTCCTGTACCATTACGCATACGCCTGGGTGAGTTTTGATTGTGATGTCACTCACCCAGCGTATTGCCTCCGTTAGTTCTCACTTAGTTAGTAGTTTGGACATTTCATCTCCCACTCTGTTTTTGTTCTCACTTAGATAGTATTTTTGGACATTACATCTCCCCCTGTGTGTTTGTCACACGAAGATATTATTACTTTGTTACCTTGTTTATTTGGACTGTTCTGCATCTGCTCTGTTTGTTCCCTTTTGAATATTAACCCTCTCCTCTGTTCTGCAGAGCGGCCCAGATGTTTTCCCACCAGTCCCCAGTTCCTCCCTGTTCCCCAGCCCGCCTCCGCGGGCCTCAGTCCCCTCTGTTCCCTAGTTCTCCCCTTTCTAGTTCCACCTAGTTCCTGGTCCCAAGTTCTCCCCTTCTAGTTCCACCTAGTTCCTTGTCCCTAGTTCTCCTAGTCCCCAGTTCTCCTGTTCCCTAGCTCTCCTTGTCCCGACTTCTCCTAGTCTCTAGTTCCTCTGTTCCTTTAACCTTCCCCTAGTGTTCCTTTAACTTTCCCCTAGCGTTCATTAACCTTCCCTTAGTGTTCCCTTTTCCTGCCCGCCTCTTAAAGGCACCTAGTTTTTCCCCTCTTGTTATATTCCTGTATTTGTGTTCTCCCTTAAAGGGACAGTGCCCTTTTTCCCTGTCTCTCAATAAATATCTGTTTCTTGGCAAACCATCATACCTGTCTTGTGTTGTGCGATTGGGGTCGGTTACAAACCATAACAGTACGACCCCACCAAATCGACGACCCCAGCCAGCACAGACTGTGTATGTTGAGTTTGCCTTTTTTTCTTGTTCCCTCTAGTTCCCCTCTAGCTCCCCTGTTAGCTCCCCTGTTAGCCCTGTTGGCTTCCCTGTTAGCCCAGTTTAGCTCCCCTGTTAGCCTGTTAGCTCCCCTGTTAGCCCTGTTGGCTTCCCTGTTAGCCCTGTTTGACCCCCCTGCAGCTTGTTAGGCCTCTACTACCAGCATGGCCCCTGTCAGCTAGCCTTGCCCTGGCAGCTAACCCAGTCCCTCAGCAGAGCCCCAGTCTGCTAGCTTAGCCCCGGCTGCTAGCACAGCCTCTATGTTTTATGCAGCCCTTGCTGCTGGCATGGGCCCTGTAGCTAGCCATGCCAGGCAGCTAACCTAATTCCCTCTGCATGGCCCCGGTCTGCTAGCTTGGCCCCGGCTGTTAGCTCAGCCTCTATGTTAATGCAGCCTTGCAGCTGGCATAGGCCCTGTAGCTAGCCAGGCCCAAGCAGCTAACCCGGTCCCTCTGCATGGCCTCCACTTTTTTGTGTAGTTTCCCCACTGCTAGGACTGCCCTTTCAGCTAGCAAGGTCAGTTTATCTCCCACTGCTAGGACTGCCCTTTCAGCTAGCAAGGTCAGTATTCCCACTGCTAGGACTGCCCTTTCAGCTAGCAAGGTCAGTTTCCCCACTGCTAGGACTGCCCTTTCAGCTAGCATGGTCAGTTTATCCCCACTGCTAGGACTGCCCTTTCAGCTAGCAAGGTCAGTTTATCTCCCACTGCTAGGACTGCCTTTTCAGCTAGCAAGGTCAGTTTATCCCACTGCTAGGACTGCCCTTTCAGCTGGCAAGGTCAGTATTCCCACTGCTAGGACTGCCCTTTCAGCTAGCAAGGTCAGTTTATCTCACACAGCTAGGACTGTCCTTCCAGCTAGCTTGTTCTCTCATGCTGGTCCAGCCCTGTCTGCCAGCCTAGCTCCGGCAGCTAGCGCAGCCTCTATGTTAATGTAGCAGTACAGCTGGCATAGGCCCTGTAGCTATCAGTGCCTTGGCAGCTACCCTTTCCCCCTGCTAGCCTAGCTCGGCAGCTAGCGCAGCCTCTATGTTGATGTAGCAGTACAGCTAGCATAGGCCCTGTAGCTATCAGTGCCCTGGCAGCTACCCTTTCCCTCTGCTAGCCTAGCTCGGCAGCTTGCACAGCCTCTATGTTGATGTAGCAGTACAGCTAGCATAGGCCCTGTAGTTATCAGTGCCCTGGCAGCTAACTTTCCCTCTGCTAGCCCTTTCCCGGTGCTACCATGGTTACCCCTTAGCTACCCTGCTTGCCCCTCAGTTCCTCTAAACCAGTTCTCTAGACCGGTTCTCTAGGCCAGTTCTCTTGGCCAGTTCTCTAGGCCAGTTCTCTAGACCAGTTCCTCTAGACTAGTTCTCTGGACCCAGTTCCTCCTGACCCGGTTCCTCTAGGCCCGGTTTCCTCTAGGCCAGTTCCTCCAGTTACCCCTCGGCGGCCCTGTTTTCTTTTGCTAGCCCCACTCTTGTGGTGGCTTCCCCTGCTGGCTTGGCCAGTACCTTTTGTTTTTGTCTTGTTTTGCCCCCTGCCACTCTGTCTGTATTTGTTTTGGGTCGCCAGGTGGCTCCCGTTGAGGGGGGGGTACTGTGAGGTTTTGTCCGCTGCTCACCAACTTTCTCTGTCTTCTTTAAGCCTACTGTTAGGAATTCCCTACTCACTCTCTCTAGCCCCCACCCTCTCGTTCTTTACTCTCGTTTACTCTCAGTGGCCACACCTGGACTATTATCAATTACCTCTCGCACCTGTGGTGGCAGGCTAATTAGTTCCCCTGTGGGCTTTAAATACCAGGGCTCTTCCCCTCGTTTCGGCGTGGGGTCGTGTTGTATTCATGCTGAGTCATATTCTCTAACATCTAGACTCTTTCGGGAGATCCTCTGGTCTACCAATGCTGTATATGGATTTCTCCAGCCTTGAGATGTTTTGCTCCAGCCTTCGTCTGCTGTCGCCGTAGCCTGTGGAGGAGACTGTTCTGCGCTCCCTGTAACTTCCACGGGAGGCACCCCAGCGTTCCACTGCAGACCCCAGCGCAGCTGTTCGTCCTGACGCACATCTAGACCAACGCGCATCTTCCGGACCCTCGGGCTTGGCACGCTCTCCAGTCACCAGCGCGCAACGCGCATCTGCAAGGGCTTGGCACGCTCTCCAGTCACCAGCGCGCAACGCGCATCTTCAAGGGCTTGGCACGCTCTCCAGTCTCCAGCGCGCAACGCGCATCTTCAAGGGCTTGGCACGCTCTCCAGTCTCCAGCGCGCAACGCGCATCTTCAAGGGCTTGGCACGCTCTCCAGTCTCCAGCGCGCAACGCGCATCTTCCAAAGATCCTCGTGCTTGGCACACTCCTCCTCGCAGACGCACCCCGATGCGTCTCTCGGTTCCGACGTGCACACCAAGGTGTGGCGCGCCACTCTGTTCCTCGGCTCCGACAGCGGCTACCCGGTGGACGACACCCTCGCCACCGCCGCTGTTCCAGCACCCTGTTCCTTGGCTCCGACAGTCGGCTACCCGGTGGACGACACCCTCGCCACCGCCGCTGTTCCAGCACCCTGTTCCTTGGCTCCGACAGTCGGCTACCCGGTGGACGACACCCTCGCCACCGCCACTGTTCCAGCACTCTGTTCCTCGGCTCCGACAGCGGCTACCCGGTGGACGACACCCTCGCCACCGCCACTGTTCCAGCACTCTGTTCCTCGGCTCCGACAGTCGGCTACCCGGTGGACGACACCCTCGCCACCGCCACTGTTCCAGCACTCTGTTCCTCGGCTCGGACAGCCAGCCACCCGGTGGCGATGCCCTCGCCCCGCTGCTGTCCCTGTACCATTACGCATACGCCTGGGTGAGTTTTGATTGTGATGTCACTCACCCAGCGTAATGCCCCTTGCCCCCTTCCCGCTGCGTTTCCTTTACCATTACGCATACGCCTGGGTGAGTTTTGATTGTGATGTCACTCTCCCAGCGTAATGCCCCTTGCCCCCTTCCCGCTGCGTTTCCTGTACCATTACGCATACGCCTGGGTGAGTTTTGATTGTGATGTCACTCTCCCAGCGTAATGCCCCTTGCCCCCTTCCCGCTGCGTTTCCTGTACCATTACGCATACGCCTGGGTGAGTTTTGATTGTGATGTCACTCTCCCAGCGTAATGCCTCTTGCCCCCGTCTCGCTGCTGTTCCTGTACCATTACGCATACGCCTGGGTGAGTTTTGATTGTGATGTCACTCACCCAGCGTATTGCCTCCGTTAGTTCTCACTTAGTTAGTAGTTTGGACATTTCATCTCCCACTCTGTTTTTGTTCTCACTTAGATAGTATTTTTGGACATTACATCTCCCCCTGTGTGTTTGTCACACGAAGATATTATTACTTTGTTACCTTGTTTATTTGGACTGTTCTGCATCTGCTCTGTTTGTTCCCTTTTGAATATTAACCCTCTCCTCTGTTCTGCAGAGCGGCCCAGATGTTTTCCCACCAGTCCCCAGTTCCTCCCTGTTCCCCAGCCCGCCTCCGCGGGCCTCAGTCCCCTCTGTTCCCTAGTTCTCCCCTTTCTAGTTCCACCTAGTTCCTGGTCCCAAGTTCTCCCCTTCTAGTTCCACCTAGTTCCTTGTCCCTAGTTCTCCTAGTCCCCAGTTCTCCTGTTCCCTAGCTCTCCTTGTCCCGACTTCTCCTAGTCTCTAGTTCCTCTGTTCCTTTAACCTTCCCCTAGTGTTCCTTTAACTTTCCCCTAGCGTTCATTAACCTTCCCTTAGTGTTCCCTTTTCCTGCCCGCCTCTTAAAGGCACCTAGTTTTTCCCCTCTTGTTATATTCCTGTATTTGTGTTCTCCCTTAAAGGGACAGTGCCCTTTTTCCCTGTCTCTCAATAAATATCTGTTTCTTGGCAAACCATCATACCTGTCTTGTGTTGTGCGATTGGGGTCGGTTACAAACCATAACAGCTGTACTCTGTCTTCTACTCTAAGCCATCCTAGGTTGTCAAAGTGGGCAGGGGTGAGGTGGGTTCTAGGAGTCAGGTCAAGCAGTAGTCTGACTAGCTTGTTTTGAGATGTTTGTAATTTGTTTTTTAGTGCCTTTGAGGTGCTTTGGTACCATGAGGTGCAAGCATAGTCGTAGTACCCTTGAATGAGTGCTCCTGCTAGAGTCTTCAGGGTATTCTTGTTTACCAGAGAGGAGATCCGGTACAAGAATCGCGTTCGTTGGTTGACTTTTTTTTATTACATTGGATGCCATTTTGTCACAGGAAAGATTAGCCTCTAGGATGGAACCCAGGTAGGTAATTTCATCTTTCCTTGTGATAATATTGTCACCCACTGTAACCGAGAAGCCGTCGGTCTTGCTGAGTTTGTTATTTGAACCGAAGAGAATGGACTCTGTTTTGCCCATGTGTAATGATAGTTTGTTGTCGGCGAGCCATATGCAGATTTTGCCTAGTTCCGAGCTGAGGGCTTTTTCAACCTGTAACTTGTTCTTGTCAGAGACCAGCAGGGCTGAGTCGTCCGCAAACAGGAACAAGTTGCAGTCACAAGCTGACGACATGTCATTTGCATAAATTAGGAATAGTAGCGGTCCTAGTATGCTTCCTTGTGGAACACCACAGCTCACTGTGAGGGGGGGGGATAGGGTACCGTTTACCTCCACCATCTGTTCCCTCCCCTCCAGGTAGGATTGTATCCAGCTCACTGATAAACTATCAAAACCAATTGCTTTTAGCTTGTCAATCAGAATGGTGTGATTGACAGTGTCGAAGGCCTTTTGTAGGTCCAGCATGACCATGCCGCAGTATTTGCCCGCGTCCACCTCTTGTTTGATGTGGTCGTTCAAGTAGAGAAGGCATGTGTCAGTGGAGTGGGATGTTCTGAAGCCAGATTGGAATTCGTAGATTAGATTTTTTTCCGCGAGGTACTTTTCGATCTGTTCGTATACTATTTTTTCCATGACTTTCGAGATGGATGTAAGGATAGAAACAGGGCGGTAGTTGCCCGGGTCTAATTTGCTGCCCTTTTTGTGCAGGGGTGTTACTCTCGCAATTTTGAAGTCCTTGGGGACGTGTCCCTGTTTTATGGAGAGGTTTATTATGTGTGTGATGACTGGGGTGATGGCTGCTGCTGAGTCTCTGAGGAATTTGGAGGGGATGTTGTCATGGCCAGTGGCCTTGTTTGGTTGGAGGGCGCTCAGTTTTTTGAGTACCTCATCTGTAGTTACCATTTCCAGTTTGAAGTCGTCTTTGTGGACGCCTAGGTTCTTGTAGTATGCTACTATGTGTTCTACCCGGGGGACACACACACCACTGATGATAAACGGGGCTACCGTGGACAGGGTGAGCAGCTTCAAGTACCTGGGGGTCCACATCTCAGAGGACCTGACATGGTCAACACACATAGGCACAGTAGTAAAGAAGGCGAAACAGCGTCTCTACCACCTGAGACAGTTAAGGAAGTTCAGAGTATCGGGGAAGATACTCCAGTCCTTCTACTCAGGAGCTGTAGAGAGCATCCTGACCGGAAACATCACTGCCTGGTATGGAAACAGCACGGCACAGGACAAGAAGGCCCTACAGAAAGTGGTGCGCTCAGCCGAGCGTACCACGGGTATTGCACTACCCCCCCTGCAGGTTCTATACAACAAGAGGTGCAAATCCAGAGCCTGCAGGATAATGAAAGACCCTCACCACCCCAATAACAGCCTGTTTCAGCTGCTGAGGTCAGGCAGACGCCTGCAAATCCTAGCTACTAGGACAGAGCGGCTTAGGCTCAGCTTCTTCCCCCAGGCCATCAGAGCCATGAACAATGTACATTGAGTGCTCAGAACATTGAACTGTCCACACACAAGCACACATGAACACGCACACTGTGCACGCTCACACACGAGCAGCCACTTAACACTTTAACATGAGCGGGCACACACTCATGTCGCACACACGCACACTTATGGCCAAAGGAAAGGACACTTTAAATTAGAATAACAGGAACAGTGTATTGCACTACCAAAGCTAACTAGCATGTCACACATGCGCTGTAAATAACTATGTACAGACAGGGCCGCCTGGGAGAAATGCGAGGCCCTGTGCGAGATTTAATGCGAGGCCCCCCCCCCCCCCCCCCCCCCCAAAGGTAAAAAAAAAAAAAAAAAAAAAAATTTATATATATATATATATATATATATTTTTTTTTTTTTTTTTTTTTATATATACAGTCAACATATTCTTAAATAATAGCGCTGCCCGAGGCGGGGCATGATACAGTCAACATATAGCAAAAGAGAGAGCGAAAGAGAGCTCCCGTTCTACAGTCAATATACAGTGTACAGAGAGAGAGAGAGAGAGAACATGTGTTTGTCATGTGTGTGTGTGTTAGAGAGAGACTAGAGCATGTATGACAGATTCAAAAGGACAAAGATCAAAAGAGAGAGAGAGAGAGAGAGAGAGACACATTGGAAAGAAATTGAAATGCTATTTGGCCCTAAACAGAGAGTACACAGTGGCAGAATACCTGAGCACTGTGACTGAAGATCCTTGAGCACAGCCTAGCCATCGAGAAAGGCCGCCATAGGCAGACTGTGTGTGTTAGAAAGAGAGAGAGAGAACATGTGTGTTTGTCATGTGTGTGTGTGTTAGAGACTAGAGCATGTATGACAGATTCAAAAGGACAAAGATCAACACTTAAATCCAACAAGAAGAGCAGGGTATACCAGAGAAACCAAAGCAAGGAGCCAATGGCCGACATCAGCTAAATAGGCTAGCCAGGTACTCTGTGACACCAGGCCACACACAGCTTTGGCCAATGGCCCAACGCTACACAAGCTACACAAGCTACACAAGCTACACCATTCACACACAGCACATGTCGTATCTCCAAATGTTGTGAAGTAGCATATGTTTTGCCTGGAAAAAAACATCGTTATTAACAAAACATTCGGGAGGGGAAGGAAGTAAGAGTGGGGTAATGTCATGACATTTTCATTAATCTTAGTTACCTGCACGAGGGCGCAGGTCGAAAGGCCGCAACACAGGTCTCCACGTTGACGAAAGGCCTCAGCGCGCCTCCCTCCACCTTCGCTCCCCACCCCTCCCTCCTGGTATAGTACGGGGGGCCACGGCTCCGGCCGAGGAGACTGGGTGTGGGGAGGACGTGGTGGGCCGACAGCCAGCCAGCCAGCCCACACATGGCGTCTGGCTAACAGTTAGCTCAATCAGGCACGTGGCTCTATGTAGCTGCATACAGCCAGGTGCTTTCACCACCAGCACCAGGCACACACCGTTAGCGTTAGCTACTAGTAGTATTAGCTCGTCGACCAGTTTGGCTCCAGATAGAGAAAGACAGATCCACGGCGGGTATATAATCATATGTTGACTCACGGTCACTCACCATAACGCAGTATCAACGTGGAAGGAAACTTTCTTGGCCCCACGGTGTAATTTCTTCTTCTTCTTCTTCGAGTACTTTCCGGCAGACTGGACACCTTTCGGCGTATTGCTTCTTTTGAAAAGACATCCTCTCGCCTCGCCGCATCATGGCTATCCCGACTGAACCACACGGGATAGCACTCAATATTATAACGTAGCTAAAGCTAACTAGCTGTCCCTGTCTTTAGCCGGGATGGCTAGCCTGACTGAACTGTCTAACATGCAACAACTTTCATCTTCAGTCCATCTGCCGAACGATGTCCTCTTCACCTTGGCTCGGATAAACTACAATGCTGCACGCGCGCCGCGCGGAATAGTCAGACGCTTTAGAATAGTGTAACCCCTCCCCTCATTGAAACCAATGCCTGCTGCAGAGCACCAGAGCTCCAATAGTGACCCAGGTGCAGACCCAGGAACATGTCATTCTACAAACGTGTCTAATGTGAAATATATAAGCATATAAGCAAAACTAGATTTTAGGTCTGTGATGAAAAAGGGCCTCGCGGGAAGGGGGGCCTCGCAAAAAAATAAAAAAAAAAAATAAAAAAAAAATTATAAAAAATAATAAAAAAAAATATATTTTTTTTTTTTTTTTTTTTTTTTTTTTTTTTTGCGAGGCCCCCCTTCCCGCGAGGCCCTGTGCGACCGCACTGCTCGCACACCCCCTGAGGCGGCCCTGTGTACAGATACCGAGATGTCACTCCATGTTACCTGCTATCTGTTACTGCACAATGTTGTTTCTTCTTTGATTCTATTATATGTACCACTGTATTGCACATCGTTGCGGGCAAGACCACCCGCATTTCATTGTATACCTGTATGCCGTGACAATTAAAACTCTTGACTTGACTTGACTTGACTTACCCCATACTGCCCTGAGTGGGAGGGTAGTTTGTTTACCAGTGTTGTGGCTATGTTTGTGAAGAAAGTGTTTAAGTAATTGGCTACATCCAGCTTGTCTGTGATGAGCGTGTTGTCCGTCTTTATGTTTATGTTTGAGAACCTGGTTTTAAGTTTTTTACTGCAGCCTAGTTGATTGTTGAGTAATTTCCAAAGTTCACATGGTTTATTTTTGTTTTCCTCGGTTTTGTCATTGATGACATTTTTTTTAGCAGTTTTGATCATGGAGTTTACGTCATTTCTTAGTCTGTTTCTTTCTAGTTTGAGTTCAGTCACGTGGTCTTGGATTTCAGCATTTCAGCAGCATAGCCTCTCAAGTAAAGTGACACAGTGGCTGAAACGCTCAACAGTTGAGATGTTCGGTCATTATTAGTAACGAGCTGAATAAACGCACATGTCTCTCTCTACATAGAGTCGCACCAGTTTCTCACCTAACGCCACGTCTTCTCACTAACTCAGTAGTTAGCATTAGCATAGCAGCTTAGCTTGGTAGCTGCTCCAGCTAACTTACCTCTCTCTGGTCGAGGCCCAGTCTGGTGGAAAAGTGGCAGAAACGCCCAACAGATCAGATGTGCGGTCGCCGGTCAGTAGATGAATACCAGCAGATGTTACTGTAACTAAACGGAGAGGTCGACATGAACCGAATGTACCTTTTGTTGTATTTATGCTTAAGATAAATAATAATCAGGACGCGTGACCTCTTTAGTGCAGCGCCGGCTCTGGCGGAGGACCCCGTGTGTGGGGAACTAACAGAGAGGTGCGCCCAGCGCGCCTGTTCTAAAATGACATCTTCAAGGCATGAATATTACATCCCCCTTCTTTTAAAGAAAACTTGATAAGCTATTAACAACAGACTGCAAGTAAAACATATATTATGCATTACTCTGTAAGCCATTCTTTGTAAACATTAACCAGGTGTGTTAACAATATATCAGGCAATATAATCAGGTAAGTGTATCAAACTTAAAAATATATATTCTTGTTTCAAAGGTATTACAGTTCTTACCGTGTGCAACTCTTATTCATGGAACAGCCTGCTCAATATTGGAACATTTCAATAAGGCAGTGGCGGCTCGCCACTAGGGGCGCTAGGGTGCCGACCCCCCTGGTGAACCCTGGTTAAAATAGAGAAGAACAAGATTTTTTTTTTATAGCCCTATAAATAATATAAACATGTTTAAAATGAATAATATTTAGACTTCCGGTTTGACTACAATATGGAGTAGACGCGTTTGGTTACAGCTCCGCTCCCGTCACCGTTAATTTCGTTCAAAAACATTATTTTAACAAATACTAATGAGATTAAACCACATCGTAGGTATTAATAGGAACTTCTACTAACTATATCAAAAGACATAAAGACTCAACATGGATAAGGATGCTAAGGATAAGAAAAAGGGTGGAAAGAAACACGACACAGGAATTCCAACGGCGCCGATTTTGACAAGTTCAAAGAATATAACAGGCGAGGCAACGGCGGAACCGTTGTTGACAAGCCCCGATGGGGGGAATATAGTGGAGAATATACCGGGATCAACGACGACTGGCCCCGAGAGGGAGACAGTAGATGACAACACAACGGGAACGACAGAGAAAAGTACAGTGAGAGATAAAGCAGGGGAATTTGAGAAGATAATCTCCAACAAATCCATCGGGTCCCTCACTGCACCTACAACATCAACTGAAGCAAGTATTGCAATTACACAACCCGATTTCAATTCTCTGACTATCCTGATGAAGGAACAGATGGTCGCTTTCAAATTACACATCGAGGAACTCAAAGATGAATTCAAATCACACATCGATGCTAAATTCGATGAGGTTATGAAAGCGGTCGCTGTACAGTCCGTGCGAATCACGACAGTGGAGAATACGGTGACAGAAATGACACGGGTAGTCAAAGAGAACGAGAAGAACGTCAACGATGGATTGACAGAGATAACGAATGAAATAAAAAAGGTGGAAGAAGCATGTCGGAGAAAAATACAAGAAGTCAAAGATGAAGCGATGGAGAGGCTGCTCGAGACCCAACGTTACTACAGGCGAAATAATATCCGTATAGTGGGACTTGATGAATCAGTCAATTGCACAGACGACAAGTTTCCAACAGTGCTAGCAGAGATTCTGGGTAACAACATTCTAACCACAGAGCCGATAGTGGACCAATGTTACAGAATCGGTACTCGAGAACAAAAAGGCAACGGTCCAAGAGTCATCATTGTTACTCTGCGCAAAACAATAATAAGAGATGACATCATCAGAGTTGCACGCAACCAAAGTGGTAAACTGAAATATGGTGAAAATTCAATATTCATCTACGAAGATCTATGCAAAGAGGCCATCGCTCAGCGTTTCCCCTACAAGGAGGTGATGCAGAAATTGTTCAAGTGTGGCCTCAGGCCAAGGCTAATATACCCGGCACTACTATCGATCGTTGGAATAGACGGCCGGAGGGAAGGATTACGCACGCCTAAAGCCGCAGAGGAATACTTGAAGCTACATCATGGAGCAGGTCCCCCAGGGCAGAACGCAACGCTGTCTCGCAACAGATAAGCCTATACTCATCTCTCTCTTTCTCTTTGTATTTCAGTATTAAAATGACTTTAACACGACTCAACAAAAGTAACAGATGATATGCATGCCGGCAACACCAAGGCACAAGGCTTATAATATGGTTCGTAATGCATTATATTTACAGACTTCTGGTCTCCGTGGAGACAAGAATATATCATTGACACTGTGAACAATCTGGAATATTCTGGGCTCATCGCTCGACTGCTCTGGGACACTAAGGGTGTGTTCACATCTGAAAGTCCGGGGATAGTCCGGATTATCCGCCGGATAGTCCGGATTTTCTGGTGGACCAAATGTGAAAATGATACATTGTTTGATTTGGTCTGCGTTCACACTACCCTGTTTGGTGCGGATCTAATTTGTAAACAAAGGACATGCTGTCGCCAAGTCGTTCATCTATTGGACTAGCACTCACACACGTAAACAGTTGCCGCCAGCGTATTGACACACCTCGCCCACACGCCGACTGTTTAGATTTGTCTAGCTGTCACTCTCATGCCCTGGTTGCTATGCTTGTTGCTATGCCTGTCACAAGTGACGTTTTAACATTCGCGGGTTTAGCGCGAGGGAAAGAGCGCCAATTCATTTCTTTCTTCTTTCACATTCACCATATTGACAGCAACAATATGGAGCCACATCGCCGTTTTGCGATTGCCTTTATGGCATTTATTATTCTGTTATGGTGTGCCTGCCAAATACAAGTACTAGAGGCAGAGTATGAGGAAGTAAGACGTGGGATTGATGTTGCGTTGCTGCACATCATTCGGAGGAGACGTCGCAGAGATGACCACCAAAGGAGGAGACAGCAAACCCTGATGGATGCCCAAGATATGGTGGCTGTGTTTTTGCACAGAAGACGAGTGAGGTACGTTACGCTACTATTGCTTATGGATCCATATGGTTGAATCTATAATACGTTGGGAGTTCACACAACACAAGTGGTTTCCCTAGTAGCATAGTTTAACAACAAGTGCCATCTTGTGGCTCAAATGTGTAGGCCTACTTCAGATAATTGGATATTTATTGATGCCCTCTCCTCTGGTTTGTGTCTCTCTCCACTGGTGCTGGGTGCTATCTATAATTAATCTACTTTATGGATTTGTTTGTGGACTAAAACTAGCTTTTTAAATAATATTTTTTAATTTGACATCTAGTTTATGTAGGCCTACCTGCTACTGTAAAATGTGATTTATGTATGCTGCTACGACATTCAATTCCCATTCATGGATCTATCTATATATCATGAAGTGATTCACAGAGGTCTACTATTAATAAATTAATTAATCAGAAATGTGTGTATGTGCAAATTCTATGTCTCTACAGGAGCATGTGGATCTACCCACGACCTTTAGGTTGGTGGCGACACCTGAGTGACTCCTGGACTGACAGAGACTGGTTAGCCAATTTCAGGATGAAAAGAGGCACATATTTGCACCTGTGTGACATCCTGCGGCCCCGCCTGATCCACCAGAACACCCGATTCAGACGCCCTGTCCCTGTCGAACTTAGGGTAGCAATATGCTTATGGAGGTTAGCAACCAACTTAGAATTTAGGTCCATCTCCCACTTATTTGGTGTAGGCCGGTCCACTGCCTGTGTGGTTACGCAACAGGTTGTGGCAGCCATAAACAACGTAATGAAAGCAGAATATATTAAAACGCCATCTGCTGCTGAGTTTAGGGTGATAGCGCAGGGCTACCGCGATAGATGGAGGTTCCCACAGGTAGCTGGGGCAATAGATGGGACACACATAGGAATTCTGGCTCCAACTGATGACCCTGCTTTATTAACGGGGCCAAAGTGGAACACTGTTGCCAGAATGGACTGAGATGTTCGAAGGAGTGGATGTGCCTCTGGTCATTCTTGGCGATGCGGCTTATCCACTACTGCCATGGCTCATGAAGGCATACCAAGAAGGGAGAGGTGTAACACCTGAGGAAACTAACTTTAATTATCGGCTCAGTCAAGCAAGGATGACGGTGGAGAGAGCTTTTGGCCGCCTAAAAGGCAGATGGAGATGCCTTCTTAAGAGATGTGACGCACACATTTCTCATGTCCCTGACATTATCTCAGCATGTTGTGTTCTTCACAACTTTTGTGAAATCCACCGTGAACCTTTTGTAGCTGAAGATCCTGCAGATGAAGAGGATGGAGCGGGTGAGCCAGACAATCACAATCAAGCGAACCGGAGTCGTGACATCAGGGATGCACTGTGTGCCTATTTGGGAATGCTGTAGATCTTAGCCACCTTTGTTATGCAGCAATCAAATTGTACTGTAGATATGTAAATTCACTATTATTTTACAGATTACCTTTGTTTTTCTACTTTAAGTGTAATAAAATTGTTTTGAACTAAAATTACAATGGGGCAAGTTAGCTGTTAGCAAGCTAATGTTAGCTATGTGTTAGCAAGCTAGTTAACTAAGAAACTTGCAAACATAATACTGTGGGCTATTGCTTTCTGATTTATCTTTGAATGCATACCAGTGACTTGCTGGATAGGTATGTACTTTACTACATTATTCTATTTGGTTATGGACTTTACTACATTATTCTATATGGTTATGTACTTTACTACATTATTCTATATGGTTATGGACTTTACTACAGTTATTTTGGACGTCACTAGTACATACATGGATGTTGTTAGTATGTGTTAGCAAGCTAGTTAACTAAGAAACTTGCAAACATAATACTGTGGGCTATAGCTTTCTGATTTATCTTTTAATGCATACCAGTGACTTGCTGAATAGGTTAGTTAGTTTCAGATGCTCTGTCAGTCAGAGGCGCCAGGGCTGTAAATCCAGGGGATGTACTACACCCAGGCCCGGGCCCCAACGAGATTCCCTTCCATGATTGGCTGATCCAGCTGGTTGCACCAGACCATCAGAGGCTATAGACCACTGCACTTCTGCGTTACAATAGTTGTGATTGTAAATACATGTTGTGTTACTAATGTTACATGTTGTGTTAACATTAGTGACATGTTGTGTTAACATTGGTGACAGTTGTGTTAACATTAGTGACATGTTGTGTTAACATTGGTGACACATTACTTTATATTTTATTTATAAAGAACTGTGCAGGACATCAACGGTCCACCACACAAGCAAACATTTACAAAAATAAAGTACACAGTTGCAAAAATGCAAAATGGAAATGTAAATTTTTTTTACACAACATGTATGACATAACCGTTACATTTGAACAAGGGTCATTATAAAAAAAGGTGAAATATTGCAAAATAAAGACACGTGTTTGTATAATAGAAAGGACATTGTATGCAAAAGACTATATAAAATACATTGTATGCAATTAAACAAAACAAACTTGAACTTGAAAACAAACTACCCTACACGTTAGTGCTACACGCCTACATGTTATGGTATGACCATGAAGGACCTGGACTTCCATCTTCACCCTCAGGGAACAGGGGGTGCTGGCTCATGTGTGGGGCAGGTTGGATGAGTGGGTGGCTAGTGTGTGGGGCATGTTGGATGAGTGGGTGGCTAGTGTGTGGGGCAGGTGGGATGAGTGGCTGGCTAATAGATGATGGTGGGTTGGTCATGGGCCAGGTACTTGGGGGCATCCTTGGATCTATAGGACTCCAGTGGGGGGCAGGTGGGTGCTGTGGTTGGGCAGGATTCAAAGCACTCATAAAACCCTGCATTACTTGCATTATCATCTGAGTGTCGGCCTGCTGCTGCTCTTGCATAGCCTTGAAGCGGCGGTTTTCTGCTTCGTGTTGCATTTTCATAAAATTTTCCCAGTCAGCACTGCTCTTTGCGTTTTTTATCGGCAACATCATTTTCTTCCCGCTGCCTCTTTAATTCGACCAGATATTGTTGAAGCCCATCACCCCGATCTGATTTTCCCTTTCTTTTGCGGCATTGGGCACCAGGTATAGCCCAGGTTTGACTGCTCTCAACCTCAGCAGACCGTGGTGCAGCCCAGGTTTGACTGCTCTCAACCTCAGCAGACCGTGGTGCAGCCCAGGTGTGACTGCTCTCAACCTCAGCAGACCGTGGTGCAGCCCAGGTGTGACAGCTCTCAACCTCAGCAGACCGTGGTGCAGCCCAGGTGTGACTGCTCTCAACCTCAGCAGACCGTGGTGCAGCCCAGGTGTGACTGCTCTCAACCTCAGCAGACCGTGGTGCAGCCCAGGTTTGACTGCTCTCAACCTCAGCAGACCGTGGTGCAGCCCAGGTTTGACTGCTCTCAACCTCAGCAGACCGTGGTGCAGCCCAGGTGTGACAGCTCTCAACCTCAGCAGACCGTGGTGCAGCCCAGGTTTGACTGCTCTCAACCTCAGCAGACCGTGGTGCAGCCCAGGTTTGACTGCTCTCAACCTCAGCAGACCGTGGTGCAGCCCAGGTGTGACTGCTCTCAACCTCAGCAGACCGTGGTGCAGCCCAGGTTTGACTGCTCTCAACCTCAGCAGACCGTGGTGCAGCCCAGGTTTGACTGCTCTCAACCTCAGCAGACCGTGGTGCAGCCCAGGTTTGACTGCTCTCAACCTCAGCAGACCGTGGTGCAGCCCAGGTGTGACTGCTCTCAACCTCAGCAGACCGTGGTGCAGCCCAGGTTTGACTGCTCTCAACCTCAGCAGACCGTGGTGCAGCCCAGGTTTGACTGCTCTCAACCTCAGCAGACCGTGGTGCAGCCCAGGTGTGACTGCTCTCAACCTCAGCAGACCGTGGTGCAGCCCAGGTTTGACTGCTCTCAACCTCAGCAGACCGTGGTGCAGCCCAGGTGTGACTGCTCTCAACCTCAGCAGACCGTGGTGCAGCCCAGGTGTGACTGCTCTCAACCTCAGCAGACCGTGGTGCAGCCCAGGTGTGACTGCTCTCAACCTCAGCAGACCGTGGTGCAGCCCAGGTGTGACTGCTCTCAACCTCAGCAGACCGTGGTGCAGCCCAGGTGTGACTGCTCTCAACCTCAGCAGACCGTGGTGCAGCCCAGGTTTGACTGCTCTCAACCTCAGCAGACCGTGGACAGATTCCATATAGCACTATATTTCCTAACTTTGCAAAGAGACATGCAGTCCCCACATGTAGCAAAGCCCCCCCCCCCCCCCCCCCCCCCACACCATCATCTTCTCAAAAGACCTACAAGCCATACTTTGATTATTCGTGTGTGTGTGTGGGGGGGGGGGGGGGGGGGGGGGCTTTGCTACATGTGCTTAGGGACTGCATCACTCTTTGCAAAGGGCCAGCCCAATTCAACTTAATGTTGGTATGGGCCATATTTATGTTTAAATATTGTCTTAAAACAATACCTTTTATCTGTTAGTTTAAAACTATTTGTTAATGTATGCTATTTCTTTTACAGATTCCATATAGCACTATATCTCCTAACTTTGTAAAGAATGACATTGCAGTCTCAATAAGCACATGTGCCCCCCCCCCCCCCCCCCCACCCACCATCTTCTCCAAAGTTTCGATTGCTCTGGACCTCCTGCTGGCTGAGCAAGACCTGTAGAACAAACAAATGAGCCCCCCCCCCCACCATCTTCTTCACAAATGCCCTGCAGAGAAAGCAAGACAAAACAGACAGACAGACATAGTGGCCAGCTTTACCTGACTCCACCATATAAGTATAATGGTTATTGTTATTAACATAATAGATGAGTAATAATATGCTCTAGTCATAACATAACCTACATAGAAATAAATAAATAAAAAACATTGTTTGTGGATAAGTATTTATTACACTTCTTAGAACACAACAATCTAGCTCATGTTGTCCTGCCAGGACACACTTCCTTCAGGGGAATTGAAAAACGTGCTTAGTTTCTCACGCACTTCGTAAGACGGCCCTGCACCCCTGTTAGCACCCATTCTTCTAGGCCCTCCTAGGCGCTCGCCTGTTTGCTCAGCTTCATGAAGCCACCTTTGGTCCTCTGTGGGGGACACAAGAAAGTTGTGCAGAATGCACGCTGCCAAAATCACTTTGTCTGCCTTGTCTGGCATCATCTTCATTTTGGTGTGGAACACCCTCCACCTCGATGCCAGGATTCCGAAGGCACACTCCACCACCATCCGTGCCCTGGAAAGACGGTAGTTGAAGATGCGCTTAGGTTTCGGGAGGTGTTGTCCTGGATACGGCCTCATCAAGTAAGGCTTGAGTGGGAAAGCAGCGTCCCCAACCAATGGCGAATGGCATTGGACCCTGCATGCCAGATCCAGGTAGAGGGGTGTCAGCAGGCACATGGATGGTTTGGTCTGCCAACCCTTTCCCAAGATTGGAATTGGCAAAGACCCCTCCATCGCTTGCCCTGCCGAAGTCTCCCACCTGTACATTGATGAACCGGTAGTTGGCATCCACCAACGCCAAGAGAACAATTGAAAATGTCTTCTTGTAGTTGAAGAACAAACTCCCCGATCCATCTGGTGCCTGGATCGTGACATGTTTCCCATCAAGTGCCCCGAGACAGTTGGGAAAGTTCCACTTCTCCCAAAATGTAGATGCAATCTCTCTCCATCTCTCCTCTGTTGGGCTGGGGAACTGTGCGGCCATCATCTTCGTCACAATTGCATTGCACGTCATGTGCACTGAGTCCCTGGTTGTTGACCTTCCCAGGCGGTAACTGAAGGCGAGGCTGGCAAAAGTCTCCCCTGTTGCCAGGAACCTGTGTAAATACAAATGACAAAAGAGTGTGTTATTTATTTTATTTGGTTACTAAAACATTGCTTTTTTTTTTTTCACAACAAGTACTTGTAACAGATCCGGTAAAAATAAACGATACATTCAAAGTATTCTACTCCGATTTATATAAATCAGAAATGACCTTCGATCAAAACAAAATGGACACATTTCTTTATCAAATTATTCTCCCTAAACTTTCAGAGGATGACGCTAAACAGTTAGAAATACCGATCACACTAGAGGAACTCAAGATGGCCATAACCGCAATGAAAAGTGGTAAGGCTCCAGGAAGAGACGGTTTCCCATCAGAAATGTACCTTTCTTGTTGGGACATAATTGGCCCCTTATTACTAAATATGATCTTATACTCAGTCAAGGAGGGGAACTTCCATAAAACCGACAATATTGCACTCATAACAGTCCTCCTTAAAAAAGACAAAGACCCCAACGAGTGCGGTAGTTATAGACCTGTAAGCCTCCTCGGAACAGATATCAAACTGTACTCTAAGGTATTAGCCATCAGATTACAAAAGCATATGACGTCTTTAGTTCACCCGGACCAAACTGGCTTCATAGGAGGCCGCCTGATCACTGAGAACATAAGACGTATACTGCACGTACTTGATGCCGACAAAGAGGACACCATACCTAAGGCGATACTGTCCCTGGATGCTATGAAGGCCTTTGACAGGCTGGAATGGTCGTATCTGTGGGCAGTGCTAGAAAGGATGGGGTTAGGAAAAGGATTCATCGATATGAAAGTATTATACAAAGACCCATCGGCCATGATTATAACAGGCACAATCATATCTGAAATATTTCCGGTATCACGCTCTGCCAGACAGGGTTGTCCTCTTAGTCCCGGTCTGTTCAATCTATCATTAGAGCCGTTAGCACAATATATAAGACAATCCCAATCCATAGAACCTATCGTAATCAAGGGCACACAACAAAAAATTTGTTTATATGCGGACGATGTAATATTGTTCATGAAAAACCCCAACACCACATTGCCTCATCTGCTCAAGTTGATTGAGGACTTTGGTGATTTATCGGGATTTAAGATAAATTGGCCGAAGTCGGCTTTCCTTCCACTTAACACCCCTGCAAAAAAAGATACAACCCTCCCAGGACAGATACCGATGGTAAAACATTTCAGATGCTTGGGAGTGGAAATATTCCCTACCATAAGACAAACGGTGAAGCACAACTACACAAAAATCCAAAACAAAATCAAAGACGACCTTGATAGATGGGCAAAACTTAAGAACACAGTACAAGCACGGATATCAATAGTTAAGATGGATGTACTACCTAAAATCAACTTCTTCTGTTCAATGCTACCGTTACCCCCTCCAGAGGGTTACTGGAAAAGATTACACTCCTCCACATACAAATTTATTTGGAATAACAAACCACCACGTATAAAAAGATCCACCGCACAGAGAAATAAAGCAGATGGTGGCATGGCATTTCCAGATTTTTTCCTATATTTTAAGGCGTACTCATTAAGTCCATTGACAACATGGTTTGACTCCCAAGCATTAGCATCTTGGAGGAAAATAGAAGAAAACATAGTAGCCCCACATAGACTGAAGGACATAGCATACACTAAACTACCAATCAAGCACTGTGAACGAAAATTTGGCCCCATAATTACTCATGCGATCCGGATATGGCGTGAATCACAAAAAAAAAATCCTAACCCACAAGAATGGCACAACCATACTCCCTTATTCAATAACAATGCTCTCTTAATTGGAAAACGACCTATAAGATTCCCTATATGGGAAGAGCAAGGCATACACTCATTAGGGGATATTTTTAACAAACAGGGTTTTTGTAGTGATAAAGAAATACGCAAAAAATTTAATCTCACCAAGTCCACATGGCTTTTTCACAAACAGTTAGAGCTATGTTTGAAGTCTCACGGTGTTCCATTAGACAGACCAATTGAACACCACAGATACCACAAATTCTTCTACTCAAGAGAGACTTCGAGAGGTTTTGTTTCAGAATTTTATCATCAATTACTAACGTCCTCGTATGAAACCCTCCAACTTGACTCTGTCTGGAGGAGGGATATACCAGACCTGGAAAATGACTTTGATTGGCAAGGAGCCTGGGCAAATGTCCGACTTACATCAAGGAACCCGGATCATCAACAAATCAATCTTAACTATATTCACAGGACATACTTGACTCCTATAAGACTGTGCCGAATGGGGCTCAAACAAGATTCCAAATGCACCCAATGTACAAATGGGGACGAAGGGACATTTATGCACATGTATTGGGACTGCTCACCAGTTAAGGCATTCTGGAAAGATGTGACCCAACAAATATCAAAACTCGTATCTTGGAATATACCTGTACACCCCTCGGTATTGCTGTTGAATGATGTTTTTGGTATCACAGTAGCCAAAAAGCTGATCGCATCACGCTGGTTTCAACCGGAAAAAATGTGCCGTAAAGTTTGGTTTCTTACATATCTCGATGTAATTTACCATGAAATATCTACAGCAAGAATTCTGGGTCTCAATGAATCCAAAATGTCAATGTGGTTAGAAGTGGTGGAGAGAATAAAAGCTAGCTTATAATGGTAGTGTCTGGTTAGGTGCGAGGGATAGTGGAGGTACTTCTCAAGGTGGGGTCCGGGAGGGGGGGGTTCGAGCTGAGCATATGTATGTAGGTTTTTTTTTTTAGATAACAGGTATTATGGGTATATCTTATATAAAACAACTAACCAAAATGTGCTCTCATTGGATGTGCCCTGACAATTAATGCTTGTATATCTTATCGTGTGTTGTCATGTTTGTTTATATGTTTGTTTTAAAAAAGAATAAAAAAATAAAATACAAAAAAAACATTGCTTTTTTACTCTGTTACAGCGGATGATTGCAAGACGAGGTTCAAGTTCAAGTTCAAGTTCTTTAATAGTTGTCATACAGAAGTACAGAATACTTTCATACAAAATGCTTCTTACTGTTACGCTCCAGAGACTGTGCTAGACAAGATAGTATCAAATAACATAATAACATAATATAGCATGAATTTAGAAGAAGAAAATGAGGTCACAGTGTTCGGTATAGACATGAATGAATGAATGAATGAATGAATGAAAACTTTATTAACAGATTGCAGAATGGGTACAGTGCAGTACAGCTCAATACATACAATTGTTAAGGGGATGCAGACCAGAGAAAGACTTTCGACTTGTTTACACCAGGGTCCCCCATTTCCAATTCATCGTAACATATATGACATACATGACATACAGATAGACAGTACTGCTACATCTATACATTTATGACATACCAGATTTGCAATTACAGTACTGTATTTGTGATACAAAAAGAGTCCAGAAAGAAAAGAGTATATACATTAGGCGTAGAAACTGTACATTGGATTGGGTAGGTGGGGGTGGGACTGTACATTGTAGGTGGTTGGGGGGGGGGGGGGGGGGGGGATTGAGATGGAGAGCCAAACAGACGAAGACGTGATACTGGCCAGTTTGATCAGAATCTTACAGTTGGAGTTACATATGTACAATGTTCTGAGTTACCATATAATATACAATACACAATACTATGCAGTGTACTAATGTACAGTACTATCTAGTGCAAAGCAGAAATGGGATGAGGTACAATTTTAGGTACAATTTACAGTAAGGTGTACGAGTTGTAGTGCAATCCTTCATCCATAAATATAAAGTGTGGGGAGTGGGTGCTACAGTGTGTTTGTTTAAAGTGGGTGTGTGCTATAAAGTGTGTGGAGTGGGTGCTACAGTGTGTTTGTTTAAAGTGAGTGTGTGCGTGTGGATGTGTGTGCTATGTGCGTTTGGTGGTTGTTGTTGTGTAGTGTTCATTCATTGTTCGTTTAGCAGCCTGATGGCCTGGGGATAGAAGCTACTTCTGAGTCTTTCTGTGCTCGCCTTGAGACTCCGGTATCGCTTGCCTGACCGCAGCAGTTCAAAGAGGTAGTTGTTCGGGTGACTGGAGTCTTTAATGATTCTCTTAGCCTTGCCCTTGCAACGCTTGTAGTAAATGTTCTGGAGGGTGGGGAGCCCCCCTCCAATTGTGCGTTCGGCTGCACGTGTCACTCTTTGTAGTCTGCTTCGGTCTTTTGCAGTGCTATTCCCAAACCAGGAGGTGATGTTGCCGGTCAAGATGCTCTCTATTGTACATGAGTAGAAGTTCTTAAGGATCTTCTGGCTGACTTGGAACTTCCTTAGGCGCCTGAGGAAGTAGAGGCGTTGTCGTGCCTTCTTCACCACACTGTTAATGTGTGTGGTCCATGTCAAGTCCTCGGATATGTAGGCTCCGAGGTACTTGAAGCTGTTGACTCTCTCAACCGGTGCCCCGTCGATGCTGAGGGGGCTGTAGTCCTTGACCCCCGACCTCCTGAAGTCCACAATCATCTCCTTTGTTTTGCTGACGTTCAGGGAGAGGCTGTTTTCCTGGCACCATCCCGCCAGGACCTTGACCTCTTCCAGGTAGGCCCTCTCGTCGTTGGCAGAGATCAGGCCCACCACCACTGTGTCGTCAGCAAATTTGACGATTGTATTGCTACTCCGCTGAGCCACACAGTCGTGTGTGTACAGGGAGTAGAGGAGGGGACTCAGAACACAGCCCTGGGGGGCCCCTATGTTGAGGGTGATGGATGAGGAGGTGCAGTTGCCTGCTCTCACCACCTGGGGTCTGCCAGTCAGGAAGTCCAAGACCCACTGGCAGAGGTCATAGCCCAAGCCCAGGTCCCTGAGCTTGGCTATGAGTATGGAGGGGACTATGGTATTGAATGCCGAGCTGTAGTCGATGAATAGCATTCTCACATAGTTCCCCTGCCTCTTGTCCAGGTGTGATGCTGCTGTGTGCAGCACATGGGATATGGCGTCCTCCGTGGACCTGTTGGGGCGGTATGCAAATTGCAGGGGGTCCATGTTGATGGGGAGGGAGGAGCAGATGTAGCCCTTTACTAGCTTCTCAAAGCACTTCATGGCTATGGAGGTGAGAGCTACAGGGCGGTAGTCGTTGAGGCAAGCAGGCTTGGATTTTTTGGGTACAGGGATAATACGAAGAATCTTCGTGATTCCTATGTGAAATCTAAGCCGAAGCCAGCACGAAGCGGCTCTGGGGCCACTAGCCAGAAAGAGTGGAAGTTTGCCAGGATTATGGCATTCTTACTACCTTTTGTGCAGCCAAGAAGGTTAGTAGCAACAATTTATTATATTTTACTCTGTTTATATTTATTAAAAAATGCATATATTCTACATTGATGTAATTTGCCAGGATTATGGCATTCTTACTACCTTTTGTGCAGCCCAGAACGTTAGTAGCAACAATTTATTATATTTTACTCTGTTTATATTTATTCAAAAATGCATATATTCTACATTGATGTAATAATTTCTTATTTAGAGTAATTATCTATACAATAGGAAATCTTGTGTAAAATTAATAAATTGTAGTTATTTAGGTCCCAAATAATAAATTGTTTTTAAATCTGTTTAGCTCCACCACCAGTCTGCCGCGTCCAGACCTGGAAGAGCTAGCACTGTCATCCAGACCTGGAACCCCAGTGCTCGAAAGGTCTGACACACCCACCCACAGCTCCAGGTCAGGTTCCCCCACAGCAGGACAATCACAACAGCGACATCGATCACGGTCACCACGGTCACCACCAGACATAAGATTAGATCCCCCCACCCCCATGAGGTCAGGCACCCCCACCCCAAGGTCAGGCACCCCCATCCCCACCGTGAGGTCAGGCATCCCCACCCCCACAGGACAAGCGGCGGCTCCTCCGGTCCAGCAGCCACTACGCCGAACAAGGACAAGACAGTTCGACCCATCCCAGCAGCTGTTGGATTTCGTCACTTCACAACAACCTCCAACTCCACCACATGTTCCACATATCCCTACAGCTGACGAACAGATGTACTATTTCGCAATGGGCATAGTCCCCAGTCTGAATGGGTTACCCCGACAACAACAAATTATTGCAACCGCATTCATCCACAACTATATAGCCAACATGGAGGAGGAAGTGCGGTCTGCACAGCCTGAACAACACCACCCCCGACAAACACCTTCCTACCCATCTATTTCACGTCACAATCAACCCCCCGGACCTTCCCACCAGCCATCAGCTTCACGCCACCTTCCACCCCCCAGACAAATACCTTTCCACCAGCCATCAACTTCACGCCAAGAACAACACCCCAGCCAAACACCTTCCTACCAGCAGCTACTAATATTACCTCTCCCAACAGCAGAGGACACAGAAGATTTGACTCCCGCCAGTTCCTTTATAATGAATTTTTTTTTTGTTAATCTGTTAATCTGTTAAAGTGCAAAGCAGAAATGGGATGAGGTACAATTTAGGTACAATTTACAGTAAGGTGTAATGAGGTATGGGTTGTAGTGCAAATTCTTTACCAATAAATATAAAGTGTGTTTAGGTGTTCTAAAGTGGTTAAAGTGGGTGCTGCAGTGAGTTGTTTAAAGTGAGTGTGTGCGTGTGGATGTGTGTGCATTTGATGGTTGTTACATAGTGTTATTGTTCGTTGTAATGTAACAATTTTTTTGTGCAGCATCGTTATATTAATAATTTGTTTCACTGTTCAATGTCTGCACTTTTATTTTTTATGCACAGTTCTTATGTTTCTTTCTTTTTTAATAAATACTTTCAAGTACATTTATTTAATATGGTCTCTTCGTTTGTTTGTGGGTGTGTGCAAATAATACAAACAATTGATATACCTGAGGGTCACAGCAAGCCGTTGCTTTGGTTCGATGGCAGGCCGCCAAGTTGTGCTGTGTCTCTGTAGGTCAGGACCCACTAAAGCCAGGACGTGGTCCATCTGTTCCACACTCATCCGGAAGTATTGGTGATGGCGTTCACCATCCATCCTCAATTCCCGAACAAGATGGTAATAAGCACCCTGCTCCCTCCTTCTCTGGTTAATGGGATGCACCCAGATTTTTCTCCTCTTCTGTTGCATTCGAAGCAGGATATAAAGTGCAAGCTTATTTCTCCTAGGGTAGTCTACAACTCGCACAGAAACAAAAACAACAACAAAATGTGGAAATTAGAACATTGATTGATTGATTGATTGATGGGTACAATACAGTACAGCTTAATACTAACAACTGCTGATGACCCAAATGCTCTGGGGTCCAACAAACATGCTTGAAATTGGTTGACTTTTTTCTTTACATTGGTTCATCAGAACATGATACTGATGATAATGATACATGAAAACTTTATTTAACAGATTGAAGAATGGGTACAATACAGTAGGCCTACAGCTCAATACATACAATTGTTAACACTTTCACTGCCACTCACGAAATTTCTCTGATTTTTTTTTTGCGATCTGAAATCATATTGCATCACGCAAGCCTACCCTAGTATACCTGAGCGCCGCCGGCGATCAGATGTGGAAAAAAGCGCCCCCTATCGTCTCCCAGATGACATAAGGGATTTTGGAATGGACTCAATGAAAATGGATGGGGAAAAAAATCCTGTACTCCACATTTTCCAGTCCACTGATGCAGCCGGGGTTATCACAGTTCATTCTGGAGCCTCTCAGACCCGCGGAATCATGTACTGCACTGTACACACGTTGGATCCATACACTTATCGATTTTTTCGAATGGTGATCAGGAATTGGAATATACCAGTTGGATACCATCTGATGTCAGGTAAGGAATCTATGTTATCAGTGTTAGGATAATCAGACTAATTTTGATGAAGATATAGGCTGTTTTGTGAAATGAGCTCTTTCGGTTTCACTGTAAAAGTCCAAGAGGAAATGAACACGGCGATTATCCGTGCGCGGCTCGAATGTGCTTGCGTGCACGTATAATATTGATCATCTAGCGTTTATTTGAAAACGATTCATAAATAGGCCGACAAATATCAACGTTCTGGAATATTCCAGTAAAAGACTATTATCATAGAATGGTCTAGAATGAACTGTTTTTTACCTCAAAACGGGTGCTTTTCAAAATGCTCTCAAACTGAAATGAAGCAATAAAAAACCAATCTGCCTTGACAGCACTGACTGGAAAAGGATTCTTTGATAAGCGACAGGCAGATTAGACACATAGCCATAATTTAAAACATAGATTAGGCGATATTAACACTTTGGTTGCCTTGGGTTAAATTAATGATATACCATAGGTTGCCGGCTCTATTTGTCTATGGAGAAGTACCCCTTCTTTGCATGGCTATAACTTTTTAAATTCTATTGCTACATTGCCATTATTAGGGCCCATTCAAAGTCCTATATGTATTGTTCATTGTGTAGCAACGTTAAACTTTTTCATTCACATATTCATAGTAAAGTATGGTCTAATGTATAAGTATGTTTTCATCTCTTTCTGCAGCTTTCTCCAGAATGTGATCTATAGCCCCAAATGCATTATATTGATGATGCAATACAGTTTTATGGCAATCAGCGCGATATAAAAAATTCCAACTAGACGTACTTCTAGAAGTTACTACACGTCATCTGATGTTGACCGGATGGGCTAGGGGGCGTTTATAATTCCGTGGGCAGCGTTATACCAATCATCTAATGTGGGTCAAATGTTGATAATAGCAGTTAGTATCGAAGAGGGTAACGTTACACGCTGAAACTCACCCCAGTCTCCGCGCGCCGTTGGGCGATCATCGTCGAGTTGAAATCTTATCATTATGGGATGTAAATTTACCCGGTCCATCTCCAGCTTGTATAATGGTATATACGTCCAAATCATGTTGTTTATCGAGTTATTGGCAATCGATCACTGTGTAGTGTGACGAGCCAGATTCGCGGGACCTATAGCGAGCGCCGGAAGTACTACGGTCGTCTAGGACAACCTCTATTCAACATCCTGTTTGGCGATTGCGCCGATCGGCCACCAGATGGCGCTCCTGAACCGCCAGAGAGCTCAGTGGGTCCTGCTGGTGGATCTCAGGCCAGCGGAGGGGAGATATGAATCCGATCGCAGATTTTTGAAATATTGATATAAGGACGACGTACAGCGTCCCCCGGCAACTTGAGCATGGCCAGCAATGACGTGAAAAGACGTTTCATGGCAGTCAAAGTGTTAAGCGTAACATTGGCGCCGATGGTGGCATTGAAGCGCTACCTCTGGCGCCACCTTGTGGCATTCAAAGTGTTAAGGGGATGCAGACCAGAGAAATACGTTTGTCTTGTTTACATCAGGGTCCCCCATTTTCAATTCATAGTGATAATGTTGTGGAAAATGTGTATACGGGGGTGGAGGTAGGAAAGGGGTTAGTCTTGACTAGTTTAATATAGGTCAACTAGCAGGGCTCAAAGACACTAGGGCGACAGTCTGGCTGATGTTCTTAAAACAGCCTCAAGATAGGCAGATGGACATTTCAGTACATCATATCGTGTGCTCTAATCTTGTGTCTTTTCTCTCTTTCATACATACACAGCACACACACACAGACACACAGACACACACATACACAGCACACACACACAGACACAGCACACACACACAGACACACAGACACACACATACACAGCACACACACACAGACACAGCACACACACAGACACACAGACACACACAGTCACACAGACGCACACACACACAGACACACACACACAATACACACATACAATACACACACGTCTGTACACAGACGCACACACACACAGACACACACACACATACACACACACACACACACACACAAACACACACACACACACACACATCTCACTCTCTCTTCGATGTTCTTAATGTTTTACATCATATCGTGTGTGTACATCATATCTTGTTTATCTCTCTTCGATGTTCTTAATGTTTTTATCTAAATCTATGTTCTTCTTAATGTCTTTATCTCTCTTCATGTTCTTAATGTTTTTATCTCTCTCCGATGTTAAATCTACGTGTCATCTTAATGTACGTCATGTCATATTTGACATGATATAACACGTCATCATATCTGTCATGTGGGGGCAGGACTGAGAGGGGATTTAGGGGACAGGCAGAGGGATTGAGGGTAGAGTGTTTTTTGTTCAAGCTGTGGTGATCCTCTGCTCGATCCATAGCTTTTGCTGTTAAGAACTTCTTTTCCTAAATAAATTACCTACTTGTTAAAATTGGAACTATCGTCTCCTGCTGTGTTAAACAACCATCAGCCACAACATTTGGTGACCCTTGACCTGTAGATCGCTCCACCGGGCCTTTTCATACGGCCAGTTCCTGGAATCTCCCGTAGACATTCTGCCGGTTGTCGACAAAAAAGGTAAGCGTTGGGCTTGTTATTATAAATATCCGTCAGAGTTTCTGCGGGAGGAAAAAGTGAGCTGGCTGTGTGAACTGGTTTTCGGATATGGACGACTAGAAAATGAACACGAGTGGTGAGGTGTTTACACTAGGGCGATTCCTCTTTTAACGGGCTATAAGTGCGCCACTAATCAATTTTAATTGCATGTTTTCGACCTCTGGTCAAATTTTTCTCCATCTGTTCAAACTTCTCCTTGATCCCTTTCCCTGATTCCTTTACGACACTCTCCACATTCCTCACCACCTTGTTATAACTGTGCCTTCTGTCCTCTGTAGATAAGACTCTCAATTTTCAAAACAAAAACCGGTGCCGCTCTGCTGTTATTCAAAACACACTATTACAGCTGGCATTCTCTGTGTCAAACTAATTACGTTTACGGATACACTATTGTTCGTTTTCTTATTGGCTTGTGAGGTTGTTGCTACAGAGAGGCTAGCTGTCCTACACACACACACACACACACACACAGTCACACATACAATACACACACACACACACACACACACACACACACAGTCACACACACGTACACACACACAGTCACACACACGCACACACACACAGTCACACACACACACACACACACAGTCACACATACAATACACACACACAGTCACACACACGCACACACACACAGTCACACACACGCACACACACACAGTCACACACACACACACACACACAGTCACACATACAATACACACATACAATACACACACACCCCCCCATCGCTTAAAAAGTTAGCTATTACACCCCAATAGGACGCACCAGGTTGGGAAAAAAGTAGGGTTTGGATCAGAGATCAGGCCCTGATCTCTCTCTCTCTCTCTCTCTCTCTCTCTCTCTCTCTCTCTCTCTCTCTCTCTGGGTTTGCTGACCCCTGTTGGTGGGCCAAGGTGTAGCATACAGACTCATCACATCTCTTTCTCTCTTGGGTTTGCTGACCCCTGGTGGTAGAAAACACACACACACACACCGACATACACACATACACACACACACACACACACACACACAGTCACACACACACACACACACAAGACACACACACACACACACACACAGTCACACACACACACACACACAGACACACACACACACACACACACACACACAGACACACACACACCGACACACACACACACACACACACACACATTCCTGTGTCCCGGTAGACAGCGGGTTGTGACGCACACACACACCGACACACACACACACACACACACATTCCGGTGTCCCGGTAGACAGCGGGTTGTGACGCACACACACACAGTACGCACACACACACAGTCACACACACACACACACACACACAGTCACACACACACACACACAGTCACACACACACACACACACAGACACACACACACACACACACACACAGACACACACACACCGACACACACACACACACACACACACATTACGCACACACACACAGTCACACACACACACACACACACACAGTCACACACACACACACACAGTCACACACACACACACACACACACACACACACAGACACACACACACCGACACACACACACACACACACACATTCCGGTGTCCCGGTAGACAGCGGGTTGTGACGCACACACACACAGTACGCACACACACACAGTCACACACACACACACACACACAATCACACACAAACACACACACACACCGACATACACACGTACACACACACACACACAGACACACACACCGACATACACACACACACACACACACACACACACAGTCACACACAGACACACACACACCGGGTTGTAGTAGCGTTGTAGAGTAGATCTAGGTTAACTGTGTCCTGGAGTAGAGTAGTAGTAGTTGTAGAGTAGTAGTAGATCTAGGTTAACTGTGTCCTGGAGTGGTAGTTGTAGAGTAGATCTAGGTTAACTGTGTCCTGGAGTAGAGTAGTAGTAGTTGTAGATCTAGGTTAACTGTGTCCTGGAGTAGAGTAGTAGTAGATCTAGGTTAACTGTGTCCTGGAGTGGTAGTTGTAGAGTAGTAGTAGCTGAAGTACAACCACACACACACACACAACACAATAAACACACATACACACTAAACAACGATGCATACAGCAGAGGACATACTGTTAGACCGGAACCCGCTCATAAAGAACCTAATTCTCAAGGTTGGTGTCCGGTGGCAGAGGCGTACAAAGGCCGGGGACACAAAATGGCCTTCCGGAGGTACTTTTGATCTCGACGTATGCGAAGAGATGAATGTAATGATTCGTAACCACAAGCCAGGCGACAGCAGCAAAAAGAGGTTGAAAAAGAGGACAGAAGAGTTGAGGGTAATGAAGCTCTACGCCCAGAAGGGGAGAGCATACAGGCAGGAAGCTTTAGCGCTAAATCAGAGAGAGACGGATATAGGGAAACCAACATCCCCACCTTATGTCACGCAATTGCCGGTGGGCACTGTGACAATAAGAGGAGAATATGAGGAGACGGAATTAGGGACCCCCGCTAGGTCAGAAACCCCCGCTAGGTCAGAAACCTCCGCTAGATCAGAGACCTCCCTTAGGCGAGATACCCCCCCCAAACTGACCCCGCAGGATCTCTATCCGAAAGTCCTGGCGGCATATGGCGAGACAGTACGTCGGAAGTTGTATGATGCAGAGGAAGAGGAGGTAGAGAACCTGGGCAGGCAGAGGGAGGGAGTCGGGAGGAAGATAGAGGAAGAGGCCCGTCAAAATATGGCACAGCAGACATCAGGGAAACACGGGGCGTGTGGCCACACCAAACTGTTGACTGATGAGGAAGATGAGAACGACACGAAACCAGCACAGGAGAAAGGAAACATTACAGGAACCCTGACTTTCGCCCCTACATTCCTGGGAAGTGTGACAAGTACAGGCCAGTTTCCCCTGCTAATAAAGGGGAACGATATCTTTCACATGCCATGGTCACCTCTAGACATCGATGGTATAATAGCAAGACTACCGGACCTTTCAGAAGGAGCCTCCAGGTGGATCACGCAGTTTGAGGAAAATACGTCATCTTTTCTGCTAGCAGTGGGTGACGTCAAATCCCTGTTGACGCGCTTGCTAGGAATTGGTGCCTGCCGGGACATCATGGGTGATACATCGATGCGAGTGGCATGCGACACGCAGGCCCATGATGGAGACATATTCAACGCGCATAGAGCGGCGTTGTGGTACAAACTCAGGAATCAATATCCATCACGTATTAATCCGGCAAAACTGGCGGGCAACCCCATAATGGAGACGGAAGGGCCTGGCACCTATGTGAACAAAATACTGAAGGAGTGGAGAGGTGAGCTAGGACACAACCCAGAAATAGACCCGTTGCAGAGGGCGATGTTTAGAGAAAGTGTGATGAGAGGGCTTCCAGAGGTGGTTAAGAATAGACTGGAAGACGTGGTGGGGTTAATGGACATGACTTATCCTTTGTTCTGTGCACATGTAACACATAGTGTGGAGAAGCAAAGGGCTCAGGAGCAGAAAGTCAGGGATCAGGATAGAAATGACTCAAGGAAGTTAACTCAGCAACAACTGCAGCCCCAAAGGAGGTTGCAGGCAGTAATGGTGTCATCTGCTACCTCTCCACCCATGCAGGACCAGGGACCCCCGCCTGCACCTCAGGTAGTGAGAAGCTATGGCTATAGTTCACAGAACCAGGCGTCCAGGCGGCAGGCAGGGAATGGGCAATCAGGCCCACGGTTTACACAGGGACCGGGGAACGAACAACAGTTTCCCCGTTTCCACTGTTGGAACTGCGGCATGCAGGGACACAGGGAAATGAGATGTAGGCAACCATACCGTCCCGGCTCGGAGTATGGAAGACCCGTGCGCCAGGGGGAGTCACAAGGGCCCCACGACCAGGGGGAGACAGGAGGGCCCCGAAACCAGGGGGGTAATCACTAGGGGTGCCCAGAGAATGCGACGGGGGGAAATCAAATGATTGTGGTTTCCAAGGGAGCTGAGCAAGAACCTATTCTGCAGGTCCTAGTGGAGGGCAAATTAACAGAGATGATGGCAGACACTGGAGCAGGTTTTTCCTGCATAAAGCAAAAATACGCCGCTCACTTACCCCAGTCTGGACAGTATGTTCGGACGGTCGGATTCTCGGGAAAAACACAATTAATACCCACATCAGATCCAATCTCTATGACGTATAACAACAAGACCATAACAATACCTGTATTAATTTCGGACAGCACCCCGCGCAATCTCTTGGGACGAGATGCAATGTGTAAACTAGGCTGTAAAATCCTATGTACGCCTGAGGGGATTCAAATTGAACAAGACGTGTACCAAATGATGCTACAAGGGACGGGGGAGAAAGAGGCCACTGTGTTCTGGCTGGGCAACATAGATGCAGAGCTGCAAAGGGTCTGTGACCCCTGGGAGCCATTTCTGAAAACCCAACTGCCTCAGTCTAGACAAACAAACATGGAGGCACATTGCACACTACAATATTTGACGAATAGTGACCTAGTTAGGAACAAGGCATGGTTGCAGGGACAGCCCGAGCAGGTGCAGATTAACTCATCTACGATAATTGTAGGGAGACAGGGCGCGGCGTTGAGGGTTAACACGGGTAAGTATCTACGGGAACAACATAGACTAAGAGACGCCGCCCCACACATCACTCTGAGAATAAATCCTGGTTACGAATCCGAACATCTAGGTTCAATGATACAGGAATCCGAGACTCAAAGGTGGGTCTCCACGGAATCTCCGCTAATTTGGAACAGCGCAGATGGGAGTTTCATAAAAATAATGATTTCCTTTTCAGTTTTGGCAAAACCGCAAGTAATCAGATTACCAGGAGACCCTTGCGTTATTCCAGAGGCGGATGCTTTGCTGGAACAGGACATGTTGGCGCGCACCCCGGAACGGTTGTGGTCAAAACACGACACAGATGTGGGTCTAATATTGTCGGCACAGCCAGTGAAGGTCAGGTTAAAGAAGGGTTGTAGACCACCCTTTATCAGACAGTATACAATGAAGCCAGAGTCGGAGGAAGCTATATCACATCAGATTGAGGGACTGTTAAAGGGGGGAGTGCTCGTCCCTTTCAAATCCAGATGTAATACACCTATCCACCCAGTGCTAAAGGCGGACAGGGCTAGGTACAGACTGGTACACGATTTGAGGGCGGTGAACGACGTGGTGTCTGGACCAGAGGCGGAAGTCGCTAATCCACACACCCTCCTGACAAACATCCCGAGAATCCGACCGTCCGAACATACTGTCCAGACTGGGGTAAGTGAGCGGCGTATTTTTGCTTTATTTCCAGTGTCTGCCATCATCTCTGTTAATTTGCCCTCCACTAGGACCTGCAGAATAGGTTCTTGCTCAGCTCCCTTGGAAACCACAATCATTTGATTTCCCCCCGTCGCATTCTCTGGGCACCCCTAGTGATTACCCCCCTGGTTTCGGGGCCCTCCTGTCTCCCCCTGGTCGTGGGGCCCTTGTGACTCCCCCTGGCGCACGGGTCTTCCATACTCCGAGCCGGGACGGTATGGTTGCCTACATCTCATTTCCCTGTGTCCCTGCATGCCGCAGTTCCAACAGTGGAAACGGGGAAACTGTTGTTCGTTCCCCGGTCCCTGTGTAAACCGTGGGCCTGATTGCCCATTCCCTGCCTGCCGCCTGGACGCCTGGTTCTGTGAACTATAGCCATAGCTTCTCACTACCTGAGGTGCAGGCGGGGGTCCCTGGTCCTGCATGGGTGGAGAGATAGCAGATGACACCATTACTGCCTGCAACCTCCTTTGGGGCTGCAGTTGTTGCTGAGTTAACTTCCTTGAGTCATTTCTATCCTGATCCCTGACTTTCTGCTCCTGAGCCCTTTGCTTCTCCACACTATGTGTTACATGTGCACAGAACAAAGGATAAGTCATGTCCATTAACCCCACCACGTCTTCCAGTCTATTCTTAACCACCTCTGGAAGCCCTCTCATCACACTTTCTCTAAACATCGCCCTCTGCAACGGGTCTATTTCTGGGTTGTGTCCTAGCTCACCTCTCCACTCCTTCAGTATTTTGTTCACATAGGTGCCAGGCCCTTCCGTCTCCATTATGGGGTTGCCCGCCAGTTTTGCCGGATTAATACGTGATGGATATTGATTCCTGAGTTTGTACCACAACGCCGCTCTATGCGCGTTGAATATGTCTCCATCATGGGCCTGCGTGTCGCATGCCACTCGCATCGATGTATCACCCATGATGTCCCGGCAGGCACCAATTCCTAGCAAGCGCGTCAACAGGGATTTGACGTCACCCACTGCTAGCAGAAAAGATGACGTATTTTCCTCAAACTGCGTGATCCACCTGGAGGCTCCTTCTGAAAGGTCCGGTAGTCTTGCTATTATGCCATCGATGTCTAGAGGTGACCATGGCATGTGAAAGATATCGTTCCCCTTTATTAGCAGGGGAAACTGGCCTGTACTTGTCACACTTCCCAGGAATGTAGGGGCGAAAGTCAGGGTTCCTGTAATGTTTCCTTTCTCCTGTGCTGGTTTCGTGTCGTTCTCATCTTCCTCATCAGTCAACAGTTTGGTGTGGCCACACGCCCCGTGTTTCCCTGATGTCTGCTGTGCCATATTTTGACGGGCCTCTTCCTCTATCTTCCTCCCGACTCCCTCCCTCTGCCTGCCCAGGTTCTCTACCTCCTCTTCCTCTGCATCATACAACTTCCGACGTACTGTCTCGCCATATGCCGCCAGGACTTTCGGATAGAGATCCTGCGGGGTCAGTTTGGGGGGGGTATCTCGCCTAAGGGAGGTCTCTGATCTAGCGGAGGTTTCTGACCTAGCGGGGGTTTCTGACCTAGCGGGGGTCCCTAATTCCGTCTCCTCATATTCTCCTCTTATTGTCACAGTGCCCACCGGCAATTGCGTGACATAAGGTGGGGATGTTGGTTTCCCTATATCCGTCTCTCTCTGATTTAGCGCTAAAGCTTCCTGCCTGTATGCTCTCCCCTTCTGGGCGTAGAGCTTCATTACCCCCAACTCTTCTGTCCTCTTTTTCAACCTCTTTTTGCTGCTGTCGCCTGGCTTGTGGTTACGAATCATTACATTCATCTCTTCGCATACGTCGAGATCAAAAGTACCTCCGGAAGGCCATTTTGTGTCCCCGGCCTTTGTACGCCTCTGCCACCGGACACCAACCTTGAGAATTAGGTTCTTTATGAGCGGGTTTTACATTTACATTTAGTCATTTAGCTGACGCTTTTATCCAAAGCGACTTACAAGTTCTGTACGACAAGACAGCAAGAAGGGTACAACTCTATCAGCTGAGTAACAATGTTCATCAAGTGTTGCGTGTTACAGTGTAGGTTAGTTTATTAGGACAAGTGCATGACAGTAAGGTTAGTCAGGGTTAGATTTTTTTTTTTTTTTTTAATCATTTCAGATAATGGTTGAAGAAGTGAGTCTTTAGTCGACGGCGAAAGATTGGACGGGATTCGGCTGTCCTAACTGGGATGGGTAGTTCATTCCACCATTGTGGGGCAAGGACTGAGAATAGGCGGCTTCTCTTTGATGACCCTCCGGGAGCTTGGATAGGAGTAGGTCTGAGGCGGCCAGAAGATGCAGAGCGTAGGGGTCTTGAGGGTGTGTAGTTAGAGACCATTGACCGGAGGTAGGCGGGAGCGGTTCCCTTTGCTGCACGGTATGCTAGGTCGAGGGCCTTGAAGCGGATACGTGCAGCAATGGGGAGCCAGTGCAGGTCCCTAAGAAGTGGGGTGACATGGGCCGACTTCGGTAGGTTTGATATCAGGCGGGCCGCTGCGTTTTGAATGAGTTGAAGAGGCTTGGTGGCAGTGGCCGGGAGGCCAGCTAGCAGTGCGTTGCAGTAGTCGAGGCGGGAGATGACTGTTGATTGGACGAGGAGTTGGGTGGCTTCTTTTGTCAGGAAGGGGCGTATCCTTCTGACGTTGCTCAGGAGGAATCTGCAGGTTCTGGTTGTCGCTGCGATGTGAGCAGAGAAGTTCAACTGGTCGTCGAGGACAACACCAAGGTTCTTGGCGGTCGGGGACGCGGTCAGAGCTGCATTCTCGACTGTGATGGAGAGGTCGGTCAGGGGGGAGGATTTGGCCGGCAGGTGGAGCAATTCTGTTTTGCTTAGGTTCAGTTTGAGGTGGTTGGTCGTCATCCAGGCGGAGATGTCGGACAGACAGGCCGAGATCCGCTCAGAGACGTGGATATCTGAGGGAGGGAAGGAGAGGAAGAGTTGAGTATCATCGGCATAACAATGATATGAGAAGCCATGAGACGTGATAATGTTACCCAGTGATTTAGTGTAGAGGGAGAAGAGAAGGGGTCCTAGGACCGAGCCCTGGGGGACACCCGTCCGGAGGGGGCGGGTGGCCGACAGAGTCCCTCTCCATGACACTTGGTAGGAGCGGTCGTTGAGGTATGATGTCAGCCAATGTATGCCATGTGTAGCATACAGACTCATCACATCTCTTTCTCTCTTGGGTTTGCTGACCCCTGGTGGTAGAAAACACACACACACACACCGACATACACACATACACACACACACACACACACACACACACACACAGTCACACACACACACACACACACACACACACAGTCACACACACACACACACACAGTCACACACACACACACACACACACACACACACACAGACACACACACACACACACACACAACACAGTCACACACACACACACACACACACACACACAGCAAAGACACACACACACACACACAGACAAACACACACACACACACACACACACACACAGTCACACACACACACAAACACAGTCACACACAGACACAAACAGCACACACACACACACACACAGACACACACACACACACATTCCTGTGTCCCGGTAGACAGCGGGTTGTGACGCACACACACACAGTCACACACACACGGTCACACACACACACACACACACAATCACACACAAACACACACACACACCGACACACACACAGAAACACACACACACACAGTCACTACACACAGACACACACACACACACAGACACACACACACACACACACATTCCTGTGTCCCGGTAGACAGCGGGTTGTGACGCACACACACACCGACACACACACACACACACACACATTCCTGTGTCCCGGTAGACAGCGGGTTGTGACGCACACACACACAGTCACACACACACAGTCACACACACACACACACACAATCACACACAAACACACACACACACACCGACATACACACATACACACACACACACACACAGACACACACACCGACATACACACACACACACACACACACACAGTCACACACAGACACACACACACCGAGTTGTAGTAGCGTTGTAGTTGTAGATCTAGGTTAACTGTGTCCTGGTAGATCTAGGTTAACTGTGTCCTGGGGTAGAGTAGTAGTAGATCTAGGTTAACTGTGTCCTGGAGTAGAGTAGTAGTAGATCTAGGTTAACTGTGTCCTGGAGTAGAGTAGTAGTAGATCTAGGTTAACTGTGTCCTGGAGCAGAGTAGTAGTAGATCTAGGTTAACTGTGTCCTGGAGTGGTAGTTGTAGAGTAGTAGTAGTTGAAGTACAACCACACACACACATACACAACACAATAAACACACATACACACTAAACAACGATGCATACAGCAGAGGACATACTGTTAGACCAGACACCTTGGCCCACCAACAGGGGTCAGCAAACCCAGGAGAGAGAGAGAGAGAGAGATAAAGATTTAGTGAGATGTGTGTGTGTGTGTGTGTGTTTGTGTGTGTGTGTGTGTGTGTATGTGTGTGTGTGTCTGTGTGTGTGTGCGTCTGTGTACAGACGTGTGTGTATTGTATGTGTGTATTGTGTGTGTGTGTGTCTGTGTGTGTGTGCGTCTGTGTACAGACGTGTGTGTATTGTATGTGTGTATTGTGACACAGGGAATGTGTGTGTGTGTGTGTGTGTCGGTGTGTATGTCTGTGCGACTGTGTGTGTCTGTGTGTGTGTCGGTGTGTGTGTGTGTCACAACCCGCTGTCTACCGGGACACAGGAATGTGTGTGTGTGTGTGTGTGTCTGTGTGTGTGTGTGTGTCTGTGTGTAGTGACTGTGTGTGTGTGTGTTTCTGTGTGTGTGTCGGTGTGTGTGTGTGTTTGTGTGTGATTGTGTGTGTGTGTGTGTGTGTGACCGTGTGTGTGTGACTGTGTGTGTGTGCGTCACAACCCGCTGTCTACCGGGACACAGGAATGTGTGTGTGTGTGTGTGTGTCTGTGTGTGTGTGTGTGTGTGTGTGCTGTTTGTGTCTGTGTGTGACTGTGTTTGTGTGTGTGTGTGACTGTGTGTGTGTGTGTGTGTGTGTGTGTGTGTGTGTGTGTGTGTCTGTGTGTAGTGACTGTGTGTGTGTGTGTGTGTGTGTGTGTCTGTGTGTGTGTGTGTGTGTGTGTGTGTGTGTGTGTGACTGTGTGTGTGTGTGTGTGACTGTGTGTGTGTGTGTGTGTGTGTGACTGTGTGTGTGTGTGTGTGTGTGTGTGTGTATGTGTGTATGTCGGTGTGTGTGTGTGTGTTTTCTACCACCAGGGGTCAGCAAACCCAAGAGAGAAAGAGATGTGATGAGTCTGTATGCTACACCTTGGCCCACCAACAGGGGTCAGCAAACCCAGAGAGAGAGAGAGAGAGAGAGAGAGAGAGAGAGAGAGAGAGAGAGAGAGAGAGAGAGAGAGAGATCAGGGCCTGATCTCTGATCCAAACCCTACTTTTTTCCCAACCTGGTGCGTCCTATTGGGGTGTAATAGCTAACTTTTTAAGCGATGGGGGGGTGTGTGTGTATTGTATGTGTGTATTGTATGTGTTACTGTGTGTGTGTGTGTGTGTGTGTGACTGTGTGTGTGTGCGTGTGTGTGACTGTGTGTGTGTGCGTGTGTGTGACTGTGTGTGTGTATTGTATGTGTGACTGTGTGTGTGTGTGTGTGTGTGTGTGTGTGACTGTGTGTGTGTGCGTGTGTGTGACTGTGTGTGTGTACGTGTGTGTGACTGTGTGTGTGTGTGTGTATTGTATGTGTGACTGTGTGTGTGTGTGTGTGTGTGTAGGACAGCTAGCCTCTCTGTAGCAACAACCTCACAAGCCAATAAGAAAACGAACAATAGTGTATCCGTAAACGTAATTAGTTTGACACAGAGAATGCCAGCTGTAATAGTGTGTTTTGAATAACAGCAGAGCGGCACCGGTTTTTGTTTTGAAAATTGAGAGTCTTATCTACAGAGGACAGAAGGCACAGTTATAACAAGGTGGTGAGGAATGTGGAGAGTGTCGTAAAGGAATCAGGGAAAGGGATCATGGAGAAGTTTGAACAGATGGAGAAAAATTTGACCAGAGGTCAAAACATGCAATTTAAATTGATTAGTGGCGCACTTATAGCCCGTTAAAAGAGGAATCGCCCTAGTGTAAACACCTCACCACTCGTGTTCATTTTCTAGTCGTCCATATCCGAAAACCAGTTCACACAGCCAGCTCACTTTTTCCTCCCGCAGAAACTCTGACGGATATTTATAATAACAAGCCCAACGCTTACCTTTTTTGTCGACAACCGGCAGAATGTCTACGGGAGATTCCAGGAACTGGCCGTATGAAAAGGCCCGGTGGAGCGATCTACAGGTCAAGGGTCACCAAATGTTGTGGCTGATGGTTGTTTAACACAGCAGGAGACGATAGTTCCAATTTTAACAAGTAGGTAATTTATTTAGGAAAAGAAGTTCTTAACAGCAAAAGCTATGGATCGAGCAGAGGATCACCACAGCTTGAACAAAAAACACTCTAACTCTCAATCCCTCTGCTTGTCCCCTAAATCCCCTCTCAGTCCTGCCCCCACATGACAGATATGATGACGTATCATATCATGTCAGATCTGACATGACGTACATTAAGATGATACGTAGATTTAACATCGGAGAGAGATAAAAACATTAAGAACATCGAAGAGAGATAAAGACATTTAAGAAGAACATAGATTTAGATAAAAACATTAAGAACATCGAAGAGAGATAAACAAGATATGATGTACACACACGATATGATGTAAAACATTAAGAACATCGAAGAGAGATAAAGATTTAGTGAGATGTGTGTGTGTGTGTGTGTGTTTGTGTGTGTGTGTGTGTGTATGTGTGTGTGTGTCTGTGTGTGTGTGTGTGCGTCTGTGTACAGACGTGTGTGTATTGTATGTGTGTATTGTGTGTGTGTGTCTGTGTGTGTGTGCGTCTGTGTACAGACGTGTGTGTATTGTATGTGTGTATTGTGACACAGGGAATGTGTGTGTGTGTGTGTGTGTCGGTGTGTATGTCTGTGCGACTGTGTGTGTGTGCTGTGTCTGTGTGTGTGTGCTGTGTATGTGTGTGTCTGTGTGTCTGTGTGTGTGTGCTGTGTATGTATGAAAGAGAGAAAAGACACAAGATTAGAGCACACAATATGATGTACTGAAATGTCCATCTGCCTATCTTGAGGCTGTTTTAAGAACATCAGCCAGACTGTCGCCCTAGTGTCTTTGAGCCCTGCTAGTTGACCTATATTAAACTAGTCAAGACTAACCCCTTTCCTACCTCCACCCCCGTATACACATTTTCCACAACAGTATCAATATTGCGTTGATCCAAAAATTCCTTCATGCGATCGGAAGCGTGTGTGTGTGTGTGGCGTGTTCCGTTGGTAGCGATCAAAGCACGGAGGGGCGCCCCCCCCCCCCCCCCCCCCCTTTCATGCATCCATGATGAAACATAATACCGATAATCTAAATTTGATTTGAGAACAGTAGCTAGTCCAGGGAAGAAAAGATAAAGTTTTTACTAGAATACACGTTGTCGGCCATTACGAAGCATTTTGGAAATTACACCAGACCGCCCTGAAACTACACTCATATTCACGACGGTATAAAACGAAAATGTATGGATGGGAAAATTATCTATTTTTTTGCATCTTGACCGGAAGAAACTCAATGACAATCGACTATATTATTAGATCCATAGCTATAATCAGGGGAGGACCTTCCTACAGGCGATATAGGCGGTCGCCTAGAGCGCCACCCAGAGGGGGGCGAAAAAAATTCTAACATAAGGGAAAATGAGCCAAAAATCTAAAACGGTCGGTCGGTCTGAGCCTCAGCTTTAGGTGTTCACAGTCAGAACATGCTAGAGCGCTGTGCATTGATGGGTATCGGTCAAGTGTTTATAGAATTGAACGTTGAGGAAAGAAAGACTAACGTTAGAGAACTATGAAGAAAAATTACAAAAAAAAATAAAAATTACAAAAATGCCAAATGGGCTAGGTCCGCCCCTGGCTATAATATATAATATAGCTTTAGGCCTGCAAACACAGCCACGTATCCCCATGTTAAAAGGCGATGGCATTTCAACGGTAAGTGTTAAATAATTACTAAATTAAGACACAGCAATACTCCATAACACTCCAGGAGACACATAAATAGGTCTACATTCCTCTACACAGCACACCCCCCCCCCCTCACTCTCGCTCTCTTAACACACACACACACACACACACACACACACACAGACACACACACACACACACACACACACACACACACACACACACACACACACACACACACACACACACACACACACACACACACACACACACACATTGACTCCACGACACTGCTACATCTGGCAAGAGTTCCAGACCAGATCCATCCATTTGCATCCACTTAAGTCATTTGGTGAGAGATCTCACCAGATTAGCCAGATCAAATAATTCAACTCATTGTCAAAAAATTCCACAAATCACTAATATACGACCGCCCAAGGGATTATAAGACCCCGGTCGGGTACTGGTCAACCTACCAAAGTCTCAATTAATCACAGATCGTTATCGATAGAGACACAGAGACACACACACGCACATATGTGCACGGAAATGTGCGTACCACACACTCATGCACGGCAGACATACAGCTTGGCAAATACACAAGACACATGACGTGCACTCAGGACAAAGACCACATACACACTGGACTATTGGGGGACTAATAAAACACTAGGATAAGGGAGGAGGGGGGACTTCTCTGCTTTGACTTCTGCTGGACACTGACTGGACGGACGGACTGGACTGACGGGACAATGACTTGACTGCATTTTCTTTTATACACGACCGGCCGGTTGTAGCAACTAGATTTCAATTGTACCTTGCTATATTCACTTTTTATAATACTTTGCTTATTCACTTTTTATAATACTTTGCTTGTTCACTTTTTTATAATAAATACCGTCAAGACTTCCGGTATGAGAGCAGACGGGTAACACACGTGCGATAGAGCTCCTGGTCAAATGAGTGAAAAAACGGATAAAAAAAGACCCGAAAAGTAATTAAAAAGGAAAATGCTCACGAGAAGTAAGGAAGAGACAACGATTGTGAAGGAAATAGAAATGGAGAACATACGAGAAGGAGAGAATTTGAAGAAACAGAATCCCCGAAGCGAAGCCGAGAAAAGCCAGGCGAAAGAAGGGGGAGGTACCGCTGAGGCAGACACGGGAATGCCAGGAGGGGCCGTGATCATGCAGGCCGGGATACTGGAGAACATAACAGCGGCGATAAAACTGAACACGGACACGATAAGGAATGATATTGGGAAGCTACGGGAGGAATTGAAGAAGGAACAGGAGGACTTCAGAGGTGAAATGAATACAGAAATCAAAAGGGTGGAGGAGAAGATGGCGGAACAGGACAGAAACGTGACCGAGTTACAGACTAGGACGTCACACGCGGAGGAATGGAACACGGAGATACACGAGGTATTAACATGTGTGATTCAGAAACAAGAACAGATGGAGACAAAGATGTCGGACATGGAGGGGAGGTCACGGAGAAATAACATCAGAATATGGGGACTGAAAGAAGGAGTCGAAGGGGAATCGGTGACCCTATATGTGGAAAAGCTTATCAAAGAACAAATGAAGGAAACGGGACTGGAAAAAATGGAGATACAGAGGGCCCACAGGGCGTTGGCTCCGAGACCACAACCGGACAGACCTCCGAGGGCGGTGATTATTAACTTTCTGAGATTCGAGGTTAAGGAATTGGTACTCAGAACCGCGTGGACCAAGAAGATTGAAATCGAAGGGAAAAGACTATCATTTGATCACGACTACTCGACAGCGGTAGCGATAACACGCAGGTCCTACGCGGGACTGAAGAAAACCCTGAAAGAAAACGGAATGAGATTCCAGTCACCCATGACCTCGCTAAGGATTCACTGGGAGGAAGGGGCGGCGATGTACGCGACGGCACGAGAAGCGGAGCGAGAGATGAGACGGCGAGGGATGAGGATGTCGGAGGACGGAGAAGGAAGGAGGCGGGAGGAACAGACGCGGAGCACTTTATGTAAAGTTTATGTTTTTTATTTATGTTAATCACTATATGTATTCGGTGAAGAGAGCGGAGGCTCCAACCGGAGGGGGGAATGAGTGTGACATGGGGGGGACTGACAGACGAAAGAAGAAGAAAGATGACAAGGGTTAAAGGTATAAAAATGATGTCGTTAAACGTTAATGGAATGAATAATGCGATAAAAAGGGGCAAAGTGATGTTGAAATGTAAAAAAAGTGAGATGGAAGTGATTTTTCTGCAGGAGACACATTTGGTAGCACAGGGTCATGAGAAACTGAAGAGATTTGGATATGAAAATGCATACTATAGTTCCTTTGAACAAAACCCGAGGAGAGGAGTAATCACGTTAATCAAAAACACAGTCAAATTTGAATTGATCAAGGAAGTAAGAGACAAGGAGGGAAGGTTTGTTCTGGTGAAGGGGAAAATGGAGGGCCAAATGGTTACGTTAGTAAATGTTTATGCACCCCCAGAGAGTGAGAGGGATTTATATGAGACCATTTTTGACATGATAGTGTTGGAACTAGAAGGGATATTGATATGTATGTGGGATTTTAACGTAGTACTGAATCACGACCTAGACACCACGAGTACTAGAAAAGGACGGGCGCCCATCAGTAGATATATGAATATTCAGATGACGGAAATGGGAATTACAGACGTTTGGAGGGAGATGCACGCCATGGACAGGGAATACACACATTACTCACACCCACACGTGACATATGCGAGAATAGACTACTTTTTGATGACGACGGGGGACAGTTACAGGGCACGGGAGAGCAGTATAGGAGTAGCGGACATATCGGATCACAGTGCCATATATCTGACAGTAGATCTAGAAGGGAGACGGAGGAACACGATTTGGAGACTAAATGTAGGAATATTAAATAACAAAGGGGTGGTGAGTCAGATCAAGGAGGAGATAGCCAGATATAAGGAAGAAAATGACAACGGGGCGGTAGACCCGAACATTCTATGGGACACACTGAAGGTAGTGATAAGGGGGAAATTGATGGAAAAAACAGCAATGCTGAAGAAGGCCAGAACGGAGACATATCACAATCTGATAGGGAAGCTGAAGAAGCTAGAGGGGAGACACCAGATATCAAAAGAACAGGAAACGCTCGGAGAAATCAAAGAAATAAAGGCCAGGATAAATAGGGAATTATTGACGGAAATAGAAAAGAAAGCGAGGTTCATGAAACAAACGTACTATGAAGGGGGACCAAAAGCGACCAGACTGTTGGCTAGGAGAATTAGAACGCAACAGAAGTTGAACACGATACACACAATAAGGGATACAAAGACTAATGAAATATTGAGGGACCCAGCTGAAATAGAGAGGACATTTAGAGAATACTATGAGAAATTATACACACAGCCAAAAGCAGCGGGAGAAGAGGAAATAGAAACATATCTGGAGAAGCTAGAGTTACCATCGATAGGGAAAGAACAGAATGAAGAATTAAATAAAATAATTACGGAACAAGAACTGGAAGATGCAATTAGTAGAGCTAAAAACAACAAGTCTCCGGGGAGCGACGGATTCCCATCGGAATTCTACAAGACATTTAGAACTGAATTAGCACCCATGTTAGGGGCGGCGTTCAGACACACGATGGAAGAGGGGAAAATGCCCCCCTCGTGGAAGGAAGCCATAATCACCACGATACCGAAGGAAGGGAAGGATAGGGAATTATGTAGTAGTTTCAGACCTGTGTCCATACTCAACGTAGATTACAAGATGTATACATCGATAATATCAAAAAGATTTGAGACGTTTATGCCAGACATTATAGATGAAGATCAAACTGGATTTATTAAAGGGAGACAGACACAGGACAACGTGAGAAAGACATTACACATAGTAGAGGAGATACAAAAACAAGGGGGTAGCGCGGTACTGATTAGCCTAGATGCAGAAAAAGCGTTCGACAGTGTGAGCTGGACATTTTTATATAAAACATTGATGAGGTTTGGACTGAACGAGAGGGCGATGAAGATGATCAAGGCACTATATCAAGAACCGACAGCGAGGGTTAAGGTGAATGGCAGCTTGACGGATATAATCAGATTAGAGAGGGCTACCAGACAGGGATGTTGTCTCTCACCGACGCTCTTCGCCGTTTTCATAGAACCACTGGCACAACTGATCAGACAGACCGAGGACATCAAGGGAGTAAGGATAAAGGGAACGGAATATAAACTAGGCCTATTTGCAGACGACGTGATAGTATACATGAGGCAACCAGAAAAGAGCTTCCCGGCACTGATGGATCTACTGAAGGAATATGGCCACTACTCAGGATACAAACTAAACGTGACAAAGACACAGACCTTAGCATGGAACTATTCTCCAACGACGGAAATTAGAGAACAGTACGGGATAAGATGGGACATGGACAAGATTAAATACTTAGGGGTGAACATCACGAGAGGGGTGGAGAAACTGTTTGAGGCGAATTATACACAGATAAATCAGAACATAAAGAGAGACTTAGAGAGATGGACAGTAATGCCCTTGGACTTCAATTCAAGAATAGAGGTCATTAAAATGAACATACTATCAAGGTTACTGTACCTATTCCAGTCACTACCGATACAAATACCACAGAATCAATTCAGGGAGTGGGACAGACTGATATCGAGGTTCATATGGGCGGGGAGAAGACCACGGGTCAGATATAAAACACTACAACTACCAAAGGAAGAGGGAGGGATGGCAGTACCCAGCCTACAAGATTATTACTATGCAGCACAACTGAGAGCAGTGACGTGCTGGTGTAACGACAGATATGAGGCAAGATGGAAAGACATTGAAAAAGAAGGGGAGGGATACAAGGTACAAGCTCTGGTGGGGGATAGGGAACTATTTAAAGAAAAAGAGGGACTATTAGATCCAATCACCAAATGCACCTTGACCATATGGAACAGAGTAGTAAAAACACACAAATTGGAGAAGCAGTCAGGGGTCCTGAGATGGGTAGCACATGACAAGAGATTCAAACCAGGGAGGTTAGACCATGGATTCAGAAGGTGGGAGAGGGGGGGGGGGCAACAGCAATATGCAAAATGATAGAGAAGGGAGAAATGCAGACACTACAAAAATTAAAGGAGAAATTTGGACTAGAAAACAGGGACCACTTCAGATATCTACAGGTTAGAGACTACTACAACAAAGAAATAAGGGGGGCCAAAGACGAGGAACAGAATGGAATAATAAAGATGATAGTATGGGCATACGAAGGGGGGCAAAGAAGAATAATATCAGCAATATACCGGGCTATAATGACCAGCAAGGGACACACGACCGATTATATAAGGGAGAAATGGGAGAGAGAACTAGAGATAGGAATAACAGGGAAGGAATGGGGGAACATATGCGAGGTACAACATTCAACAACAGGATCGAGAATATGGAAAGAATTTGGATGGAAAAACATAATCAGATTCTTTATAACCCCAGAGCTGAAGGGAAAATATGCACCAACACAAAAAGCATGCTGGAGGATGTGTGGGAAGGAGGGGGCAAATCACACGCACATATTCTGGGGATGTCAGAAGCTGAAGGGGTATTGGGAGGAGATAGGGGAAGCAATGATCAGAATATTAGGATACGGGCTACCACAAACAGGACTGGTGCTTTACTTAGGAGACCTGACACACGAGGGAATACAAGGGGGGGACAAATATTTAATAAAGATAATGTTGATAGCGGCCAGAAAAGCAATAACGAGACTGTGGTACAAGGAAGACCCACCGACAATAGCAAAATTGGTAGGAATAGTGGAAGAAATACAGGATATGGAAAGGATAACACACATGCTGAGGTTACAGGAAGAGAAATTTGGGGAAAGATGGGGAAAGTGGGAGGATTATAAAAGGAACGAGAACGACATCACAGAGGAAGAACCAAATGCAACACAAGAGGGCGAAGGGTAAAGGAGGAAAGATGTTCAAGGAGGGTCTATGAACCCATGTCACACACCTGTGCTTTAGTTAGTATTTTCTATTTTGTTTTTTGGGATATTACAATTGCTGAATGTTTTTATACCTTATTATTTATGTCTGTTTAACGGTGTGATATTAAATATTCAGGGATGATGTGGTTTGTGTATGGGTGAACCAAAAGGCAAAGTGAAAGTTAATAAACAAGAGGAAAAAAAAGAAAGGACGAAGGATAAAGGAAGAAAGAAGCTCAAGGAGGGTCTCTGGACCCAGATCACACATACAAGCCTTAGTCAGCATTTATCATCTTTGAGTAGGAATTACCTGTTTATGCCTGTTTAAGGGAGATACACAATCAGCCTTTGTATCAAATACCTAGAAAACAACAGTAGGGGAACCAGACAACTAACCATGATACCCATGCAAATATTTATGTGCACTGTTTTTTCTTTTTGTTTTTATTGTGATGCTAGTTTCTTTATTTTTTATTATTTATTTTTTGCAAGTGCTGTCTGTCTAAAAATTGTTAATAAAAATTTAAGTTTAAAAAAAAGAAAGTAAGTTCATCAAATTGATTTATGTTGGTGTTCAAGTGGGCACTGGGCGACATTTCTTCTATTAGTCTGTCTATCAGACAAGCGTTGGGTTAGCCACTGGCTAGCTACACAGCATAAAATGTGCAGCTTGCGTTAGCTATAGACAAGCTAGCTAACGTTAGCTACCTCTAAGGTATGATTATAGCTTGGTAGCTAGCTAACGTTAGCTATAGACAAGCTAGCTAACGTTAGTTAGTGCCTCTATATGCTTATAGCTGGGTAGCTAGCTAACGCTAGCTATGGTTAATTAGGGCCCGGTCACACATGTGCGAAAAATAGAATGGGAGGCGCATTTCTTCCCGCAATAATTTTGTGAATGTGTGACTACCTGGGGTCCTAACGTTACTTGCTCACTGTGTTATATTGTCTAACGTACAGCTTGTGTTAGCTAGAATAGACAAGCTAGCTAACGTTAGCTATAGACAAGCTAGCTAACGTTAGTTAGTCCCTCTAAGCCTAAGGTATGCTTATAGCTGGGTAGCTAGCTAACGTTAGCTATAGACAAGCTAGCTAACGTTAGTTAGTCCCTCTAAGTCTAAGGTATGCTTATAGCTGGGTAGCTAGCTAACGTTAGCTATAGACAAGCTAGCTAACGTTAGTTAGTCCCTCTAAGCCTAAGGTATGCTTATAGCTGGGTAGCTAGCTAACGTTAGCTATAGACAAGCTAGCTAATGTTAGTTAGTGCTCTAAGCTAGCTAACGTTAGCTATGGTTAATTAGGGGCCCGGTCACAATAATTTTGTGAATGTGTGACTGGGCCCTAACGTTACTTAGCTGTGTTATATTGTCTAACTACTAGCTAGCTAAATGAAGTCCCATTGATGAATAGAAATAAGCTCAACACTGCAGTGATCAGTGAAATTATTGTTTGTTTCAGGTTCATGGTGTCTACGGTCAAATTGTCTCCTTGTATTTAAAGTTATATCCATTATTTATGAATTGATAGCACTAGAACATTTCCATAATGTTTTGAATTGTTAGTGCAGTAGACCTTTTTATTATAATTAGGCCTAGAGATCAGAGCTTTAATAATGTAACTAATGATGGTATTGATTTATGTTACAGGTGCTGGGAATGTAACAGAAATTATCAAGTAGGTCCCAAGCTTTTGCATCACTATTAAGGCATTCTTTAACAGCATCATAACACATTAAAACACATTTAGCTGGTTAGTGTTTGTCCTTGTATTTAAAGATATATCCATTATTTATGAATTGATAGCACTAGCACATTTCCATAATGTTTTGAATTGTTAGTGCAGTAGACCTTTTTATTATAATTAGGCCTAGAGATCAGAGCTTTAATAATGTAACTAATGATGGTCTTGATTTATGTTACAGGTGCTGGGAATGTAACAGAAATTATCAAGTAGGTCCCAAGCTTTTGCATCACTATTAAGGCATTCTTTAACAGCATCATAACACATTAAAACACATTTAGCTGGTTAGTGTGTGTCCTTGTATTTAAAGATATATCCATTATTTATGAATTGATAGCACTAGTACATTTCCATAATGTTTTGAATTGTTAGTGCAGTAGACCTTTTTATTATAATTAGGCCTAGAGATCAGAGCTTTAATAATGTAACTAATGATGGTCTTGATTTATGTTACAGGTGCTGGGAATGTAACAGAAATTATCAAGTAAGTCCCAAGCTTTTGCATCACTATTAAGGCATTCTTTAACAGCATCATAACACATTAAAACACATTTAGCTGGTTAGTGTTTGTCCTTGTATTTAAAGATATATCCATTATTTATGAATTGATAGCACTAGTACATTTCCATAATGTTTTGAATTGTTAGTGCAGTAGACCTTTTTATTATAATTAAGCCTAGTGACCAGAGCTTTAATAATGTAACTAATGATGGTCTTGATTTATGTTACAGGTGCTGGGAACGTAACAGAAATGATCAAGTAAGTCCCAAGCTTTTGCATCACTATTAAGGCATTCTTTAACAGCATCATAACACATTAAAACACATTTAGCTGGTTAGTGTTTGTCCTTGTATTTAAAGATATTTCCATTATTTATGAATTGATAGCATTAGTACATTTCCATAATGTTTTGAATTGTTAGTGCAGTAGACCTTTTTATTATAATTAGGCCTAGTGATCAGAGCTTTAATAATGTAACTAATGATGGCCTTGATTTATGTTACAGGGTTAGGTGCTGGGAATGTGGAGATGTAAGGGGTGCACAGAAACTGTATCAAGTAGGTTCAAGCTTTTGCATCACTACAGGTTAAGGCATCCACGATTTGGAAGTAGTTATCCCTTTCCATGTACGTACCTGCACTGCCCATGTACATTTAAGACGTGGAATGCCCTTATTGTCCACCACAATAAAACCCATTCCACTGGGGTCACTCGGAAAGAGAAGGCAATATTCAGTTGCAGCCTTTGTGCTTGCAGGGATTTAGCATCAGAGAAGGATTATTTTTGTCATATAAATGCACATCTCAAAAGAAGGGAGACGGTTGATTGTATGTTTTTAGGCTGTGACTTTAAAACAAACATTTCTGGCACATTTAAGTCACACAAAAACAGAAAACACTGCCATCACACATTGGTTGATTTTAAACCTGGAGTGATTATAACTACGATAGCATCTCTGAATGAATTGGAGGCAAATAGTCAGGAGTGTGTAGAGCAGTCAGATACTGCCATTCCTTCAAGTAGTCATTCTCATACTGATGACTTGCAGGAGGTCATAGAGCAAGGATTTGCAGCTGCTTTGCTGAAGTTGGAGCATTTGGTCCATGTACCAAGCACTGCTCTTGATGTGTTTTTAGGGGAACTCCATCATTTGATTTCTTCTGCACCTGTTCCATTATCTTGTGACATTGTGAGTGACATCTTTCATCAGAAAAACCTCACTGTTGATGAATGTACAATTAGAGAAACTGTTAATGCAATTTATTCCGGTAATCCTGTGCAAAGGTCCATACAAAAAGGTGGCCCCCTAAGTACAGCACATCTGCGTAAGCAGTATTACAAGGAGAACTTCAGTGTTGTAGAGCCAGTGGAATACATTCTAGATAGTAAAAACAAGCGCAGTTTCCAATATGTCCCATTATTGAAGTCCCTGCAGCAACTGTTGGGTCGAAGGGATATCATTGATAACGTTGTTGAGTGCCATCAAAGACAGGAAGGCACATATCAGTACAAGTCCTCAAGAGATGGTTCCCTATTTAAGGGTAATAGTTTCCTTACTGGAGAAAAGCCAACTATCATCCTAAATTTGTATGTGGATGACTTTGAAACCTGTAACCCCCTTGGCACCTCGCGAAAGAAGCATAAGCTTTGTGGTGTTTATTGGGTGTTGGCTAACTTGCCTCCGGGTTCTCATTCCTCGTTAACATCGATCTACTTGTCAGTTTCGTGCAAAACCGATGATGTTAAAATCTATGGTTATGCCAAAATCTTTGAACCGCTTCTACAAGATCTGAAAACTTTGGAGGAGCTGGGTGTTTATGTCCCACTGTTGGGTGAGTCAGTTAAAGGTACAATATTCAGTGTAGTGGCTGACAACCTAGGAGCACACAGTGTCGCTGGATGTTTGGAGAGTTTTTCAGGGGAATACTACTGCAGATTTTGCACAGGAAAGAGCAGTGATATTCAGCAACATTCCGTTGCATCTGGTGCTTTCAGTCTGAGAACCAAGGAGCTCCATCAGGCCCATGTCAAACAAGCCCAAGATACAGGGACATTTTGTTGTGGAGTGAAAAGGTAATGCGTCTTCACAAATAATGTCTCTCATTTTCACGTCATCTTTGGCTATCCACCTGATCTTGCCCCATGACCTTTTGGAGGGTATAATCCCTGCAGAGCTAGCTCATTGCTTAAGAGTGCTTATATCCAGAAAGCTTTTCACATTGGCTGATCTGAACAGCGCCATTCTGAAGTGTCCCTACAAATGGGCCGACAGGACAAACAAACCTCATGTAGTGTCACAAAGTTTCTCCAGCTGAAAAACAGTGGGAGGAAACGCTCATGAAAATTGGAGTTTGCTCCGGTTCTTACCTTTTTTGGTTGGTTCACTTGTACCTGAAGATGAGCCTGCATGGCTTGTTCTTATGGATCTGAAGGACATCACTGAGCTTGTAGTTGCCCCTGTACATAGTGATGACTCGCTGGCTTTTTTAGAAAGTAAAATCCTAGAGCACAGGCAGAGATACCAGGAGTTGTTCCCTGCCATCAGGCTGCTACCAAAACACCATTATCTGGAGCAATACCCCCAGATGTTTAGGCTGTTTGGTCCACTTGTCGGACAGTGGACAATGCGATTTGAGGCTAAGCATAGCTTTTTTAAACAGGTTATCAGACACACAAGCTGTTTCAAGAATGTGCCCCTCTCTTTAGCCTCAAAGCATCAGATGATGATCGCTTACCATCTGAGCTCTCCATGTCTGAGCAAGCCTAAGCTAGAGGTCTCAGCTGTATCCACTCTACCAGTAGACTTACTCAAAGAGGAAATAGCACAAGTCATCAGGCAAAAGTTCCCTGACACGACTGAGGTTCAACTTGCACAGTGTGTGACAACCAATGGCATAACCTATAGGAAGGGAATGATAGTGGCCCACAGAGCAGAAGGGGGATTGCCTGAATTTAGTGAAATTGATCAAATCTGCATTTTACAAGAGAGTGTATTCTACATTGTCCAAGAGCTTTGTGGTTGGTACAGAGAGCATTATAGAGCCTTCGAACTCAGCCCAGCACCCACAAGAACATTCACTTTTGTGGCACTCTGTGAACTCCTGGATACTTATCCACTGGTTGACTACAAGATTGGATCAGCCCGCATGGTGACATTGAAAAGGCATATTGAAATAAAAGGTCTGTCTGTCTGTCACCGTCACTGTCTGTCTGTCACTCACTCTCTGTCACTGTCACTCACTCTCTGTCACGGTCTATCTCTGTCTGTTTGTCACTCACTGTCTGTCATAAAAGGTGTGCTATCAGGGGGGAATGGGGGTTATTGGGGAAAAGGTAGTCTCACGTTAGTGGAGAGAGGTCTGGTTTCCATTCACAAACTTACTGTACTCAATACTTGAAAAGTAGGCTTTTACCACTTAATTTGAAATCTGAAATGTATGGATGTCTGATGTCTAATAACTTTTTTTGTGTCTCTACAGAGTAAAAGACTTTGAAGATGGCGACTCCTGTGATCCTTAAGATCATCTTGACTGATGGCAGCTCTCAGAGATTGACTCTCTCCCATGGATTCCCTGCATCCGTTGATGGCCTTCTTATTGAAGTGATGAAACAGTGTGGACTTCAGGGCAGCTTCAGACTTCAATTTAAGGACTCCTTGTTTGGAAATGATTTCCTTAACCTTACCTCCATTTCAGAACTAGAAGACAAAGGTACTCTTAAAGTTGTTGATATGTCAAGGCCCATTATTCTCTATCCAGTCCTAAACCCCCAAGCTCTCGATCCTTTCTCTGGAAATACTTCTCTGCTCTCGTCGGATGGATCTATGGATACAGATATACTGTCATCGAGTGGGTCTACAACGTCCTCTTGGCCTACTTCTTCTCAAGTGCCTGAATCTGTGGATCCAGATGTACTGCCATCAATTGAGTTTAGGAGCTCACGGTCCTCTTGGCCTGCTGTTTTCCACGTGCCTAAGTTCCCCTATGATGCTGAAATAAAACTTGAGCAGGCAAATTTAGCTTATAGTCAAAATGGCACTGTACTTACCCCTGATCCCAAGTTGAAGTCAGCCATCCTTGATGGTTTAGTGCAGGAAATTGTTCTGTATAAAGTCGATGTCAGTGATACGGAGATGGAACAAACAGCCAAGAGTCTTATCAAGGCACATCCATGTTTAACTGAGAAGGGGTCCAGCACTGGATATGGCGCATGGAAGATGAGTTTAAAATATAAATTGGGTAACTACCGCAGAGAGCTGAGACATCTGGGCTGCCCAGAGGTGACGGTGAACTCTTTAAGAAACAAACCAACAGGAAAGCGTGCAGCCTTCGGTGTCAAAAAGGCCAAGAGAGCAGAGGTTAACTTCTGCCCACCATACCCATCAGCAGAAACGGAGGAAAGTCTGGAGGCCATGCAGAAAGATCTACTCTTGGATGTGAAGAAGAGGAACAACAGAGATGTTGTGAAACTGAAGATGGAGAAGACTTTCGCACATAGAAGACTTGAAGTCGTCCGTGATGCACCAATGGTGGAGCCTTTCATGGCAAGGTGGCCAGCTCTCTTTGAAGTCAGTGAGGTATGTATGGCTTATCTCATCTTGGATTTGCTGTTGATAACGTTACAAGGGAAGTGTTGGGTCCATTGTCAAACTGCTAATATGATTTTATATTTCGTTGTGCTATATCTCCCCCTTCCTGATCGGCTGTATATATAACTACCCTCTAACCATTTTATTCCGATTCCTGTGCTTTTTACCTGTCTTCAGATCAATGCTGAATTCAAGAGAATCACCACCATGCCACTTCAGTCCAAGTTCCTGTCTCAGCTTGATTTCCACTCTGACAACCTGACGAAGCTGTTCCAAAAGAGGGGAGGACAGCTAGGGGAAAAGCTCAAAAGGCAAATGGCACAAATGGCTGACGTAAGTGCTAACTGGTCCCACTGTTATGAAAAACCTACAAAGTTTTGAATTATGGCTGTTTTGGGGCAATTAAGATTTTTTTTATTGGAGGAAAGGCTATGGAAATGAATTATTTAGTTACCACAAATGATTGGTAAAGAGGGCAATACAATTGTACAGGGGGCCATGAGTGCTTTATTTTTCATCTTTTTCTATTTCACTATTTGCATCTTTTTGTCTCAGTTTGAACCTTTCCTCTAAAATGAGGTATAGTACCGCTTTCAAACCTCTAGTCCCGAGTAAATTTTTCAATACTGGTATACCGTGCAACACTACTCACAGCAAGGCTTGTGCCATCGTAGGAATCCTACTGTTATATTCTCAGAGAAATATGTAGTCATATAACAGTTTGAACCAGTAGTTGACTTTAAAATAAAGCACAATGGCTGAATTAAGACACTAATCAAGAAATGTTCCTTTCAGTGTGATGACGTGGATGCTGGACGTGAGTGTATCCTGAAGGGACTGTGTATCTACATGGGTGAAGATCCAGAAAGCCTTGTGCGAGAATATGTGGTATGTAGGCCTACATGAATCGGTGCTTATTTCTTTTCTCATTTGGCCTTGTAGTCCATGCAGAGTAAGGTCTGACCCATGACTAATTGTAACAGAAAGTATCTTCACTTTCAAGTTTCAAGTTTCAAGTTTCTTTAATAGTTGTCATACAGAAGTACAGAATACTTTCATACGAAATGCTTCTTACTGTTACGCTCCAGAGACTGTGCTAGACAAGATAGTATCAAATAACATAGTATAGCATGTATGTTACGACCCCTGTGTGTCTAAGGGTAAAGGGCTGTAACATAACAGTTGGTTGACAGAAAAGATGGACCACATTTGTAAACAACAATGATATTTATTGGTAGATGCAAAGGAAGCACATGTAGCTCAGGGGTGAGCCCAGGCCAAAACAACAAACAAACACCACTATACTCCAAATAAACACAATCTAATCTATGGTAAAAGAGATTACATTACCTAAACTACTCTTACCTAACCAAAACAGGAGAAAACAATGTCCAAAGGAAATGGCAGCTCACCCCATCTGTGCTTCCTGAGAAAGAGAGAAAAAACACATTAATTATACAGAAACAAAAGCAGAATATATACAAAAACAAACTATAACTTAACAATGCTCTCTCTGCGGCCATACAATCACAAAGGCACTTTCACTCTTACAAAGGCCTATAAACAAAAAGGGATATTATCAAAGTACAATGCCACAAAATAACACTAGGCCTAGCCTCATGCCAGAGAGAGAGAAAGACTGAAGGGAGAAAGCCATGTTTTAACAGGTGTGGGGTGATCCATGATTGGGGGGTGTGGATTGAGTGTTGGAGTCTGGAAAGCCAACCACCAATCACTGCTGTGTTGCAATAATGGAAGGATTGGCCTGGCAGGGACCAATGGGGAAGGGAACAATGGCTGGAGGGAGGAAACAAAATGGAGAACACACACACATGGAGACACACACTGGGGAATATATACATTGGGATGTAACACCCCCATACATAAGACAAAAAACATGCCTACACAAACTACCAACTAAACATGTTTTTTTTTCCTTCTTTAACAACGAGATAACATCCCCGAGATAACATGCACTCCAAAACAAAGAGCTATGAAAAAACTAGCAGCAACATAAAACGAGTCCACAGCAACATAGACAGAGTAGACAGCAAAAATAGATCAAGTCGACAGCAATATACAGTAGAACGAGTCGACAGCAAAAGACAACGAGTCGACAGCAAAATAGAACAAGTCGACAGCACGAGAGATTTAACACCATCAAATGCATTTTGACAATCAGTTGTCCAAATGAATGCGGGGCAGTGGGAAGGAATCAGGCACGGTGACAGCATTTACCTTTCGGAAATCAGTACAAAATCTAGGAGTTCCATCCGATTTGGGAGCTAACAAGCAAGGTGAACTCCAGGGACTGCAACTTGGCTTGGCTAAACCATGTTTTAACAAATAGTCAACCTCCTGTTGCATCATGGCCCTCTTGGTGATGTTAACACGGTATGCATGTTGCTTGATAGGCACAGCATTGTTAACTTTAATATCATGGGCCAATACAGAAGTACAGGAGGGAACATCACCAAACAGAGCCATGTAGGCCTGAATCAAATTTGTGATGTCCTCTCGCTGCTCCTCAGGTAAGTGTGCTAAGTGAGTGGGCAGGTTCAATAACATCTCAGTGTTGGACAATCTAGCACCCTGATGGGCTGCATTGCGCAACTCCAAGCCATCTACGTCCTCACCACTAACGTCAGGAGAGTCCGGAACTATTGGAGTTGAGGCAACAGCAGAGACGGCCAGTCCGGCTGTCTGGTCTGAGGTCTTCACCTGCACACTATCTCTGGAAAAATATGGTTTAAGCATATTGATGTGGCAAACACGAGAGTGACGTTTACGATCAGGGGTGCGAACCACATAGTCTGTATCACTTATCTTCTTGTCTATTGCATACGGTCCGGAAAAACGAGCGGAAAGAGCAGAACCAAGGATAGGTAACAGGACTAGAACCTTATCACCTGGCTGGAAAGATCGAGAAACAGCTTTCTCGTCATAGTGCCGTTTCATAGTTCTCTGGGAAGAAGAGAGCGCTTCTTTTGCGAGAGAGCACGCCTGATGCAGTCGCTCTCGAAACTGGCTAACAAAATCTAGCACATTAGTGGGTGTGCTGGCACCCTTTGACATGAACCGTTCTTTAAGAACTTTCAGAGGCCCTCTAACAGTGTGCCCAAAAACGAGCTCAGCAGGACTGAAACCAAGAGACTCCTGTATGGTCTCTCGCGCAGCAAATAGAACAAGGGGGACACCCTCATCCCAATCTTTCTCTGTGTCTAAGCAATATTTACGCAGCATGGACTTTAAGGTCTGATGCCAACGTTCTAGAGCCCCCTGAGTTTCAGGGTGGTAGGCACTGGACACTATATGTCGGATACCCAGGGACTGTAACACTTGCTCAAATAACCTAGACAGGAAGTTGGTGCCTTGGTCCGTTTGTACTACCTTAGGCAGTCCAAACGTGGAGAAGAACTTCGTCAAAGCCTTAATTATTACAGGCGCTGTAATTCTGCGAAGAGGGATAGCCTCAGGGAAACGGGTGGCGGTACACATTATTGTCAACAAAAACTGATTGCCGGCTTTGGTCCTTGGCAACGGACCAACACAGTCAACTATGACATGTTCAAATGGTTCACCGACCGCTGGTATAGGACAGAGGGGAGCAGGTGGAATTACCTGGTTTGGCTTTCCGGTGATCTGACAAGTACTACAGGTACGACAGTACTGTGCTACATCGGACTTCAAACCGGGCCAAAAGAAATGTTGAAGTATTCTGTTGTACGTTTTAGTGACTCCCAAGTGTCCAGACCAAGGGTGGTCATGGGCCAAGAACAGTACATGCTGACGATAAACTGCAGGGACAACAATCTGATAAACAGTGCTCCAGTCTGGTACCTGATCTGGTAGCCCTATCTCCGATTGTGCATGCTCTGCCAGTCTAGTACCATGGGACCTCCATGTACGCATCAAAACTCCTTCATCCACAAAATAAGAATGCAACTCTCTCCTCTGTTCTGTTTCAAGAGAAGAGAAACATTTTGCAAGAGAAGGGTCAGCCTTCTGGGCAGTAATTAGCATTTCACGAGTAACGGGTAACTTCAAAGCGTCGGAACTAGTTACAGTTGTCTGTGGGGGTACCTTACTATGAGTCGGTGGTTTGTCAGCGGTATCAGAAGTTGGAGCCAGCAACTCCTCCCTGACAAAGGCTGAAGCAAAAACAGAGTCAGACAAATTAATTTCATCACCTCTCTTTTTCAATTGAGCCCGAGTGACAACACTTGCAGAAAAAACTTCAGGGAAGTTCTGTGACAAGTCATCAGGCAGAGAATCTGTGTCTGGGTGATCCAACACTTCCAGCACAGCGTTCACCTGTCCTCCAGCTAAATCATTTCCCATGATAAAGGCAATGCCTTTAACTGGCAAGGAAGGTCTCACCCCTATTTTAAAGAAACCAGTGACCAAATCAGATTGTACATGAATACAGTGTAACGGGGCTGGCACGAAACCCATCTCAATACCTTGAACTAGGACACTAGAACCACAGGAAGATTTCTCAGACAGAGGTAGTACATCAGAGAGGATAAAGGATTGTGAGGCTCCAGTATCTCGTAAGATCTGAACTGTACACTGATCTTTTGGATCCCCTGTCAAGGAAACTAAACCCTTGGAAGTAAATGGCCTGAAACAAGGATCGAGAACATCCTGATCATTGTGCATCTGTTGATCGGAATCAGGTGCCATTTTAATCAGACCAACCCCTTTGGGTTGCCTAAAGTTCTGAGAGGACGGTTGCTGCTTACGTTTCAATGTTAAACAGTCAGAAATAACATGACCAGATTTATGACAGTAGTAACATGTCCGCTCCTCTTTTGAGCGTGGAGGTGACATTCTTGGTCGGGGGTGTGTGAATTCTGAATGGTTGGGGACAGAAGGTCTCTGAGAGAAATCATGGGGGAGAAACGAGTCACGCCTATCTACAAACACAGTTTTATGGGTTAGCGCAAACTCATCAGCTAATACAGCAGCTTGCTGCAGAGTGGACACTTTCTGCTCACTCAGGTAAATTACAATACGCTCTGGCAAACGATTCTTAAACTCTTCTAATAGAATGAGTTCTCTGAGAGAGTTAAGATCTGAGGCCTTGCTTGCTGCACACCATTTATCAAAGAGAGTTCCCTTCTCTCTAGCAAACTCTACAAAGGTCTGGTTGACAGCTCTCTTGTGACTGCGAAACCTCTGCCTATAAGCTTCGGGCACAAGCTCATATGCACGAAGGATGGCAGCCTTCACAGTATCATACAATAGACTATCTTCTAGGGAAAGTGTTGAACAAACCTCTTGGGCTTTACCAGTCAATTTGCATTGAAGCAACAAAGGCCAGACCTCTCTTGGCCAGCGCAATGAAGCAGCAATACGCTCAAACACATTAAAATAAGTATCAACTTCTGTCTCTCGGAACGGAGGCACCAAAGCAATGTGTTTACTTATATCAAAAGTGTGTGATGAATAAGCTGTGGAGGAGGACATACCCGGGCCTTGTGGAGGAGTCGGTGTAGCAGAGTTGGATTCACTCCTTAGGACTTCCAGCTCCAACCTCCGCAGTCTGAGCTCTTTTTCCACTTCATGCTCAAGCTCCAACCTACGAATGTTAACAGCCCTTTCATTTTCTGCGTCAAGCTCCATTCTACGAAGCCGATACTCCGCCTCACGTGCTTGTGCCTTCTCCTGAGCCTCCATCTGGAGATGGGCTATTCTAACCTTGACCTGGGCCCCTTCTCGAGACCCAGTTGACACAGGAGAGGTCAAGTGAAAATGTGGCAATGTGACGTTCACACCTGCCTTTTCAGCACCATGGGCTTGCTCCTCAGAAGGCGGTGCTTCTGTAGGTTCACCAGGAGGACTTGCATGTTCATCAGAGACCGCAGGTAAAACAAGCGTCCCCTGCTCCAACAGCTTATCTACCACAAGACACCTGATATCCTGCTTAAGATGCTTTTGTTGAACCGAGAGTTGAAAATGTGTGGCAATCTCCACTAAGTCTGCTTTGCGGCAGCTATCTAGCGCTTCCCAAGTAGGATTGCTCAAGAATTTCCCCAGATCAAAAGTACTAACTGCCATTATTTTTTCTTACACAAATGCCATTTTTACACAAAGTAATTAATAACTATACAAGTGTAAACAAACACAGTTCACCAAATCCATCAACCAACAATTGAACACGGGTTACAAAATCCAGGCAGAGCCCCCATTTATGTTACGACCCCTGTGTGTCTAAGGGTAAAGGGCTGTAACATAACAGTTGGTTGACAGAAAAGATGGACCACATTTGTAAACAACAATGATATTTATTGGTAGATGCAAAGGAAGCACATGTAGCTCAGGGGTGAGCCCAGGCCAAAACAACAAACAAACACCACTATACTCCAAATAAACACAATCTAATCTATGGTAAAAGAGATTACATTACCTAAACTACTCTTACCTAACCAAAACAGGAGAAAACAATGTCCAAAGGAAATGGCAGCTCACCCCATCTGTGCTTCCTGAGAAAGAGAGAAAAAACACATTAATTATACAGAAACAAAAGCAGAATATATACAAAAACAAACTATAACTTAACAATGCTCTCTCTGCGGCCATACAATCACAAAGGCACTTTCATTCTTACAAAGGCCTATAAACAAAAAGGGATATTATCAAAGTACAATGCCACAAAATAACACTAGGCCTAGCCTCATGCCAGAGAGAGAGAAAGACTGAAGGGAGAAAGCCATGTTTTAACAGGTGTGGGGTGATCCATGATTGGGGGGTGTGGATTGAGTGTTGGAGTCTGGAAAGCCAACCACCAATCACTGCTGTGTTGCAATAATGGAAGGATTGGCCTGGCAGGGACCAATGGGGAAGGGAACAATGGCTGGAGGGAGGAAACAAAATGGAGAACACACACACATGGAGACACACACTGGGGAATATATACATTGGGATGTAACAATGTAATTTAGAAGAAGAAAATGAGGTCACAGTGTTCGGTATAGACATATGTACAATGTTCTGAGTTACCATATAATATACAATACTATGCAGTGTACTAATGTACAGTACTATATAGTGCAAAGCAGAAATGGGATGAGGTACAATTTAGGTACAATTTACAGTAAGGTGTACGAGTTGTAGTGCAATCCTTCATCAATAAATATAAAGTGTGGGGAGTGGGTGCTACAGTGTGTTTGTTTAAAGTGGGTGTGTGCTATAAAGTGTGTGGAGTGGGTGCTACAGTGTGTCTGTTTAAAGTGAGTGTGTGCGTGTGGATGTGTGTGCTATGTGCGTTTGGTGGTTGTTGTTGTGTAGTGTTCATTGTTCGTTTAGCAGTCTGATGGCCTGGGGATAGAAGCTTCTTCTGAGTCTTTCTGTGCTCGCCTTGAGACTCCGGTATCGCTTGCCTGACCGCAGCAGTTCAAAGAGGCAGTTGTTCGGGTGACTGGAGTCTTTAATGATTCTCTTAGCCTTGCCCTTGCAACGCTTGTTGTAAATGTTCTGGAGGGTGGGGAGCCCCCCTCCAATTGTGCGTTCGGCTGAACGTGTCACTCTTTGTAGTCTGCTTCGGTCTTGTGCAGTGCTATTCCCAAACCAGGAGGTGATGTTGCCAGTCAAGATGCTCTCTATTGTACATGAGTAGAAGTTCTTAAGGATCTTCTGACTGACTTGGAACTTCCTTAGGCGCCTGAGGAAGTAGAGGCGTTGTCGTGCCTTCTTCACAACACTGTCAATGTGTGTGGTCCATGTCAAGTCCTCGGATATGTAGGCTCCGAGGTACTTACAGCTGTTGACTCTCTCAACCGGTGCCCCGTCGATGCTGAGGGGGCTGTAGTCCTTGACCCCCGACCTCCTGAAGTCCACAATCATCTCCTTTGTTTTGCTGACGTTCAGGGAGAGGCTGTTATCCTGGCACCATCCCGCCAGGACCTTGACCTCTTCCAGGTAGGCCCTCTCGTCGTTGGCAGAGATCAGGCCCACCACCACTGTGTCGTCAGCAAATTTGATGATTGTATTGCTACTCCGCTGAGCCACACAGTCGTGTGTGTACAGGGAGTAGAGGAGGGGACTCAGAACACAGCCCTGGGGGGCCCCTATGTTGAGGGTGATGGATGAGGAGGTGCAGTTGCCTGCTCTCACCACCTGGGGTCTGCCAGTCAGGAAGTCCAAGACCCACTGGCAGAGGTCATAGTTCAAGCCCAGGTCCCTGAGCTTGGCTATGAGTATGGAGGGGACTATGGTATTGAATGCCGAGCTGTAGTCGATGAATAGCATTCTCACATAGTTCCCCTGCCTCTTGTCCAGGTGTGATGCTGCTGTGTGCAGCACATGGGCTATGGCGTCCTCCGTGGACCTGTTGGGGCGGTATGCAAATTGCAGGGGGTCCATGTTGATGGGGAGGGAGGAGCAGATGTAGCCCTTTACTAGCTTCTCAAAGCACTTCATGGCTATGGAGGTGAGAGCTACAGGGCGGTAGTCGTTGAGGCAAGCAGGCTTGGATTTTTTGGGTACAGGGATAATAGTGGACTTCTTCAGGCAGGTGGGGATGACAGCCTGTTCTAAGGACAAGTTAAATATGTCAGTGAATACCGGGGCTAGTTGGTCGGCACAGACTTTTAGGACGCGGCCGGGGATGCCGTCCGGACCTGCTGCCTTCCTGATATTCACTTTTTTAAAGGTCCGCCTCACCTCATGCTCTGTTACCCTGAACACTGAGTCTCCATCAGCAGCTTTTATGTTTATATTGATGCCACTGTCTGTTTGTCAGGGCTGAGATATATTTAGCCACAGACTTACCCCCCCCCCCCCCCCCCCCCCGACATACCACGGGCTAACTGCTGTGGACTGGAGGAGCTGGGTTGTGGACTGTAACCAATTAATTTAATTTAATTATTTAACATCATGATTGGACTTGTTTATTTTTCTTTTCACCACTTATAGCTCTATTTTAGCCCTATTTTAGCTCTTTTTATCCCTATGTATTTGTCCATCTTGTTTTTAACACATACTAATAAGTGTATGTTATGTATTTACTGTTTTTACTGTTTTTAAATTGCTGTTATGCTGTAATGGACATCTGAATCTCCCCTCAGGGATAAATAAAGGTTTTCAATCAATCAATATAAGGTGTTTGCCTTTGTTTAACCTTTGTCTGTTTTCTACAGGGCATGGAAGAAGACGTCATCAACAAGGCCATTGAAGACACCACTGTGGGGATTTATGTTCTTAAAGATCATGCTTCAAGTGACGAACCAGAGAACATAGGAATTATCCTCGAAGGCACCAAGATATTGGAAGGTCTGGATAATGGCGCATTAGCTGTTGCAATGCTGTTCGGACTGATGTATGTCTTAAACCTCAGCTACCCTTCGCAGCTCCGCTACACCTTTGAGGTAATCCAAAAGATTTTCATGGAACTGGATGGAGGTAAACTTTCAAACAAGGCACTCGCTCTAAAAAACAGGCTCTTTCAGTGAAAGCATGTTGAAAATGTTAATTAGCTAAAAACGTGTTGACCGACGGAGAGAAACAAACAGAGACAGACAGACAGTGATAGACATTGGGCCCACTTATTCTATGCGCCGCCGAGGCATCTTAAAGTAAAACTCCAACATCTTCCCTGGAGTTGGACAAGAAGATACATACCTTTTTCGTCTCTCTGCATGCATTGGGCTTAGAGAACGCCTGGACCGTTAGCCTAGCTTAGCTTCATCACTGGAAGTGGGGCAGACATAGCCTAGTTCACTACAGTCAGGAAATATACTCCAAATACAACTCCCAAATGTTCCTGTAAACATGTTGTGACCTGTGTATTTACCACGTCTCCCAGTCACACGAGTCTCCCAGTCACACAAGTCTCCCAGTCACTTGTGTGACTGGGAGACTTGTGTGATTGGAGACTTGTGTGACTTGTGTGACTTGGAGACTCGTGTGACTTGTGTGACTTGGAGACTCGTGTGACTGGGAGACTTGTGTGACTTGGAGACTCGTGTGACTGGGAGACTTGTGTGACTTGAAGACTTGTGTGACTGGGAGACTCGTGTGACTTGTGTGACTTGGAGACTCGTGTGACTGGGAGACTTGTGTGACTTGGAGACTTGTGTGAATAGGAGACTCGTGTGACTTGTGTGACTTGGAGACTTGTGTGACTGGGAGACTTGTGTGACTTGGAGACTTGTGTGAATAGGAGACTTGTGTGACTTGTGTGACTTGGAGACTCGTGTGACTTGTGTGACTTGGAGACTTGTGTAACTGGGAGACTCGTGTGACTTGTGTGACTTGGAGACTTGTGTGACTGGGAGACTTGTGTGACTTGGAGACTTGTGTGACTTGGAGACTTGTGTGACTTGTGTGACTTGGAGACTCATGTGACTTGTGCGACTTGGAGACTTGTGTGACTGGGAGACTCATGTGACTTGTGTGACTTGGAGACTTGTGTGACTGGGAGACTTGTGTGACTTGGAGACTTGTGTGACTTGGAAACTTGTGTGACTTGGAGACTCATGTGACTTGTGCGACTTGGAGACTTGTGTGACTTGTGTGACTTGGAGACTCGTGTGACTTGTGCGACTTGGAGACTTGTGTGACTGGGAGACTCGTGTGACTTGTGTGACTTGGAGACTTGTGTGACTGGGAGACTTGTGTGACTGGGAGACTTGTGTGACTGGGAGACTTGTGTGACTGGGAGACGTGGTAAATACACAGGTCACAACATGTTTACAGGAACGTTTGGGAGTTGTATTTTGATTGTATTTGGAGTATATTTCCTGACTGTAGTGAACTAGGCTAGATGTCTGCCCCACTTCCAGTGATGAAGCTAAGCTAGGCTAACGGTCCAGGCGTTCCCTAAGCCCAATGCATGCAGAGAGACGAAAAAGGTATATATCTTCTTGTCTAACTCGAGGGAAGATGTTAAATAAGCTAATTTCCCAAAATGTTTGAGTTTTCCTTTAAGATCACCTGCTATCAAAATGTCTCAATCAAACCTGCACCACCTCGCCGTCTGTTGTTATTACATAATTTATTTCATTGCTTTTTATAAACATACGCACTTAAAGTTTTTCTATTTTTCAGCAAATCTCTTCATTACACCAATACTGTTGTGCTGTCAGAACAGTATTATGTTTATAGGTGAAGTATTTACCTATGCTGTCGATGCAGGGTTTACTTGTTGTTCAAGTAAGTTCAAGTTACTTGTTGTATTTTGTATTTCTCTTCATCCATTACTTAATCTTACACCAGATGTGTATCAACAGTAGTTTTTTTTCCTTATTTTCATTTGTTTGTGGTAACAGTTCACAGTATTTTGTATTTGCCTTTTAAATCCTGTTTATGCTGTTAAAGAATGCTTTAATCTGTAGTGATGCAAAAGCTTGGACCTACTTGATAGTTTCTGTTACATTCCCAGCACCTAACCCTGTAAGATAAATAGAATAGAATAGAAATACTTTAATCATCCCGAGGGAAATTTGGCACTACAAATTGTTCACAGTAAACATTTAGGTAGACAAAACAAATCACAAATAAGAACAAAAAATTGCCTAAGAATAAAGAATAAAATAAAATACGGTTCGGGATTCACATTTCCTATGTAATGTATGTACATGCTAATATAAATACAGTAAAAAATAGAGATCTACATTAAGTTTATAAGTGTAATATTGACAATGTTGTTTTAAAAGTAAAAGTCCAGGAAGATGGTAACCGTCACTCTGTGCTCAGTGATGCAGTGAGGCACAGTGATGCATATATAGTCTGATCACTGTGCATCACTGAGCACATGAGTGACAAATCAAGTCCATTAGTTACATTATTAAAGCTCTGATCTATAATTATAATAAAAATATCTACTGCACTAACCAATTCAAAACATTATGGAAATGTACTAGTGCTATCAATTCATAATTAATGGATATATCTTTAAATACAAGGACAAACACTAACCAGCAAAATGTGTTTTAATGTGTTATGATGCCTTAATCGTAATGATGCAAAAGCTTGGACCTACTTGATAGTTTCTGTTACATTCCCAGCAGTATTTATATGCTGTCGATGCAGGGTTTAGTTGTTGTATTTTGTATTTCAACTTTGATAGTCAACTGTCCCGAACAGTTTTAGAAACATTGACTATATGCTGTCGATGCAGGGTTTACTTGTTGTATTTTGTATTTCTCTTCATCCATTACTTAATCTTACACCAGATGTATATCAACAGTAGTTTCTTTTCCCTTATTTTCATTTGTTTGTGGTAACAGTTCACAGTATTTTGTATTTGCCTTTTACAGTGAGCATATGCACTTTATAGAGAACCACTGAAACATTATACTACAGGTCATGTTTTTGTTCCCAAAACTACATTGCAGAGCTTCAAACACACCAAGACACATAACATACACACACATTTGTATAACACCAAGACACATACATGCAACATACGCACACATTTTGATCACACCAAGACACATACACGCAAAATACAAACACATTTCTATCACACTAACTTACCAGGAGTTCTTAAACAACTAAATTAAAAGAGAATTAAAACACTAACAATTCAAAACATTATGGAAATGTACTAGTGCTATCAATTCATAATTAATGGATATATCTTTAAATACAAGGACAAACACTAACCAGCAAAATGTGTTTTAATGTGTTGTGATGCCTTAATCGTAGTGATGCAAAAGCTTGGACCTACTTGATAGTTTCTGTTACATTCCCAGCAGTATTTATATGCTGTCGATGCAGGGTTTACTTGTTGTATTTTGTATTTCAACTTTGATAGTCAACTGTCCCGAACAGTTTTAGAAACATTGACTATCTATTATTATATATTGACTATATATAGCCACTGCTGTTGTTCACCTACCTCATGGTCAATAAAATGTTAAACATTTTTGGTACATAACTCTGACTCTTAAGCTTGGACCTACTTGATAGTTTCTGTTACATTCCCAGCAGTATTTATATGCTGTCGATGCAGGGTTTACTTGTTGTATTTTGTATTTCAACTTTGATAGTCAACTGTCCCGAACAGTTTTAGAAACATTGACTATCTATTATTATATATTGACTATATATAGCCACTGCTGTTGTTCACCTACCTCATGGTCAATAAAATGTTAAAAAAAATTTGGTACATAACTCTGACTCTTAAGCTTGGACCTACTTGATAGTTTCTGTTACATTCCCAGCAGTATTTATATGCTGTCGATGCAGGGTTTACTTGTTGTATTTTGTATTTCAACTTTGATAGTCAACTGTCCCAAACAGTTTTAGAAACATTGACTATCTATTATTATATATTGACTATATATAGCCACTGCTGTTGTTCACCTACCTCATGGTCAATAAAATGTTAAACATTTTTGGTACATAACTCTGACTCTTTGCCTTTTTTTTCAATGCCAAAACATGTAAGATTGTATGAACTTGAACAAATCAAGTTAGATTCACTTTAAGAAATCAAGTTGTGTTAACTTGAACAAATCAAGTTAGATTTACATTAAGAAATCAAGTTGTGTTTTGAACAAATCAAGTTAGATTTACATTAAGAAATCAAGTTGTGTTTTGAACAAATCAAGTTAGATTTACATTAAGAAATCAAGTTGGGTTTTGAACAAATCATGTTAGATTTACATTAAGAAATCAAGTTGGAGTTAGTGTTGAACATCATTAAAATATGTTAACATTACACAATTAAATTGTGTTTACTGTAACGACAAATATGTTGAATCAACATGTTTATTTTAAGTAATCTTAATGTGAATGCAATATGTTGGGTTCACAAGCAATAAGTTAGTAAGGAGAACGAGGAAAAGTATGTCAGTTGGACATATTCTGATCATGTGGAACCAATGTACACATTAAAATCAAGTAAATCCAACGAACTCTTTTTTTTCAGTGCCTTTTTTTTCAGTGCCTTACCCCCGTTGAATGCCACCACCCACTTCAATGATAGAGCTCTCATATTTGCAAACACATAAACTATGTCTTAAATTATGGCTATGTGTCTAATCTGGCCGTCGCTTATCAATGACTTGTTTGCAGTCAACATTGTAGAAACGGATTGTTTTTTAATCGGTTCATTTCCGTTTTATACCATTTTGAAAAACTCGTTTTTTGAAAGTTTCAGGAAAATATAAAGATTCTGTGATAAACGCGCTTTACTGGAATATTCTGGAATACACAAAAAACGTTGTAATTTTTCTGCCTATAATGAATCGTTTTCAAATAAACGCTAGATTATCGATAGTATGTGTACTTATGCACGCTATATAAGCGGGCTGAAAAATCAAATCTCTTATTTCCTGATCGCACAGACACACACACACACACACACACACACACACACACACACACACACACACATATGGCACACGCTGATATCTCTGTGAAAAATCGCCATTCCAAATATCGATCGCGTTTATTGATCCAGCACTGGGTACTGGAAATATGTATTCCACGCTGTTTTGCGGCTCTGCAATGACTTGGATCCTCTCGGGTGGCTTGCCCGAGAAGTAAAATGAGGACGCTGGACCCCCCCCCCATGTGTTTCATTCAGTCTAATCCAATGGGGTGCAGTACAACAGGGAGAGACGATAGGGGGTGGTATTTTCCCAATGGAGCTCAGAGAGAGTTTGCAGCACTAACGTGAGACTAGATTGATGAAATATAAATTCAAAAAAAAAAGAAAAAAAAAGCAAGATTTATCGTCGCTGGCACTCAACGGTTGGCATGAACTAACTGTAATGGCAGAATTTCTTCGGAGTTTCGTTTACCATTTCATTTTCAGTGCGTGCAGCAAAAAAGTTTCAGACTCGTGTCCAATGGCTAATACAAATCTGTATCCACAGTTATGATGTACACTCACGGACTCCAGGATTACGTTTGAAGGTTCTTTACTTTCTTTGGGCAGTCACACAATATACAACATCATTCTTCAACAGGATATAGATCGAATTAGGATCGGTGGACTACGTTTTGGACTACGTTTTGGACTACGGTCAAAAAGTTATGTGCTTCCATACTGCATGGGCACTGTCTCACTACTAACTAGGCACTTCAAGTTCACTGCATATAAAGACTCTCGCACATGCGCAGTAACACATCTAACGTACATGTAATGTTAATTCTTCGAAATAATTCGCAACTAAACTATAAATATGGCTTATAGCATACCACAGCATTACAAATTAAACTACTGCTCGTTTTCTAAATATATAAAATACAAGTATATTCAAAATATAAACTTTCAAGGTTTGGCTCTTACATTGCCGGCCTCTAATTGGAAGACAAGCAGGCTGCCAATTACTCAATAAACAAACTAGAGCCAACGTAAATTTCCAAACATAAAGCATTATCCTATATGCTAATCAAATTCTAGCGTGAATGTAATGAACGTACAAAGGATACGTAGATCAAAGTTCTTTTGTTTAACTGTCCTTCTCATAGATGAGACACAGCTTGTCGACAGGTCTTTCAAGGGTGTTCGTCTTCGTCTTGACCAGCACACGCCTCACAAGTCCGTTTGCATCGGGAGTGATCTGAGCGACTCTTCCCAGCAACCATGAGCTCCGTGGCGCTGATTCATCCAAGATCATGACGACATCTCCAATTGACAGATTCTTCTTGATCTGGGTCCATCGCTGACGCTCTTGCAACTGGGGAAGGAACTCACGCACCCATCGCTTCCAGAATAAGTCGGCGAGATATTGTATCTGCTTCCATCTTCTGCGTGCGTATGAATCCTCCTTGCTGAACAGTCCAGGCGGCATGACTGGCTGCTTCTTCATCAGTAGTAAGTGGTTAGGGGTCAATGCTTCGAGGTCTGAAGGGTCGTCTGTTGTTGTTGTGAGTGGTCTGTCATTTAGTATGTATTCCACTTCACACAGCAATGTGTGTAGACACTCATCACTGACTGTTTGTTCCTTCAGCACAGATCTCATTACTTTCCGTACAGATCGGATCTGTCTCTCCCAGACTCCTCCAAAATGTGAGCCTGCAGGTGGGTTGAAAACCCATTTGATTCCTCTTTGCATCAGTGCATCTTGAATCTTTGTTTGATTCCACTGCTGAATCGACTCTCGCAGCTCACGCTCAGCGGCTACGAAATTTGTCCCATTGTCTGAGCGCATAATTGCTACTTGTCCTCTCCTGCACAGAAAACGACGGATTGCATTCACACACGAGTCGGTGTCAAGCGAGTGCGCTACTTCAAGGTGTACTGCTCGCGTAGTGAGACAGGTAAACAGGACGCCATATCTCTTCACAGTGCTGCGGCCCTGCTTCACGTCAAACGGACCAAAGTAATCCACCCCTACGTTAGTGAAAGGGGGCTTGTCAGGTTCCAGCCTGTCTGGAGGCAAGTTTGCCATCTTTTGTCCGAGGGTCTTGCCTTTGACTTTTCTGCAGACCACACATCTTGACAAGAACTTCCTCACCATTGAGTTCGCTGAGGGGATCCAATACCTTTGACGCAAACGTGAGAGCATATAGTTTCTTCCACAGTGTCCGATTTTCTCATGAGTGTCTCTCAGAATAAGATAAGATAAGATAAGATAAGATATTCCTTTATTGATCCCCTTGGGGAAATTCAGGCATCATAGCAGCATGGGGGGGAGGGGGGGAGGGGTACAGGTAGTAAAACAAACACAGTATACAGGTAGTAAAAGACAACACAGGCAGTGTAAACAATTTGATCAATATGGTCAATATAATTTACTATCTGACTAGCTGAGGAATATTCACATTATTCACAGTGTCACATGAGGTGCAGTATGCAAGAGGTAGTGTTATAATAATTTACTATCTACTGAGTATACATTAATCAAAGTACCAGGGTAGTCTACTTTGTCCCCCTTGGGTTCCTATAAGTCCCAGGTCAATGTCTGGTAGCAGTCGCTGTCGCTGCCCCCTGTTGTGGGGCCTGGAGGCTGCTAGTCGCTGCCCACTGTTGTGGAGCCTGATGGCCGCTGGTATGAAGGACTGTCCGAGGCGGTTAGTTGAGTGTCGGGGGGGGATGAGTCTGTGGCTGAACGAGCTTCTCATCTTGACTAGCTCGTCGTAGAGGGGGTGGTAGGGGTTCTCCATGATGGCATCCAGCTTCCTTATCATCCCCCTCTCTACCATCACCTCAAGTCTAGGTAGCTCGACTCCCACCACAGAGCTAGCCTTCCTCACCAGCTTGTTGAGCTTGTTGGTGTCCCTTGAGTTGATGTAGCCTCCCCAGCATGCCACAGCATAGAAGAGGATGCTGGCCACAACAGACTGGTAAAAAGACTGCAGCAGTTTGTTGCACACATTGAAGGACCTGAGTCTCCTCAGGAAGAACAGCCTGCTCTGTCCCTTCCTGTAGAGGGCCTCTGTGTTGTCCGACCAGTCCAGTTTATTGTTCAGGTGTACCCCAAGGAACTTGTATGAGTCCACCATCTCCACATCCACCCCTCGGATGGAGATGGGAATCGGGGGGGGCCTCTTCTTGCCCCTCCGGAAGTCCACCACCAGCTCCTTGGTCTTACTGGTGTTGAGTTGGAGGTGGTTGCTGTCGCTCCACCCCCCGAAGCTCTCCACCAGGGCTCTGTACTCCTCCTCATCATCGTCGGTGATGTAGCTTACGATGGAGGAGTCGTCTGAGAACTTCTGCAGGTGGCACCCGCTGGAGTTGCGGCAGAAGTCTGAGGTGTAGAGGGTGAAGAGGAATCAGTGTAGTGACGTGCGAATCCTTTGGGATGATGACCGGATGCTTCACATGCTCCGGCATAGCAGATGCACAGAGACGGCCTCCGACCCTCAGAACTCCATCCTGGATCACTGGGTCAAGCTTTGTTAGATGACTGCTCTTCTTCACGTTGCTTCCTTTCTCCAGCATGAGTACTTCTTCAGGGAAATGCTGGGTTTGAGTGAATCTGATGATCTCCATCTCAGCTCTCGTTAGACATTCAACTGTCAAGGTGCCCACGTCTGGCATCATCTTGTTGTCGTTCTGGTTGTCATTTCTTGTTTGACGATCGGGATCTGTTTGTAGATCTGTCTTCTTCTTCCTACAGCGCTGTAGCAGCATATCCTTCAGTCGGAGAATCCAGGCGACGGCTCTTTTCAATCTGTACCAGCTGGAATAGTGGTTGATCAGCTTGTTCACAGCGTCTGTGTCTTCGACTGCGTGTGTAAGGTGTACGTGTCTCACCTCGCTGTCGTCCTCTTCGACCTTCATCTCGGCAGGTCTGTCCGGCCATTGACTCTCTGGTTCTCGAAGGAAAGCTGGACCATGAAACCAGCTAGGGCTCTCCATGAACTTGGTAGGTGTAAGCCCCCTGGAAGCACAGTCGGAAGGGTTGATTGAGGTATTGACATACTTCCATTGGTGCGCCTTCGTTGCATCTCTGATGGTGGCGACACGGTTGGCAACGAAGGTCTTGAAACGCAGTGTTTCATTCTCTATATATCTCAACACGGTTGTGCTGTCAGTCCAGAATGTCGAGTCATGAAGGTCCATCTGGAGCTCTCGTCTCAACATCTTGTCAGTGTTCACGGCCACTACCGCTGCTGTCAATTCCATTCGTGGAATAGTAGTTTGCTTTGTTGGAGCAACACGGGCTCGTCCCATCATGAAGGCGCAGTGAACCTGTCCATTGCCGCTTGTCAGTCTGAGGTAGGAGACTGTCCCGTATCCATTTTCAGACGCGTCAGAAAAGTGATGAAGCTGTGCTTCTGCAACAGGTCCGAAGTCCACTGGTCTTACACATCTGGTCACACCCACTTCTGACAGTTGGTGAAGCTCTTGCAGCCACGTTGTCCATTTTTGGGCAAACTTTTTAGGAATTTCGTCGTCCCATGCAAGCCTTTCTTTGCACAGCTGCTGCATGAGCATCTTTGCAGGGAGGATTGCTGGGGCAAGGAAACCCAGAGGGTCGTAGATAGAGCTGGTTACTGAAAGGATTCCTCGTCTTGTGACGGGTCTGTCTTTAAGATTGATCCTGAACTTGAATGAGTCGGACTCGATGCACCACAACACTCCTAAGACCCTTTCCACAGGAAGAGCATCGTTGGTCAGATCCAGGTCTCTCAGTTCGTTTGCTCTTTCGTTGTCTGGGACAGACGCAAGCAGCCTGCGACTGTTACTTGTCCATTTGGTCAGGTGAAAACCTCCGTCGGCGCACAATGCGGTGAGGTCTGCTCGTAGGGCGATAGCTTGAGTTTCGTTGGAGACTGACTTTAGACAGTCGTCTACATAAAAGTTCTTGAGAACTGTGTCTACAGCCTCAGGTGGAGCCTTGCTCCTATTCTCTTGTGCTGTCCTCTGTAGAGCAAATGTGGCGCAGCTGGGTGAGGAGGTCGCACCGAAGAGGTGCACAACCATCTTGTACTCAGCGATGTCCTGGGTGATGTCTCCCTCGGGCCACCACAGGAAGCGCAAGAGATCGGTGTCTTCATCAGGCACGCGCACTTGGTAGTACATCTTTTCGATGTCAGCCATCATGGCGACCGGCTCCTGTCTGAAGCAAGTCAACACTCCGACCAGGGTGTTCGTTAGGTCTGGTCCTTGTAGAAGCTCACTGTTCAATGAGACTCCTTGGTAGCTGGCGCCACAGTCAAACACCACACGAATCCTTTTCTTCTGTGGGTGGAAGACTCCATGATGGGGAAGGTACCATACTTTTCCATCCTGACGACTTAACAGTCTTGTTGGTACTTTCACTGCATATCCTGCGTTAATCATGTCACACATGAAGCTGGTGTACTCTGCATGGAACTCAGGATTCCTCTTCAGCTTGGTCTTGAGGTTTAGTGCTCGCTGCATAGCAGCACTTCGATTGTTTGACATTTGGACACTCGCTCTCTTCAGCGGAAGATTTATGTAGTAATGTCCATCCACATAGCGTGCAGAGCCTGACACAAAGTCCATGAAACGATGGTCCTCTTGTGACATCTCTAACTTGTCATCACAGTTTCGTTCGGGAAAGTCATGGTTATATTGCTGGAGAAGAAGCCGTTCTATATCATCAGTCTCGACAGCAATTCTGTTCACTGCAGCACTTGATTGTTCACCGTCACGTGCTGTAGTGTCCGTTGGCTCTTCCAGTGGACCATTCAGAATCCACCCAAGAGCAGTTTTGACCGCATATGGTCCGTTTGCTTGGCTGTGGATCACTTTCCATGGCTCTAGCAGCTTGTGTTCTCTTGTTCCAATGAGAAGCTCCACTTCGGCGTTGATGCGTGGCAACCTGACTTCGTTGAGGTACGGCCATTTGTCAACATCCTTTTGTTGTGGAACGTTCTTCACGGAGACAGGGATGTTCCTCTGTGTGAACACCTTGGACAGTTCAATGAAGTTATTCTCCTCTAACCCACTAACTTCCAAGTCAGTGAGGATGTAACTCTCCACTCGCTTCTTTGCATTGATGGTGCTTAGCACTAGCTCCGTCTTTCTGCCTTGAATGTTCAATCGCTCTGCCAGTGTCTCTGTACAAAACGTTGCAGAGCTGCCTGGGTCCATGAATGCATAGACCTCCACAGCTTTGTTGCTTTTCTTGTTCTTTACTCTGACTGGCACTATGGCGAGCACGCAGTTGTCTCCGGCCCCAGTGCAGGCACTTAACACTTTGTTTTCCTCTGTACTGGCTTGGGAGGCGGGTTCATCTTCTTTTGAGGCAACTTCTGTTGTCTTCTCCTTTGCACCTTTGTCTTGCCTTGCAAAATGTAGCATGCTGGGATGCTTCATGGAACAGTGTTCACATGTCATTTTCTTTTTACACTCCTTGCTAAGGTGGCCTTTCACCAGGCAGCCGAAACAGAAGCTGTTCCTCTTCAGAAACTCCACTCTTTCCTTATGTGGTTTGTCTCTTAGCTTGCGACATTCTTCCAGGGTGTGACCTTTCTCACAGAACACACATGGCTTTGTAAAGGCACGGTTGAAGTATGTAGCATCCTTTGATTTTGATGATTCACCTTTTTCATCATCCACTTGTTCAGCACTGGTAGCGAAGCTGCTTCCCCTTTTAGCTTCTCTTTGATCTTTCTTTCCGTGCTGAGGTTTCTTTGTATCTTTCTTGTCCGCTGTTGCAGAGTCGAGATCTCCAAAGAGAGGGTCAGATGTGATCTTTGCTTGGCGATCTACGAAGCTCACCAGATCTGTAAACTTGGCTCGCCTCCGACGGCGTTCTTGAAGGTCATATGCATGAACTCTCCATCTCTCTCTCATCTTGAATGGCAGCTTAGCAACAACCGCCCTCATGGTCGTCGGATTGTCCATCTCTTCCATGTAATCGACATCTTCCATAGCGTTGCGACAGCTCACAAGAAACACTGAAAAGGCGCTGAGGGCTTTCCCATCCTCTGACTTTATCAACGGCCAAGTTTCAAGTTTCAAGTTTCTTTAATAGTTGTCATACAGAAGTACAGAATACTTTTATACAAAATGCTTCTTACTGTTGCGCTCCAGAGACTGTGCAAGACAAGATAAGTATGAAATAAAATAACATAGTAAAATTAGAAGTAAAAAATGAGGTCACAGTGTTCAGTTTAGACATATGTACAATGTTCGATGCAGAATAGACGTAGTTACCATACAATATACAATACTGTGCAGTGTACTAATATACAATACTATATAGTGCAAGGCAGAAATGGAGAAATGGGACGAGGTGCAATTTAGGTACAATTCACAGTAGGTGTACGAGTTGTAGTGCAAATCCTTTATCAATAAATATAAAGTGTAAGTGTGTTTGTGTGATCTAAAGTGTGGAGAGTGGGTGCTGCAGTGTGTTGTTTGTTTGAGTGAGTGTGTGCGTGTGGGTGTGTGTGCTGTGTGCATTTGATGGTTGTTGCATAGTGATTATTGTTCGTTTAGCGATTATTGTTCGTTTAGCAGCCTGATGGCCTGGGGATAGAAGCTTCTTCTGAGTCTTTCTGTGCTCGCCTTAAGACTCCGGTATCGCTTGCCTGACCGCAGCAGTTCAAAGAGGCAGTTGTTCGGGTGGCTCGAGTCCTTAATAATTCTCTTAGCCTTCCCCTTGCACCGCTTGTTGTAAATGTTCTGGAGGGTGGGAAGCCCCCCTCCAATTGTGCGTTCGGCTGAACGTGTCACTCTTTGTAGTCTGCTACGGTCTTGTGCAGTGCTATTCCCAAACCAGGAGGTGATGTTGCCGGTCAGGATGCTCTCTATTGTACATGAGTAGAAGTTCCTAAGGATCTTCTGACTGACTTGGAACTTCCTTAGGCGCCTGAGGAAGTAGAGGCGTTGTCGTGCCTTCTTCACAACACTGTCAATGTGTGTGGTCCATGTCAAGTCCTCGGATATGTGGGCTCCGAGGTACTTGAAACTGTTCACTCTCTCAACCGGTGCCCCGTCGATGCTGAGGGGGCTGTAGTCCTTGACCCCCGACCTCCTGAAGTCCACAATCATCTCTTTTGTTTTGCTGACATTCAGGGAGAGGCAGTTCTCCTGACACCACTGTGACAGGTTCTCTACCTCTTCCAGGTAGGCCCTTTCGTCGTTGGCAGAGATCAGGCCCACCACTACTGTGTCATCAGCAAATTTGATGATGGTGTTGTTGTTCCGCTGTGCTACGCAGTCATGTGTGTACAGGGAGTAGAGGAGGGGGCTCAGAACACAGCCCTGGGGGGCCCCTATGTTGAGCGTGATGGATGAGGAGGTGCAGTTGCCGGCTCTTACCACCTGGGGTCTGCCCGTCAGGAAGTCCAAGACCCACTGGCAGAGGTCATAGTTCAAGCCCAGGTCCCTGAGCTTGGCTATGAGTTTGGAGGGGACTATGGTATTGAATGCTGAGCTGTAGTCGATGAACAGCATTCTCACATAGTTCCCCTGCCTCTTGTCCAGGTGTGATGCTGCTGTGTGCAGCACATGGGCTATGGCATCCTCCGTGGACCTGTTGGGGCGATATGCAAATTGCAGAGGGTCCAGGTTGATGGGGAGGGAGGAACAGATGTAGCCCTTCACTAGCTTCTCAAAGCACTTCATGGCTATGGAGGTGAGGGCTACAGGGCGGTAGTCGTTGAGGCAAGCGGGCGTAGATTTTTTGGGTACAGGGATGATGGTGGACTTCTTCAGGCAGGTGGGGATGACAGCCTGTTCCAAGGACAGGTTGAAGATGTCAGTGAATACCGGGGCCAGTTGGTCGGCACAGACTTTTAGGACGCGGCCGGGGATGCCGTCCGGTCCTGCTGCCTTCCTGATATTCACTTTTTTAAAGATCTGTCTCACCTCGTGCTCTGTTACCCTGAACACTGAGTCTCCATCAGCAGACCCCCCCCCCCCCCCATTGCCGTGGTTTGTAGGCTGGTGTTGTTATTCACAGCCTCAAACCTCGCATAGAAGGAATTGAGATAATTTGCTAAGGAGATGTCACTGTTCAGTTTGAGGGGGGTGCCTTTGTAGTCTGTCATTGTTCTGAGGCCCTGCCACATGCCTCTAGAGTCAGCCTGTTCAAACTGAAGTTCAACTTTATCCCTGTAACGCCGTTTTGCCTCTATTACTGCTCTCCTGACGTTGTATCTTGCCATCTTGTGTTCTTCCATGTTGCCTGTCACCAGCCCGGTGTTGTATGCTGATGTGCGCACTTTCAGAGCCTCACGGACGGATTTGTCTACCCAGGGCTTTTGATTTGGGTAGATTTTAATTTTGGTGGAGGGGATTGTTTCTTCTACCATAGTACAGACATAGTCAATCACCGTTTCGGTGTATTCGTTAATATTGGCTGTGTTATCACGGAATACACTCCAGTCTGTGCATTCCAGTACAGCTTGGAGTGACTCCTCTGACGTCACGGCCCAACACTTAACCTCTCGCGAGACCACCGGCGTTCGCTTGAGACTTTGTTTGTACTTTGGCAAAAGAAAGATGGCGGCGTGATCGCTTTTACCGAATGGACTAAGAGCCTGTGACTTGTACCCATTCTTAAATTGCGAGTATACATGGTCTAATATGTTCTCGCCTCTGGTGGGACAGGTCACATGCTGATAGAAATTCGGCAACACCTTTTTAAGGCGCGCGCTGTTGAAATCACCCAGAACCAAAATGGCAGCGTCAACATTAGCTGCTTGGAGTTTGTTTACCTCGTCGTGAAGTTTTGAAAGTGCGACCCCAGTGTTCGCGTGTGGTGGAATGTACACTCCGATGAGGATGATGGACGTTAACTCTCTTGGGAGGAAGAAGGGTCGACATTTTATCGTGATAAACTCCAGGTCTGGGGAGCAGTGGTTAGACAGTTCCTTTGTGTTGCCTAAATCGCACCACTCCTTGTTTATCATGAAGGCAATGCCGCCTCCTTTCTTCTTTAGTGACTCTTCTGCCGTCCGGTCCTTGCGGAGAACGAAGAAGTGGTCTGCCGGTTCTATTGCGTGATTCGGGACATCTGGACTCAGCCAAGTTTCTGTGAAACAGAGGACGTTACAATCCCGAATGTCCCTCTGGAATTGGATCCGTGCTCTGATGTCGTCCAGTTTGTTTCCTATCGATTGCACATTGGCCAACAATATGCTGGGCAATGTGGTTCTGTGTCGTTTGGACCTCAGTCTGTTTCGGACCCCGGCTCTCTTTCCTCGTCTTCGCGGCGGCTTCTCCTGGTCTTGGCCATGGCCGGCATAACAAAGGATCTCGGCGGGCCATTTCTGCTGTTCAGCGATCCGATCCAGAGAGCAATCCAAACGGTAAGTTTTCCTTAATCCAATGTCAATGATTGACTGACGGTCATACACATATAATGCACCAACAGTTGGTGCAAATAAAACTCCTAATACTATAAAAATTAACAAAAGAAAGCACAGTCTCGACGGAGCGATCAGAAAGGCAGCCATCAGCGCAGCGCCAGTGTAGTAGGCGTAGAGACAGTCCACTTGCAAGCCTTGTTGATCAAAGAGTCTGCGATCTTCAGCGGGTCTCCGTAACGTTCATGAAGCAGTCTCACTGCCTCTGCATATCCACGCACTGCAGTCATGTGGTGGCAGCTCTTCACGAGGTCCTGTGGTTCCCCTCTGGTGTACTGCTCTAAGAAGTACAGTTTGTCAGCGCTGCTGTCGGCTCGTGCATCAATAGCATGATTGAAAGCTCTCATGAAGGATCTGAACTCTAATGGTTCTCCACTGAACACTGGCACGTCTCTTTGTGGCAAACGAGAGAGCTCCTGGTTCTTTGCGAGCATTTCAGTGAGGTCTGTCTGTCGCTGCATGAGCCGATACATTTCTCTAGCACTGTCCATTTGTTGCGGACTGTCATTGTGTAGTTGATGATCATCACATTGTTCTGTATCAGGTCTCAGATGAGTATGTTTTTGCTTGGAAGTACTTTTCACTGGAAACGTGGAAATTTCTTTCTTTTGTGGCTTGGCGGGTTGGGAGCCACTCGTGCAGCCATACCCAGCTCCAGACTCCGATTTTACCTGGCGCAGCGTAGTCGACACACGTTTGTTCCTGCTCACATTGCTCCGCTGTTCCTCACATTCCTGATACACTTTGATCTTTGCATTGGATACTGCTAGAGCTGTATTGATCTCTAACTGTTCCCGTTCAGCTTTAAGCTTTGCTTCTTTTTTGTCTAATGCCTGCATTTCTGTCAGGGCTGTCTTCTGTGCCATGAGGGCAGCTCTGGTTGCTTCTTCTTTAATGCGTGCTGAACTTGTAGTAGAAGCACCTGTGGCTGCATTAGACACCTTACTTGTCACCTCATTGTTACATATTGCAGCCTGAATCCATTCTTGTATCTTTGTGATAAATTGTTCACATTTATCTGCTTTAGGCTGAAACCACAGGTCTTGATCAGCATTCTTTTCTTCTTCATCACTGAGATATAACAGCACCAAGTGATTGACGTGTGTAAATTCTTGATAGAATGTGTCATACATTCTTATTTCCCTTTGCACAATAGTTATATCAGGGGCTTGTTCTTCTTCATTTGCCAGAAGACTTTCTATTTCGTTTGACTTTGCAGTTAATTGTCCTAGCTTGCATCTTCTGGCTTTTATAAGCCCAGTCAGCTTGTCCTCTAATCCCTTGGGTGTTAGCTCCCTCTTGCGGACATTCTGTGTAACTGCACCCTCTGGCTCAGGCTCCGTGAGTTTCGTTGCAGTTTCACCGTCCATCTTTGTTGTTATTGATGAGAAGATACAACGTGAGAAGAGAACAGTAATGATTTAACTCTTTGAGTTCTTCAGGTGTCACATGAGACACTAGACACTTCTTTTATTCAGTTGACATGCACAATGTTCTTATTTGTTTCGTTTTTGCAACGTCGTCATCCAGTTTAGCTCAGCAAAGTAACGTTAGTTTCTAAAGCTGACGTCACGTCACGAGTCCACATGCTGATCGTTGCTAGCTCCTGCTTTCGTCATCAACGAGGGGCTTCTTTAACTAACTCTTCCAATAGCCAGTTTATTTTCTTGATAACGATGTCAATAGCAATATTTCCTCTTGGTTAGACAACTTTTTGACTAATGTAATGGCAGAATTTCTTCGGAGTTTCGTTTACCATTTCGTTTTCAGTGCGTGCAGCAAAAAAGTTTCAGACTTGTGTCCAATGGCTAATACAAATCTGTATCCACAGTTATGATGTACACTCACGGACTCCAGGATTACGTTTGAAGGTTCTTTACTTTCTTTGGGCAGTCACACAATATACAACATCATTCTTCAACAGGATATAGATCGAATTAGGATCGGTGGACTACGTTTTGGACTACGGTCAAAAAGTTATGTGCTTCCATACTGCATGGGCACTGTCTCACTACTAACTAGGCACTTCAAGTTCACTGCATATAAAGACTCTCGCACATGCGCAGTAACACATCTAACGTACATGTAATGTTAATTCTTCGAAATAATTCGCAACTAAACTATAAATATGGCTTATAGCATACCACAGCATTACAAATTAAACTACTGCTCGTTTTCTAAATATATAAAATACAAGTATATTCAAAATATAAACTTTCAAGGTTTGGCTCTTACACTAACGATAAATCTCATCGCTGGCACTCAAAGTGTTAAGAGTTCTCTGTGACTCAGGGAAATCCAGCTCCCCTTCTTCTATGGACACAGATATACTCTCATCCCCTGAGTCAACGTCATCAACGTCATCAACCACTTGGTGAGTTTCCCGTCTTTGAAAATGAGTTTATGGTGTTTTTTGAAGGATTTTGGACATGCCCATTAGCAGGGCTTATAATGCTATATACCGAACATCTCCTTTAAACTGTTTACTGTTTTACTGTATGTTCCGTCAAGTCGCTTGCGACTCTGACTACAGATTGCCGCCTCCAACTCTCCGTCTCTCTCCTGTGTATGATGTTTTGGTCTTCCCAGACCAAAAAAATAAGTTAAATCCGGTATATAAGACGCACTAACTTTTTGGGGCAAATATTGAAAGAAAAAAGTTTTCCCATTGAAAATATATAAATAAAAAAAATTATTTTGCAATATTGTTTTATCAAATATAATATTTAGATATACTTGACATTTATTTTGTCAAGGTTCACGGGTAACGTTAGTTTGCTAGACAGATAATTTACCTCCAGGTTCATTGCATGGCAATCACTTGTCCTCAGCCATCATTCTTTCACCTAATGTTGTGAAGACAGTGTGTGACTCCTTTTTGTTCATTAACATTAGCATTCTTTATTTAAGTCCGACATTTTCATATGACAAATTAAGCTGCTCACTCATGTATAATTTATTTGATTTCATTGAGTCCATATTAAGAAATAAAGTTCAGTTACATTTACTCAATTCACTCATGTATAATTTATTTGATTTCATTGAGTCCATATTAAGAAATAAAGATAAGTTACATTTACTCAACACAGTTGTGTGGAAAAAGGCGACATACAATTTTTAAGTAAATCCAACGATTTTTTTCTTTTTTTAATGTAGACACCACCCTAACAGTAAGGGCTTTAAAATGTGTAATAAACCTAAGTGCTCTATAGACAGTATCCAGTGCATATAGGCATTGTGAAGATGCATGCATGTGTATATAACATCACCATAAATCATAGACATAAAGGTGGCAGCAACAAGTCTCCTTTTGGCCTCAAAGACCAAAAAGATAAAAACCCAATGTGTGGATAATACTGTATAAGTAATTACATTTTCAGTTGCTTGGTAACATCATTGTTGCTCCAGTTGAACATCCTGTTAGCAACATAACAGTTGACAATCAGCAAACTTAAATGAATAAATTAAATCTCATTGCATTTTTTAACAGAAGGTAGGTTTAACAGAACTGTTGTTGTTCTTGTTGATGATGACTAAGCCCTTTGATCTCTATCCCCCTGGATATCAACAGAACCAAACCATTTCAGATATCCAATCTGCTTTCTACGGAAGCCGAGAACGGCCACGTCTTTATTTATTATTTTATTGCCGTTTTCTCGTGATAACAACTTTATTATTTCGTTATCTCGCTATAACAAAGTTTGTTTTCTCGTGATAATGACTTATTATTCAGTTATCTCGATATAACAAAGTCCGTTTTCTCGTGATAACAGATTATATATTTCATTATCTCGATATAACAGAAGACCTTTGTAATTATATTTTGATAATTATCTAAAACCATGTGCAGAACTCAGAGATGATTGCGAGCTGGTTCATGTGATCACGCCGTCCTGATTTGAGCCTCCAAGAGCTGCCACTGGCTGCTGTACTGTACTAAACAACTTACTGAAATAAATGAATCCGTTATCACAAGAAAACAATCTTTGTTATGTAAGGGATAATGTATAGCTACGAGGTCATTGTCGCAAAATAATTGACCGATGCGGAGTTTAAAATACCGAGCCGCCTCAGCCAGGTGTTTTAAACGTCAGTGAAGGTCAATTATTTTGCGATGATGACCGAGTATAGCTATACCTTATCCCGCTTATTACATGGCTAACTTACTAACAATATACCTAATTCATTTTACAAAATCGACAAGACGAGATCAAATGCAGACGCAGTTGTTCTGTGGCTCTCTCAGCCCAAATAAAGTGATTATTATTATCGCCGGTGGCAGCCCGGCAGGTGTGTCTAATTGCACTGAAACAGTGTGTGTCAGTGGGGCTTGATTGCGAACAGCTGCGCACAGCGGTCATTATTGTTCCACAGAGGTCCGTTATCGAGTAATATCGGACCTCTGACGAGCGCTATTGACCAATCACAAGCAAGCATTTCGGCGAATGTGAAAACGCCATGTTTCTCGTTATCACGAGAAAACGGACTTGGTTATATCGAGATAATGAAATAATAAGTCATTATAACAAGAAATGGGACTTTGTTATATCGAGATAACATATATATATATATATATATCATGATATATTTTAATTTGGTTTTATGTGATTTCTCCATATCCTGGTTGTATAAAAAAAATTATCCGAAAGTGATCCATATTTCACCCGATCCATAATACAACACCTGACTCCCTCAGTGGCACATCATTCCATTATGTGTTTGAATGTGTGACTGTCATTTCACAAGCACAATCAATGCACAATCATAGATGACTAATGTATTTGTCCGGTATGACGAGTTAATGCAAACCATTACAATGTCAAATAAATGGTACAGTGAGTGCAACTGGCATACAAATCACATTGAAAGCATCGCGTTCAAGCCGATGGATTAGGTCAGAACTCGTTGCTTCACCATCATCTTATTGCTTTGCGGGTGATACGGACATGGTCAAACAGGAAATGAGAACATGGCTTTAGAGAGCCACATCTCTCCTGGCTGATGCAATGCCATCGCTTCAGTCGATGACTAGGCTGAGGATTTGTGTGAAGGGAAATTACTGTCATTTAGTAAAATTTGCCAAGGGAAAAGGTCCTAATTTCAACCTGTAACATAATTATTTTGGCATAGCCTTGTTTCCATGTCCTCTGTGACTGAGAGAGGGAGATGGGCTGATGTCCCCTCGCAAGCACTCCCATGTGGATTGCACTCATCAAATCCATCATTAAAAAACTGTGAGTGTGATTCTCATGGGCATCTCAGAAAGCATAAATGGGACGGTGATTTTGAGTGCGGCCAACTTTGTACCCAAGGAGTATATAATGTGTAGTGCCGGTTAGTTTACTATCTATTAGAGCACAGAATGCTCTCCAGTCCTCTGCATAGGAGAGTGGGTTCAACTGCTCCAACTAAGTTGGATGTCTAAGCCAAATTTGGCATGTCCAAGATTATGCTTAATATGCATACCAACTAACGAAATATGTTGATGAATGCTTCTTAATTTCACAAATTGTGATTGTGCATCTTGCACACACCACCTTATGTTCTTGTTTGCCACTCAAGTATGCAGCTGTGAAGTTTGAGTACAAACCTTCATCAGTTGAAGCGGGCGGGGTCATGGTATTAATGTGTTTTCAGAATTCAAATGAGTTTCCAGGAAACTCAAGAGGACTATTGTGTGAAAACATTTTAACTGAGTGTGTGTGTGTGTGTGTGTGTGTGTGTGTGTGTGTGTGTGTGTGTGTGTGTGTGTGTGTGTGTGTGTGTGTGTGTGTGTGTGTGTGTGTGTGTGTGTGTGTGTGTGTGTGTGTGTGTGTGTGTGTGTGTGTGTGTGTGTGTGTGTGTGTGTGCGTGCGTGCGTGCGTGCGTGCGTGCGTGCGTGCGTGCGTGCGTGCGTGCGTGCGTGCGTGCGAGCGAGCGAGCGAGCGAGCCAGCCAGCGAGCGAGCGAGAGAGAGAGAGAGAGCGTGCGAGAGCGTGCGAGAGAGAGAGAGTGGAGAGGGAGAGTTGGTTGTTTTCATCTTGTTGCAGGTCCATTATGGGTTGTTGGCCATTTTAACAACCTGTGGGGAATGAAACCCTCTGTTTATGGAAATTCCATTTCCTTTGTCCCCCACAAATGTTATTCCTGTGGTCTCTTTGAAAGAGAGAGATAGAGAGTGTGTGGACTCTCCAGAACAATTTGAGCAAAGTTCTTTCATATTTAACCTCAAAACAAGAAGTTTCTCGAAGGCTGGCTCAGGAGAACCAGTGGGAAGGAGGGGACTAGTACTTGACGATACCAGCAAGTTAGCCAAAAAACATGGTGGTCCAAACAAACAACAACCATGCTGTGGCACACCATGTAACATGGCATCAAATGTATGTACAGTGTGTGCTTGGGTGTGTGTGTGTTTGGGCAGCAACAATATCTGCATTATTCTCACAGGAGGGACACCACAGGGTTGGGAAAGAACTGGTTGTCATTTCAAAGTTTTTGAGTTTGATTTTACTTTATCATTAACACTTTGAGTGCCAACGACGAGATTAGTCGTGCTAACTCGCCATGCGTTGAGTGCCAATGACGAGTTTTCTCGTCTTTTAATCGTTATTTCTTTTATTAGCGATATCCATACATTTTTCATCCATCCAGCCTGACGTTATCATTGTGAATGGGTCTGAGCTTGAAAAGGGCAAATACCGCCGCCTATCGTCTCCCGGATGGTAATGCACATCATTGGATTGGATTGGGTGGCCATGTGCATCAGAAAAAAAGTCCGGTCCGGGGTTTTTCCATCTCTGGCCAGCAGTATCGTGTTACCAGATTGACTGAGGACCCTCAGAGCAGCGTCGATTCTGTGTTTCGGACTATAACGTTGGATCAATAAACGCGATCAATATTTGGAATGGCGATCAGGAAGTGGATTCATCTTTTTGCAGAACATCTGATGTGAGGTAAGGACTCTATTTTACCAGTATTGGGTTAATCAGATGTTTTTTCATAGCGATCACAACGTGTCTGTGTGTGTGTGTGTGTGTGTGTGTGTGTGTGTGTGTGTGTGTGTGTGTGTGTGTGTGTGTGTGTGTGTGTGTGTGTGTGTGTGTGTGTGTGTGTGTGTGTGTGTGTGTGTGTGTGTGTGTGTGTGTTGTGCGTGTCACGAATGCCGAATGTCTGTGTTTGTGCGTGTATAACAGCTGGGCCTCTAATGTTGCAGACATGCTGGAGTGTGAGTTCTGTGGGAAGATGGGTTACGCTCACACCTTCCTCGGCTCCAAACGCTTCTGCTCTATGACCTCCGTCAGAAGGTAAGAAGCTCACCAGCTACATCCCAGTATACAGCACACGTGGCTATCGATGATGGTAGTCTACACTTGTGTGAAGGACCAGGGTAAGAATACAACTGGGAGAGCAGGTGAAGGTGGAAAAGTGTTTTATTCACCCAAGTATTTACACAATTTAAGATGGGTAATAAAATCTAGCAAAAGTGGGGGGGAAAGTATAACTGCATATAAATTCTGGAGAACTGCACTAGCGTCTAAATATAGATAAACTAAACGGAACAAAACATGGTTAAAGTAACCGTGAGCTCCTCTGACCAAGAGACACTTCCTCTATCTCTTCTATGCTGGCCAATCCATAGTAAATGGCAGGGGAGAGAAGACATTCCTCCCCTTTTTAAAAAGGTGTGGCGTAGATGTAGCAGCTCCTGAGAACACCCCTCTGGCTGTAGCAGAATGGCACAGTCCGATCACCCGGCCCCATCTACTTAGGCTGGTGTGATGCAGCAGCTCAAGTCTTTGCCAGTTTGCCAGGAGGATGTTTGGCTACAAGACACTGACAGGGAAGTTGTTTATATAGCACTTCATATTAACATCTGACTGAATCTAACTCGATTGTTTTTCACCCAATCCAGAAAAATAAAGTGGGCCTAGAAAAGTGTTTGTCGTCTTGTATCCTGGTGTTAACCAAGGACACTATAAAAGAAGGATGGGTCATCGCGTCAGAACACGCTCTATGCTCTGCTTGGTGTCGGACTTTGGTGCCAGTTCTATTGAAGCCTGTTGTAGAAATAGCAAATGGCGTAAAAACTGAAAGTTTCCACACTTGAAACCAATGTGTGTTCACGCTCTACACGGTGACGTGATAACCCTTCCTTCTTTTATAGTTTCCTTGGTGTTAACAAAGGAAGTGGGAAAATATCACCTTCTTGATACCTGGTTGGCTGGTAGTTGCAACCGCCACACACTCTCCTCCTCCTTCTGGTATCACACCGTGAGAGTGTGATTAAAAAGTCGTCTGTGGCGTTGCCTCTTCCTGGAATGTGCTGGACGGTGAGGTGATACGGCTGCACCGCCGGGTACCTACCAGCAGGTGATGCGGCCGTCAGCATCTTTCATCCCTTCCGTCGGTTTCCAGGATGAACTCTCTTCCTAGAAGGGAATACCCGAGGGTGTCCAGGGCCCATTCCGCTGCCAGGCATTCTCCCTCCACAGTGGAATAACGAGTCTCCCCTGGGAACAACTTCCTGCTGATGTAAGCCACTGGTGTGACGATCCTTGGACTCTCCCTGCAAAAGCACAGCTCTCAAACCTCGCTCTGAGGCACCAGTTTGCAACATCATCATCATCGATTTACGTCCCTATTTTCCCACTACAGTGAGGTTGGACGGCAACAGGAAGTCTTTAGTCTTAGGATAGTCAAGTCAGGACTACACAGAACAGAGTTCTTACTCGGCGCATCCTAGAGGTCCTTGAAAGCATGCTGCCCCCTCACTCCACTACAACTGAGTAGGGAAAAACGTTTGGTTCCTCCATCACATTCTGCTGAGCCAGTGCAGCCATTTTCTCCAGTTTCTCCCCCACATGGAGAACATAGGCAATGACACTCTGTGGCTCAGCCGTTTGATGATGGTTTGGTTTAACCTCTGAAAACATCAGTCTGAGGATGATATGGGGTAGTGTTGACGGTGACACTACAACAACTTTTACACATATCTCGAACTTCACACTTGGTGGTTGTATTGCTGAGGACCCAGGGGAGTGCAGTGTTCTTGAACACTACGAGCAGCCATACCACAGGTCAAGCAGCCATTCCACGGGTCAAGCAGCCATACCACAGGTCAAGCAGCCATTCCACGGGTCAAGCAGCCATACCACGGGTCAAGCAGCCATTCCACGGGTCAAGCAGCCATACCACAGGTCAAGCAGCCATCCCACAGGTCAAGCAGCCATACCACGGGTCAAGCAGCCATACCACGGGTCAAGCAGCCATACCACAGGTCAAGCAGCCATACCACAGGTCAAGCAGCCATACCACAGGTCAAGCAGCCATACCACAGGTCAAGCAGCCATACCACAGGTCAAGCAGCCATACCACAGGTCAAGCAGCCATACCACGGGTCTCCACAACGCTGCAAGCAGTCATACCACAGGTCTCCACAACGCTGCAAGCAGTCATACCACGGGTCTCCACAACGCTGCAAGCAGTCATACCACGGGTCTCCACAACGCTGCAAGCAGTCATACCACGGGTCTCCACAATGCTGCAAGCAGTCATACCACGGGTCTCCACAACGCTGCAAGCAGTCATACCACGGGTCTCCACAATGCTGCAAGCAGTCATACCACGGGTCTCCACAACGCTGCAAGCAGTCAGACCACAGGTCTCCACAACGCTGCAAGAAGCACTTCCGAGGGCCAATCAATCCATTCCAAATGGCCACACACTCCAAACGGGCATGCCTGACAACGCTGCAAGCGGCAATACTGGTAGCCAAGCAATCAGCCCTTTATGAACAGGCACACATTCCAAACAGGCACTGCAATAATTTACACCAATGAGTAAAATCTTTACTTTGACCTGTGCAGTCAATCTTTGAGAAAAAAGAAAAGAAAAAAAAATTCAATAGTGGTGGATCATCATTTTCATTGACTGTCCAAGTTTGACCCCTGACCCTTCCCTTGAATTACATGCAATGCTTTATAGTTCCATTGCTTGTTACAAAACACACACTTATGTTTATTTTATGTATTTATTTATCTTCATGCACAATAAGAGTGTTTTTCCTGGAACACAACATCTGGATCCCATAGTCACTTGTGTCGCTAAGAGAACCTTTACATGTCTAATCACTCCCAGGTGCCCTTCCTCTGCCCACGATGCCATCAAAGGCATGGGGGCTTTGGAGCTCCAGATGTTGTCTATCAGTGGACTGCTCCACTGGCAAATACTCTGCCAACTGTCCTCATTCAGGACTGGATGATTGGTATCACATTTCTAGATTACACTCGCATAATTTATTGGTCAATGTCATGATCAACAATCACGATAGGACATAAGACAACTGTCAAGAAGCCTTTCAGTCATGAGTAAAGTAAAGCACATTCTGGATAGAAAATCACTCTACATTCTCTACTGTTCACTAGTTTTACCATATTTAAGAGAGAGAGTGAACAGTTTCAAGTACCTCGGAGCCCACATATCCGAGGATTTGACATGGACCACACACATTGACAGTGTTGTGAAGAAGGCACGACAACGCCTCTACTTCCTCAGGCGCCTAAGGAAGTTCCAAGTCAGTCAGAAGATCCTTAGGAACTTCTACTCATGTACAATAGAGAGCATCCTGACTGGCAACATCACCTCCTGGTTTGGGAATAGCACTGCACAAGACCGTAGCAGACTACAAAGTACAAAGAGTGACACGTTCAGCCGAACGCACAATTGGAGGGGGGCTTCCCACCCTCCAGAACATTTACAACAAGTGGTGCAAGGGGAAGGCTAAGAGAATTATTAAGGACTCGAGCCACCCGAACAACTGCCTCTTTGAACTGCTGCGGTCAGGCAAGCGATACCGGAGTCTTAAGGCGAGCACAGAAAGACTCAGAAGAAGCTTCTATCCCCAGGCCATCAGGCTGCTAAACGAACAATAAACACTATGCAACAACCATCAAATGCACACAGCACACACACCCACACACTCACTTAAACAAACAACACACTGCAGCACCCACTCTCCACACTTTAGATCACACAAACACACTTTATATTTATTGATAAAGGATTTGCACTACAACTCGTACACCTACTGTAAATCGTACCTAAATTGCACCTCATCCTATTTCTGCCTTGCACTATATAGTATTGTATATTAGTACACTACACAGTATTGTATATTATATGGTAACTCAGTTACGTCTATTCTGCATCGAACATTGTACATATGTCTATACTGAACACTGTGACCTCATTTTCTTTTACTCTAATTTACATGCTATACTATGTTATTTTATTTCATACTTATCTTGTCTTGCACAGTCTCTGGAGCGTAACAGTAAGAAGCATTTTGTATAAAAGTATTCTGTACTTCTGTATGACCAGTGGTGCAGTGCTGGTATAACTCGGTATAACGGCGTTATACCTCGGTCACTGAGGCTGAAGTACGCGCAATCGCTTTTTACATGGCATTATCCAACCGGACTCCCGGAGAAGCATGCAGCTGCAGAGCCGCAGAGCCAGCGGCGCTCTCTGGGCCGCGCGCTGACGGCCGCGCTGTGAGGCAATAGTATCCAGCTGCAGGACGAGAGCAGCCAAAAAAAACTGTGCATGCACGCGCGTGGAGCGTTTGACCTACTGTCAATTTGCCACTGCACCACTGTGTATGACAACTATTAAAGAAACTTGAAACTTGAACTAAATTACTGTGCTGAAGTCTGGGGAAACACTTATAATTCTACACAACCACTTTTTATACTCCAAAAAAGGGCCATACGGATAGTTCACATTGCAGGTTATCACACAAACATATTCATATATGTCCAAACATGAGACAATTCAAACTGATGTATAAGGAAATGATGTTCACGAGGTACAGGGATGAGGAAGGGACTTGATATTCACGGGTGTTTACATTTTTATTTTATTTCTTTCATGTTTTACATATATAGTTTGTTTTTTTGTTTTGCATAGTATAGTATAGTATAATTTTTTTTTTTATGTTTTAAAATAGTACTCATTTGAGTAGTGGAAAAGGGGTAGGATTAAATAAGTGTATACGTCTTCCTACTCCTTTTCAAACATGTAAATTGAGTTATGTTTTGCTTTTTTTTAGTTATTTTGTTTGTTATGTTTTGATTTTGTTTAGTTATTTATTTTGTTTATTCATTTACATGTTCCAAATAAAGATTTCAAATCAAATCAAAGGTTTTTATTGTGGTTTGATGAAGGTTTTTATTTGTAGTGCTTTTATAATCCCCTTGGGGGGCAAGGACACCCCCCCCCCCCCCCCCCCGAGAAATATGCATCTATTTCACCTGATGGGTCAGAAGCACAGAGTCTGCCATTTTACGGCACCCCTGGAGCAGGAAGGGAGCATTTCTCAAGGACACTTCCAGTCGGGATCATGGGTACATTGGGTGTCACGGGGGGATCGAACGTGTCACCTTCCCGGTCAGTCTCTCCAACCACCAAGCTACCCTGCCGCTCCAAGATCAGTGGGGCGACAGTGGATCAGGAGGGAGAGCAGTCGTCTGGTAATCCAGAGGTTCCCGGGTTCGATTCCCTCTCCTCCCGGGCAGCGTGTCGAAGTGTCCTTGAGCAAGACGCGTGCCGTTACCCCTAACTGGCAGCTTGAATGGTTGCCTCTGCTGTCGGTGTGTGAATGTGAGTGAGTGGGTCAAATGTGAAGAACAAATCTCCCCCCTCCCCTCTGATCAGGTTCAATGTGAGCTGCACCAAGCGTCTCAGCATGTTGCGGGCAGACAGAGCACAGGGTCGCGGGGCCCACAGACCCGTGGGCAGGAGGGGTCGACCACCGTCCAGAAAACTCCTCCTCAGACAGGTCAGACTGCACCACCCCACAGTTGGCATTCACACTGCACATTGTCGAGCCGCACACCAAACCTTCTAAACAAAGCCATGTGATCGCACGGGTCAGCCTTTTATTGGACATCGTTTTGAATCCCATCCCATACCTGCCGACATTAGTGGGCTGTGAAAAAGGGGCTTACATTTTTCAGGAATATTTCTTTCATTTTTGTAGATGTACGTTTACAACCCAGGATGTGCAGGAATTATTAAATGTAGTGTATAAGACTCTCAATTTAATCTGGCAACACATACAAAGCCCGATTTCATTCATGTCACTACAACTTAATCAAAAACGTTTTGGTAAACGGGAGATAATATAATCTGATGTGCCAGGTGGTTTGTTATACATAATCTTATGATCTCCCGAATCCAGCTGCATCACAAGATAAGAGATTATATATTTTCTGTATGTACACCCGACGTGACTGTAAATTAGGGAAACCTCAGTTGCCTTTAGAGTATAGATAAAGGTTTGAAATAAAATGTACAAAAGAATGTGCACAAATGTTATGAAATACAATAGGTTTTCCAATTCACTGTCCGTATTTAATTATGCGGCACTGTCTAGACTACTGTGACCTGAATCATGCATGCAAGGTGTTTGTTTAATCAGTTTGTTATAGATTTTAAAGTAGGGATGTCTGATATTATCGGCCTACCGATATTGGCATTAAAATGTAATGTCGGAAATTATCGGTATCTGTTTAAAAAAAATCTTTTTAACCTTTATTTACCCAGGCAAGCAAGAACATCTTATTTTATTTATTGTCAAGTATGCATAATGTTGTGTTAATTCCATGACAAGAGATATGTAATGGTAATTACCTAAAATTATTCCGTTTTTTGGGGGGGGGAAACCCCGCATATCGGTATCGGTTGATATCGGTATCGGAAATTAAGAGTTGGACAATATCGGTATATCGGATATCGGTAAAAAAAAAAGCCAATATCGAACATCCCTATTTTAAAGCGGACCAAAGAGGTGTGAAAGTGACGAGGAACTTTCTGGATGTTTTGTTTTGAAGAGAGGACCAAGACGGGGCTGCCCAATTTCCCCTCTCCTCTTCATTTATTGAACCCTTAGGGCTTAGGCCAATTAATAAATGGAGTGAAGCTGTGAAAGGCATTAAGGTGGCAGGGACCAAACGCGTCTTGTTCTTTTACCAACGGATTTCCAGTTCCGGGTTCACCTGCTCACGCCTGCATTATCCAATTCATATCAATCAAAATAACGTATTGTTTTCATCTCTCTATTAACGTGATTCCACACAACTCTACTAACAGCCTGCTCAAATGTTCAAAACACGACCTCATTATTGCGCGAACGGCAGCCACATCAGACGACAGGTGTTGAAACATGCCAGTTATTAGGCTACCTTCTAACGCCGGAGTGAGCATGGCATAAGAATAGCCTAAAAACTATGTAGGTAATATGCTCTTTAGATCACAGGCTGGTCATGCATAATCTCGCCCACCAGACTCTTCTACCGAATTGACTAAGTCATGCAAGTCAATCAATAGATTACACTTTCTGTAGGCCTAACACTCACCTACTCATTCTGTTGTGACACAACATGACATGTTAGGGTTGTCACGCTTCCGTGATCATGTTTGAACCAATGTGTAAAAAAATCTGTTTTAGATTAGGCTGTAAAAATCTGTGCTATAGGCTATATTTAATCTAGTTTATTAGACAAAGCATTTAAAGTAGGGATGTCCGATATTATCGGCCTACCGATATTATCGGCCGATAGGCATTAAAATGATTTTATTTTTTTTTTACATTTCTATAACCTTTATTTACCCAGACAAGCAAGTAAGAACAAATTCTGATTTTATTTATTGTCAAAAGTATGCATAATGTTGTTAATTCCAGAACAAGAGATATGTAATGTTAATTACCTGAAATTATTCAATTTTTGGGGGGGGGAACCCTGCATATATCAGTATCGGAAATTAAGAGTTGGACAATATCGGTATAGGTAAAAAAGCCAATATCGAGCATCCCTAATTTAAAGTCATAGCTGTTTACCGCAGAGTTGGCACTGGCGTAGATAACTTACCGGGGGGCAGAACTAGCGTACGTCAGTGGCCAATCAGATCGCAGAATGCGAACCCGGAACTGGAAATCCGTTGGTAAAAGAATAGACGTGGACCAAACAGATTCCAGCCAGAAACAAATAAACCAGGGAACAATAAGGGCAAATAACTGCCAAGCTAGTGAGTGGAACAAAATGGTGAAGAGCAGATTAATAACGGTGGAATGAATGAAAACGTTTATTTTGTAACATGTATTCTCCACATTCCTCCAATCACAATATCAAGCTCCGTAAAACAGAACAATCATAATGAAAAAGAAATTATAAACAAAAAGTCAAGAGCAATGTACTTAAGTTAGTTGACATGTAGATGGAAGCTAAGCCAATTGATCCCTACCCCCTTACATTTACATTTGTTCTTCCATTAATTTGACTTGATATAACATCATTTAGTATAATTATACTTTATATAATGTACTTTTACTTAGTACAAAAAGAAAAACCCTGAGTCGCTTGACGGCAGTAAATACAATACAACACTGCATAACACAATATAACCTAACTTTGTTTATCCGCATTACTCATTTCTATATTTCTCATGTGTATTTGTTAGTGCTGTCAGGCGATTTTTTTTAATTACAGGATTTGTAATAAATTAATCGCATAACCATTTTATGCCCGATATTCTATAATCATATTTCAAATTGCATGTGTCCAGATGGCAGAATTCAGTACTGTATCTACAAAAACGTCTGTTTAATCATCTTCCATCTATTAATTTGCTTAGATTTTTCAGGTCTGGTCAATTTGAGCATAGTGTTATTCAGTCAAAGAAAAGAAATGTAATTGATATTCTCATTTGGTTCATTACAATTTACTCAAGCCTAGTAACAGACACAGTATTTCTGACACTGGGAATACATTCCCTGAGATCCATAGATGTCCCGAGAATCAGATACCAAGAACATGCAAATGGACCATATAAAAAAAAAAGTCTGTAAATGTGTATTCTACGTTCTTGAATGAGATAAAAAAAAAAAAATTAAAAAAGATTTGAATTTTTTGTAATTCATTTTGAGTTAATTTTCATAACGCGATAATCTGCTGTGTAATTAATTAATCTAATTAACGCGATAAACTGAAAGCCCTAGTATTTTTTTAAGCTGCTTCACTGGAAATCTCCTCCCCCACCGAGCTGAACTCTGGCTGAGAGATGTGATGCAGCATCTCAACTTAAGAAACTCACAATACGAGGCTCCTCAGATAAGTTTAATAAAATAAAACTACCCTGAGTGTCTCAGCTAAACATCGTTTCATTTGATGATTAGGTTACAACATGTTACTATAATGCAGCATTTAGTTTACAATTTAAGAAAAGGAAATAGGGAAAATTACATATTTTATGCCTATGAAATAGAATCTTAAATCAGAAAAAGGCTTTGTTTGCAGTACATAATGGCCCCATCTCAAACCCCGCCCTCTTTAGTCTTGATCCTCCAATCACAACTGGCAAGTCCACGATAGCCTTTAATCTTATAGCTTGTGTGTGCAGATACAAAATCTTCGTTTTTATGTACATTTTCCTTAATCCAACTATGAATTTAAGAAAACATGTAGATCTTTCCCCCCCATGTTTTACCTTTTATTAGAATTGTATCTACAATAACCGATATACAATAACTGATACAAAAGGGACATTTTTATTTTGAATGTGAAGAGTTGCATCAGGTACACTAGGAGAGTACTGTGTATTGTACATGGTGTACAAGTCTACTGCTTTTGGCTCTTTGTAGAATTAATTGAGGATTAACAAATATATACACTACTGTTCAAAAGTTTGGGGTCAGACAATTTCGTGTTTCCATGAAAACTCACTTATTTATCAAATTTGTTTGGAAAAGACATTGACAAGGTTAGAAAAGGTTTTTTCCTTCAAACTTTGCTTTCGTTAAAGAATGCTCCCTTTGCAGCAATTACAGCATTGCAGACCTTTGGCATTCTAGCTGTTCATTTGTTGAGGGAATCTGAAGAGATTTCACCCCACGCTTCCTGAAGCACCTCCCACAAATTGGATTGGCTTGATGGGAACTTCTTGCATACCATACGGTCAAGCTGCTCCCACAACAGCTCAATGGGGTTGAGATCTGGTGACTGCGCTGGCCACTCCATTACAGACAGAACACCAGCTGCCTGCTTCTTCCCTAAATAGTTCTTGCATAATTTGGAGGTGTGCTTTGGGTCATTGTCCTGTTGTAGGAGGAAATTGGCTCCAACCAAGCACTGTCCACAGGCATGGTGTTGCAAAATTGAGTGATACCTTCCTTATTCAAAATCCCTTTTATCTTGTACAAATCTCCCACTTTACCAGCACCAAAGCAGCCCCAGACCATCACATTACATCCACCATGCTTGACAGATGGCGTCAGGCACTCTTCCAGCATCTTTTCACTTGTTCTGCATCTCACAAATGTTCTTGTGATCCAAACACCTCAAACTTCGATTTGTCTGTCCATAAGACTTTTTTCCAATCTTCCTCTGTCCAATGTCTGTTCTTTTGCCCATATTAATCTTTTCCTTTTATTGGCCAGTCTCAGATATGGCTTTTTCTTTGCCACTCTGCCTAGAAGGCCAGCATCCCAGTCGCCTCTTCACTGTAGACGTTGACACTGGCGTTTTGCGGGTACAATTTAACCTCTTAACACTTTGATTGCCAGCAGGGGGTGCGCTATTTATCGCTTGAGTGCCAGCGCTTTAGTCAATGAGAGGACGGGGATATTTGCGAACTATGTCTAATACAGAAACACATAATCCACGCTGTTTCCAGTCCCCTCAATGAATGCAATAGTCTCAGGTTACATGCCTGAGTAGTAAAATGTGGAATACAGAGTTTTTTCCCCCCATGCATTTCCATTGAGTCCATTCCAATGGGTGCAATACCATCCGGGAGACGATAGGGGGCGGTATTTGCCATTTTCGAGCTCAGACAGTCCTAATGATAACGTGAGGCTGGATGGATGAAAATGTTATGGATATCGCTAATAAAAGAAATAACGATTAAATAACGATTTCTCATCATTGGCACTCAACGCATAGCGGCCAACAACGAGATTTCTCGTTGCTGGCACCCAATGTGTTAAGCCCGGAGCCCTATTTTCAGAAAATCCACCTAAAATACATATGTAAATGGAATATTGCTCCACTTCTACAAGGTCCATTTGCATGTTCTTGGTATCTAGGGACATCTATGGACCTCAGTGAATGTATTCCCAGTGTCAGAAATATTGTGTCTATTACTAGGCTTGCTTAAATTGTGATGAAACAAAGGAGAATATGAATGATTTTTCTTTGCATCTTTGACAGTGAATAACACCATGCTAAAAATGACCAGACATGAAAAACTGCCAATGAACTCGTTCAGTACCTTCTTGAGATCACGTGTACAAGACATCTAAGGAAATGAATAAAGGGAAGATGATTAAACAGAAGGTTTTGTAGATACAGTACTGAATTCTCCCATCCGGACCAATGCTATTTGAAATAATATTATAGAATAGCAAGCAAGCCTATAAATTACTTTATTATAGCCAATTCGCACATTTATGGATTGGGCCAAATCTTATCTTTCAAATGGCCGAGTTCAATTTGGATTTAGTATCACCAGGCGTGCATAAGAACAGAATGAAATCTACTGTATGTAAGTAGGTTTCTTATTCTTGCCAGAGCTCCGCCATTTTGAAACCGATTTCAAATCGTATGGTTGCTAAATGATCAAAATGGGGTAGACAAACTAACTGCACTCAAATATATGCCAATGAAGTTCAGTTTTGTGGTATATAATCCAGAGTAATTGTTGTGGCTGATGGTTGTTTAACACAGCAGGAGACGATATTTCCAATTGTAACAAGTAGGTAATTTATTTAGGAAAAGAAGTTCTTAACAGCAAAAGCTATGGATCGAGCAGAGGATCACCACAGCTTGAACAAAAAACACTCTCACTCTCAATCCCTCTGCTTGTCCCCTAAATCCCCTCTCAGTCCTGCCCCCCCATGACAGATATGATGACGTATCATATCATGTCAGATCTGACATGACGTACATTAAGATGATACGTAGATTTAACATCGGAGAGAGATAAAAACATTAAGAACATGAAGAGAGATAAAGACATTAAGAAGAACATAGATTTAGATAAAAACATTAAGAACATCGAAGAGAGATAAACAAGATATGATGTACACACACGATATGATGTAAAACATTAAGAACATCGAAGAGAGAGTGAGATGTGTGTGTGTGTGTGTGTGTTGTGTGTGTGTGTGTGTGTATGTGTGTGTGTGTCTGTGTGTGTGTGCGTCTGTGTACAGACGTGTGTGTATTGTATGTGTGTATTGTGTGTGTGTGTCTGTGTGTGTGTGCGTCTGTGTACAGACGTGTGTGTATTGTATGTGTGTATTGTGACACAGGGAATGTGTGTGTGTGTGTGTGTGTCGGTGTGTATGTCTGTGCGACTGTGTGTGTCTGTGTGTGTGTGTGTGTGTTGTCTGTGTGACTGTGTGTGTCTGTGTGTCTGTGTGTGTGTGCTGTGTCTGTGTGTGTGTGCTGTGTATGTGTGTGTCTGTGTGTCTGTGTGTGTGTGCTGTGTCTGTGTGTGTGTGCTGTGTATGTATGAAAGAGAGAAAAGACACAAGATTAGAGCACACGATATGATGTACTGAAATGTCCATCTGCTATCTTGAGGCTGTTTTAAGAACATCAGCCAGACTGTCGCCCTAGTGTCTTTGAGCCCTGCTAGTTGACCTATATTAAACTAGTCAAGACTAACCCCTTTCCTACCTCCACCCTCGTATACACATTTTCCACAACATAATAATAATAAAAAAATAAAAAATAAATTATCAGGAAGTAATTTGCTTGCCGATAGCTAGAGGCCTTTGGGAAGTGTCGTTTTGAAAAATTGAAAGCTCTGGATGTCCTCGTTCTCAAAATTACTACATTTTCCATCATTCAACTAAAATCTCACTAATAACACGTTAACCTATTGGTATGGTAAACAAACGTATTGATGAAAATATACATTATAACTGCTGTTCTGACATGGTTATGTTTATTCTTGAATACGTTTGGGGGGAAAGAACGATAATTATGTCAAGACAGTCTGCAGAGCTTGATTTATGACGCGATGTCATTTGCGGTCCGGCCCCGGACTGCACGGGCGTTAGAGGTTAATGAAGCTGCCAGTTCAGGACCTGTGAGGAGTCTATTTCTCAAACTAAAAACTATGTATTTGTCTTCTTGCTTAGTTGTGCACTGGGGCCTCCCACTTCTCTTTTTACTGATTAGAGCCCGTTTGTGCTGTTCTCTGAAGGGAGTAGTACACAGTACACCGTTGTAGGAAATGTTCAGTTTCTTGGCAATTTCTCACATGGGATAGCCTTCATTTCTAATAACAAGAATAGACTGTCGAGTTTCATATGAAAGTCCTCTTTTTCTGGCCATTTTGAGAGTATAATCGAACTCACAAATGTGATGCTCCAGATACTCAACTAGCTCAAAGGAAGGGCAGTTTTATAGACCAGCAAACCCGTTTTCAGCTGTGCTAACGTAATTGCACAAGGGTTTTCAAGGTTTTTATAATCATCCATTAGCTTTCTAACACGATTAGCAAACACAATGTACCAACACTGGAGTGATGGTTGCTGGAAATGGGCCTCTATACACCCATGTAGATATTACATTAAAAACCAGACGTTTGCAGTTAGAATAGTCATTTACCACATTAACAATGTATAGAGTGTATTTCTGATTAATTTAATGTTACCTTCATTGGGAAAAAAACAACTTTCTTTTAAAAAAAATAAAAATTTCAAGTGACCCAAAAAAAAAACTTTGTCCAACAACTTACCGGGCTGCACTGTACTACTTTGAATCTTAACTGAACCATTCAGACAAGGAGCGATGCGAGTCCGTTAGGCTTCAGTCGATCACAAGGTAAACAAGCCCTCATTTACACATGATACCAGACGTGTTCTTTTTCTTCATTGGTCCAGGAGGAGAACCAGAGAGGCTCACTGAGGGGCGGGGAGGAGTTGGAGGAGGACGACGAACCCCATGTCCCCATGATCACACGGCTCCGGAGGCGAGAGAGGGAGGGCGAGGAGGAGGAGCAGAGGGTGACTGAAACACACAGCAGCTCTGACGGGGAGAAGGGAGACCTCCCCAATCCATCGCAGTGGAGCGTGGAGCAAGTCTACTCCTACATCAACTCTCTACGAGGTAATGCCACTGAAACAACAGACAAATGACCACATTAGGTTGGAAACCCTATTGCTATTCCTTACTTACCAATGATGTTCGGTCGAATCCTTCCTCAGCACAATCCATGCTGTTCTTCATACTAGCTGTGGCTAGTTAGCCACAAACAAATGACATTTTGTCATTTAGCTGATGCTTTTTATCCTGCAGTGTTGAGTGCATAGTAGTAGAGAGTAGAGACATATTTAGTAAAATAGGAAGAGTGCATGATAGTATAAGACGGTAAGAAGGTTAGTGTTTTTTTTTGGTCAAACCAATGCAAGGTCAATGGAGTTGAGCTCCAGAGTGCACACAAAGGAGATTTCAGTCAGCATGTACAGACTTTGCATTGGCTTGTGGCTAACTAGCCAACTGTATGAGGAGAAATTACTCTATATCAATCAACATCGGTAAATAAGAAACATGGCTATGGTTAAAAAAAAAATGCAGACCTATCCCTTTAAGTAAATACAATATGGTGAGATGAAGTTGTGACAACATACATCAGAATACAGTAATAAGCTTTCTTTCATAAATGCATTGCTACAGTGCACAGACATAAGGGACCCTGGATCAACTTCTAGACCCAGAATTACAAATTTAGCCAGATAACAGAAATTATTGTAAATTATTAACTTTGTACTGTTCAAA